>NC_143052.1:66780909-67083939 GCF_052426305.1 Pelodiscus sinensis | reverse complement strand
CATTTAAAATGATACATGAAATGATGTATCCATATTTATAGATTACTGTTACAGTACTTCATGTTGATGGAATTTTGTGTATTTACAGTATGAAATGCACACGTATACCAAATGCAACACATTTTAATTTATTAATTTCAGTAATTATTAAACCTGGATATTTCAGACATATCATGAATTAACAGCTTGCAAAATTACAGGTTTTACACAGAAGTTGCTTTTTAAAATGCACATTGGGGACCACCAAATATTTAATATTATTTCTCTTCTACTGCTTGGAATGACTAAAATATATTTTTAAAAATGTGGCTAAAAACAACTCCCAGGATAAGAATTTTTATGCTAAGTTTCAACCTTATAAAATTCTAACATCACCATCTCACAACTGTTACCGCAGCCAAAATAAGCTTTAAATAAAGTTGTCAACAGACACATCATTAGTAGCAGCCACTGCTTAAATATTAAAGAATTTTCAATTCAGTGACAAACTAAAAAAATATGAAGGAGGAGGTGGAATGTCAGATTCTTGGTATGCAAGTTAACTATTTTAAGATAAAATGGTACTTCTTCCCTCCTCGTTGCATTGAGCACCCGGAATACAATGAAACTGTGTTTAAACTGCAACGGGCTTGTGTCCTTTACTTACCCGGGAGCTGAGCTCTGGTTGAGTCTTCCAAGTCATCATGGTTTACTCTAGGTATTTATGCTCTGCTTTTCACTGTATTTTGTCAGCACAGAATGATAGTGACAAAATTAGAGCTGGGTGAGCTGCAGTTTTAAAAATATCCATGAACATCCTGAGTTCATAGATTCCAAGGCCAGAAAGAACCAGCATGATCAGCCAATATGACCTGCACAATGCAGGCCTTCATTAGCTCTTTTGGCCATAGCATTGCACTGAGAGCTCAAGTGCAGATGATTATCACCATGACCCGCAAATATTTGGTTTGATTGTTTTTCCTGAACTCCGTTGTTACTTAGTTCAAATTCTGCTTAGAGGTGACTGAAAAATGGGCCTGAGAAGGGTCTGATTTTGGAGGTCTGTGCAGGAGTGAAGTACTTGGACTATTTAAGGACCCACTCTAAGCAACTATGGCATAGGTGGTCTGACCTAGCATTCACAGCTTGGCTGAAGTTGCCCACCACAGAACAGTAATCACTGGATTGGAGTTGGAGGAATTGCAAGAGCAGGGTTTTGTAAGCAAGAGTCAGAGTCAGGCTGCAGTTAGAGTCCAGAGATCAGGGTCAGAGTCAAGTAAGATCAAGTCAGAGATTAAATAAAGTCTGGCATTGCAGCAGACCAAAGTCTGTTGTGATTGCCCAGATAGCTTCCTTGGGCAAACTCTGGGGTTAAATAGGGTGCATAGCTAATCAGAGGACTGCAGGGTACCACCACCACCCTGGATCTTGGTGGATACTGCCTCTGATACTTTCTCCCCACAGTGCACCCTGGCTGTGCCCTTATGTGGCCTCCTGGTGGCACTGTGGGAATATCAGCTGTCCCAAGATCTGCAGGGCTGTGTTCCCATCCCCAGCTCCTTAGATCCATAAAATCTGTGTATTATCCTTCTTTGCAAGCATTAATGGATTATAGTTCTGTGTAGCTGCAGATGAATGAACCTCTCTCTTAAAACTGTAAGTTGGAGCCTTCATGATGCTTAGCTCTGCAGAGTCCCTCCACTTCTGTGATGGAATTGGCTCCAGTGCAAAGAATCCAGACAGGGCTCACATATTGCATAGCCTTTTAAAGCTTTTGTTAAAGTCTGGTGAAGAATAAAGAACCTCGCCTGCACCCTCTTTGCTATAATGAATTTCTCCCTTTCTGAGAAATAGGGATAGGATTTGGGACATAGGGCAGATAGGAATAAAATCTACATTGATCAGCTTGTTAGGAATGCTATTCTTCTTCCTTCCTTCCTTCCTTCCTTCCTTCCTTCCTTCCTTCCTTCCTTCCTATGATCTTTCTATGTGACAAAACACATTGGGGCTTCTGCAGTTTTTGATATGTTTGCATGGCCTTTTGTAATTGCTTGAAGCTTGTGCTGTAGTACTGAGATGGTTCTGAGGGAGCACAGCGGTGGTTCTTTTTTCAGCGCAGATGTAATATGAGAAGATCTTGTTTTAGCAATTTAGTAAGTGGTTAGTTTATGAAAGGAAGAAGTGTATGACCAGCTAGCACAAGAGGAGAAAATCATTATGACAGGCATCATAATTTAAATATTGTAACATAAGCTTTCTTTTAAACTCCTTTGTATATAATAAAACTTCTGTTGTGCTAGCATCAAAAATTGATTTCTGCTGTCTCACAAAATACGGAAGTCAAGCCATTTCTTTGTTGAATTTGGCCCTAAAAGTTGCCAACATCTCTAACATAGTGGGGATATTCTTCTTCTGTTGATAGATTTTTCTCGTCTTGACCCAGATGTTAGAACAACCAAAGATGAGAATGCCTCATGATTGAACTTTTTAAATATATTAGAGGGATAAATACCAGGGAGGGAGAGGAATTATTTAAGCTTAATACCAATGTGGACACAAGAACAAATGGATATAAGCTGGTTAGTAGGAAGTTTAGACTTGAGATTAGACAAAGGTTTCTAACCATTAGAGGAGTGAGGTTCTGGAACGGCCTTCCAAGGGAAGTAGTGGGGGCAAAAGATCTATCTGGTTTCAAGATTAAACTAGATGGGTTTATGAAGGGGATGGTTTGATTAGATAACATGATCTTGGTAACTAATTGACCATTCATTATCAGTGGGAATAGGTCAATGGAGGGATTATAGGAGTTACTATAGAGAACTTTCTGGGTGTTTGGCTGATGAGTCTTGCCCACATGCTCAGGGTTTAGCTGATCGCCATATTTGGGGTTGGGAAGGAATTTTACTCCAGGGTAGATTGGCAGAGGCCCTGGAGGTTTTTCGCCTTCCTCTGTAGCATGGGGTACAGATCACAGCTAGAGGATTCTCTGCATCTTGGGGTCTTCAAAGTATTTGAAGGCTTCAATATCTGAGATATAGGTGAGAGGATTATTCTAGGAGGGGTGGGTGAGATTCTGTGGCCTGCACTGTGCAGGGGGTCAGACTAGATGATCATAATGGTCCCTTCTGACCTTAAAGTCTATGAGTCTATGAGTCTCATGGTGACAGAGTAGGTTTTATACTGAATCTATTGTATATGGCATGGGAGTTTGGAAGTTTTGGGATAAGTGTGATCAATTGAGCTCATAGTTAGGTACCTAACTATTGTTTCTCAGAAGTTGGTGTAGTGTCTTCCATCTCTGTGTCTTGTCAACTAGAATTGTTAACCTATATTTTGACCCCAGTGTATACTGTGCTTTCAGTAGACACACTGTACTGTTGTTGCTTTTCATCTGAAGGCCTGTTGAATCAAATCTGCATGTTCTTCTGCAGACACCTCAAATGGATGGGCAAGAAAAGGCATGGAAATAGACTTCAACACACACACATGCATTCTAGTCATTGGAGCTGACCTGGGACACAGGAGGAATGCTCAGAACCCTCTGAAAGGGTGCAGAAGCATATGTATTTCTCTTGCACGCTGGAGAATTCCAGGAGGGAATAATAGTCTTCTGATGCTTCCCTTGAACACTGGGAAATCCCCATTACCCCCAATGTGGGATTGAGCTTTAATGACATCATCAGATTGAAGTGGATTTGCATGCTTTCAAAGAGTAGGATACCCTCCTCACCTTCTTTTGTCCTATTCATGTAATATTTATTATTGTGCACATTCTTGTGCAACTGGGGATAATGGGGCCCTTTGGTTTTAACTTTCTCTCCTAGAGCCACATGCTTATGGAAATTTCAGTTCAACTATAAGCATATTTTCAAAATCTAGCAATGTACTGCACAGTGCAGTATTAACAGTACTCTGCTCACACAACTTGTTATGTAAGATAACTGAATTGTAATTAACAGCATTAAGTATTTATGGATGAAATCCTGGCCCTATTGAAGTCAATGAGAATTTTTTCCAATTGACTTTACTCAAGGCTTGGATTACACCCATGGGAGGCGAAACTGCCATCTGATATTGTATATGCTCCGCCCTTCACAAATACTGCACCCTTTGGGCTTGATACTGATATGCAATAAACTGATATGTAAGAATCAACATTTGTATGAAATGTTTTGAAAGATAAAAAACAGCACACACCTTCAGACTTGATATCTGAAGCAGGCTCTTAAAATAGTGCTGAAGATATATTGGATTATTCTAACTCTATGAAACATTTCAGTGGCATTACATCTCATTCCCCGCCAGTGTTGGAGAGCCAGCAGAGCTATTCTAAGGAGCCTCAAATGCCTCTATCTGCCTCAAATGCCAGCAATTCATTTAAAAGTTTTGTAGTTATAAACCACAGTATAGTGCTTTGAATATACAATAATATTTTTATAACTCATAATGTTTGTATCCGTCTATTCTAGACAATATTGACCTTCTGTGGACCAGTTTATTTCTCAACACTTCCACTGCTTACTGGGCTCTTAGAAGATACTTAGGGGTAAATTAGAGCTAAATAACAGGACAGAAGATTGAGAGCCAGGACTGGTGGTTGTAAACAAGTTTTATGAGACTGTGGGAAACTTGGCCACACACGATAAGTGGACATCCGGCTAATTAAAACCATGTCAGACTGCAGATGTTCCCAGACCAGAGAGTGCCAGACTAGAGAGGTTCAACCTGTATAACAAATAGTAGTATACCTTTTTCATAATTCATGCCATTGTAGAAAGACATTAGAAACGTTGGGTTTCTCAGATCATGAGAATATTGGGAATACTTTTAGAACTGCATCAATGATTATAAAAGTGTCTCTCATTTGGGTAGTGAATTCAGCATACCTAAGATTTATTTTAGCTACAGAGGAGTGTTTCTGTTGGCTGGTGTCATTGAGCATGTGGCTGATAATATGGAATTCAAATGGTCACAAGGCTTCATGTTTATCCCCTCATTGAGCTCTACTTTTGTCAGTCAAAGCACAATCTGCCTCTCTCTCAGTAGTGTTGTCGCAGTATAGTTTTTTACATTAGATGTTAAGGTGGTGAACTACATTGATGGGCCTAGCCTCCATGAATTTATGTTGGTTTTTTTTAACCCTGTTAAAGTCCTGATCTTCACAACATCCTCTGGCAAGGAGTTCCACAGGTTGACTCTGCATTGTGTGAAGAAATTCTTCCTTTTGTTTTAAGCCTCCTACTTATTAATTTCATTTGGTGACCCCTCTACCTTTTGTGTTATGGGGCCAATTAAATAACTTCCTCATTTAGTTTTTACACCAGTCATGATTTTAATAGACCATCTCTCTCCTTAATCTCCTCTTTTCTAAAATGAAAAGTCCCAGTTTTATTAATATCTCCTCATATGGCAGCTGTTCCCAATCCCTAATCATTTTTTGCCCTTTTCTGAACTTTTTCCAGTGCCAATACATCTTTTTTGAGATGAGGTGACTACATCTTCATGTAGTATTGAAAGTGTAGACAAACCATGGATTTATATAGAGACATTAAGATCTTCTCTGTCTCTAAGATATTCTCTCTCCCTTTTAAAATTATTCTTAACATTGTTTTCTTTTTTTGACCTCTGCTGCACATTGGGTGGATGTTTTCAGAGAACTATCCACAATAACTTCAAGATCTCTCTATTGAGTGGTAACAGCTAAATTAGTCCCCATCATTTTATGCTTATAGTTGGGATTCTGTTTTCCACTATGCATTACTTTGTATTTATCAATATCGAAATTAATCTGCCACTTTGTTGCACAGTTTTGTGAGATACTTTCTGTCTGACAAGAAACTACTTATCAATAATAGGGAAATGTGAAATCCTCATTCTTTTATTGATCTGTTATTATGATTCCTACTTCCCTATGGTTTGTATGATCTGCCTGTTTTTAATTGTTTCTGTCTGCTGTATAATTAATTTTGCTAGATGTTAATCAATTAAGGTGGTGGGGTATAACTGGTTAGGGCATTACATTATGTTAAGATTGCTTAGTAAAATACAGGCAGTCCCCGACTTACGCGGATCCGACTTACGTCGGATCCGCAGTTACGAACGGGGCTGCCCCAGAGTACACGGACTGCGGGACCTCGCGGTCCTGCCGCCCATGTACTCTGGGGCTTTGCTCTGCGTCTCCCTGGTCTGCAGACCAGGAAGACGCAGAGCAAAGCCGCGGAGGGACTCGGGCAGCGTGTACTCTGGGGCTTTGCTCTGCGTCTCCCTGGTCTGCAGACCAGGAAGACGCAGAGCAAAGCCGCGGGGGGGCTCGGGCAGCGAGGCACCCCAGGTGCGCCTGGACTGCCCCGCCGCCGGCTTCCCCGCGCTTTGCAAAGACGCGGGGGGGGGGGGGCTCGGGCAGCGAGGCACCCCAGGCGCGCCTGGACTGCCCCGCCGCCGGCTTCCCCGCGCTTTGCAAAGACGCGGGGGGGGGGGGGGGCTCGGGCAGCGAGGCACCCCAGGCGCGCCTGGACTGCCCCGCCGCCGGCTTCCCTGTGCTTTGCAAAGCCGAGGGGGGGGCTCGGGCAGCGAGGCACCCCAGGCGCGCCTGGACTGCCCCGCCGCCGGCTTCCCCGCGCTTTGCAAAGCCGCGGGGGGGGGCTCGGGCAGCGAGGCACCCCAGGCGCGCCTGGACTGCCCCGCCGGCTTCCCCGCGCTTTGCAAAGCTGCGGGGGGGGGGGGGGGGCTTGGGCAGCGAGGCACCCCAGGCGCGCCTGGACTGCCCCGCCGCCGGCTTCCCCGCGCTTTGCAAAGCCGCGGGGGGGCTCGGGCAGCGAGGCACCCCAGGCGCGCCTGGACTGCTCCGCTGCTGGCTTCCCCGAGGCTTTGCAAAGCCGAGGGGGGGGCTCGGGCAGCGGGGCACCCCAGGCGCGCCTGGGCTGCTCCGCTGCCGGCGTCCTCAGAGGCGCTCCCCGTCTCCCTGGTCTGCTGGTCTCCAGCAGACCAGGGAGACGGGGAGCAAAGCCGCGGAGGACCCAGGCGGCGGGACCGCGGTGCATCTCGGTCCACCGCCCGAGTCTTCCTGGTCTGCTGGGGTGGGGGGGGCGCAGCTAGTACGCCCCCCCCCCAGCAGACTAGGCTTTTCTCCGGATGCCTGTGGCAGAGCAGCTGGGGTGCTGCCGGTTGGTCCCGCAGCGCCGCTCTGGGCGCTACTGGTGCAACCCAGCAGCACCCCAGCTGCTCTGGTCCTGATTCAGCCGCTGCTGGTCAGTTTCAGCAGCGGCTGAATCAGGACACCTGGGGCAGAGCAGATGGGTTGCTGCTGGGTTGCTCCAGTAGTGCCGAGGAGCGGCGCTACTGGAGCAACTCAGCAGCACCCCAGCTGCTCTGCCCCAGGCGTCCCCAAGTCAGCTTCTGCTGAAACTGACCAGCGCTGACTACAGGAAGCCTGAGGCAGAGTTGCTCTGCCCCAGGCTTCCTGGAATCAGCTGCTGATCAGTTTCAGCAGCAGCTGACCTGGGGACGCTTGGGGTTCTTAAGTTGATTCTGTATGTAAGTCAGAACTGGCGGTCAGTTTCAGCAGCGGCTGAATCTGGATGCCAGTTCCGACTTACATACAGATTCAACTTAAGAACAAACGTACAGTCCCTATCTTGTACGTAACCCGGGGACTGCCTGTAGCTAGTTAAGGTATAGCTAAGCAGGACTCAGATTTCACTATATAATCTGGGGTGGGAGGAAGAAGAGGAGGAGGAAGAACACTATCACCAATTCACCTCCAAGACAGCCTAAGATCGGCACTCTCCACAACCCTGACATGCTGCAACCAGAC
The DNA here is from genome assembly GCF_052426305.1 of Pelodiscus sinensis. Taxonomy (NCBI): domain Eukaryota; kingdom Metazoa; phylum Chordata; order Testudines; family Trionychidae; genus Pelodiscus; species Pelodiscus sinensis. The sequence goes on along the minus strand of NC_143052.1, from coordinate 67,076,147 downwards.
AAGACTGACTTTGCCTGGCCAACATGGAAAGTTCGCCTGCCTTATCAGGTTTGGTGAGCATAGCATTCTATGCTTAATATTAATATTCTGCTTGCTTGGAAGTTGTTAATAAATAGAAAGTGAGGATATTATTGCATTAGGCTTTTTCAGTGGTCAAAGATCCTGAAAACCTGCAGGAAGTAACGCCCTCAGCCTTAAGAATTGGGAAAGGATGGGTACTTAAATTAACAGGGTTACACCTTGAGTCCTAGGAACTTGGTAAAGGTGTGTGTCCTTAGAGTGTGACTGACAGCATTTTGTGTGGGTAACAGGCCTCCTAATGTAATGATTATTTCTTGAGTGTGCATCTGTGAGTCAGTATTAAGTGTATTCAGTTTTCACTGTATTCCTTTAGATGCAGAAGTTTGGAGTTCTTTTTGTCTTAAAGTACTTCTCAACCTGATGTTTTTTTCCAAGCTCTTTCAACTCTAATATTGCTGCCTGACAACTTATAGCAGAGGATTTATTACATTCTATAAACAGATTTTGTTGAAGTGTAGTATACCATTTAAAGTTGGATTGTCTGCTCAGGGAGTAGAAGTTTTTGTAGAGCTTTTGTAATATGTGAAATATTAGATCATTAATGAATATTTCTTTCTGGTATCTGGTAAGACCAATAATTATTCTAAACTAGCACATTTAGAATCATCAATATCCAGAGAAAATCCTGTAACCATATCTTTTTAAGTGTCAAACACTTAGCTACGTCTAGACTGGCATCCCTTCCGGAAAAGGGATGCTAATGTAGCACATCGGAATAGCAAAATAGGAATAAGAGATCTTCCGGAAAAGGGCTTATTTTCCGGAGAATCGTGTCTAGACTGGCGCTTTTCTCCAGCTTATCTCCAAGCCGGAAAAAAGCGGCAGCCATGTTAATGCAAATACTGCGGGGGATATTTAAATCCCCCGCGGATTTGCAATTCCAAAGTGTCTAATCTGCATCCCTTTTCCGGAAAGGGATGCCAATGTAGACGTAGCCTATTACTGTATATTAATATTTGTTTCCAATGAAGAGTTACTAGCTTTAATTACTTCAGAACCATTAACAATCATTTGCAATAGATATTAGAAATATACATTTACTATTATATGGTCAAGACTTCTGAAACTGATCACTCAAATGAATCATATAATCTATATACTGTAGTTCTCTCTTTATTATCCAACTAAACTCCCCTGGAACTGTTTGGCTACATTTACACTGGCAGCTTCTTGCACAGGAACTGTTTTGCGGAAGAGTTCTTGTGCAAAAAGTCTTCCACCAGAGTGCATCTACTCTGGTATGTGCTTTTGTGCAAGAGGTGCTTTTGCGCAAGAGCGTCTATGGCAGTGTGGACGCTCTCTTGAGCAAGAAAACTCTGATGGCCATTTTAGCCAAAAGGGTTTCTTGCGCAAGAAATTCATGTTGCCTGTCTACATTGCCCTCGTGCACAAAAGCTCTTGCGCAAAGAGGGCTTATTCCTCATGGGGAGAGGAATAACTCTTCTGGAAGAAGCCCTGCTTTCCGACGCTGTACTGTAAATTTACTTGCACAAGAACGCATGTGCAGTGTAGACACCAGGCAAGTTTTTGCACAAGAACAGTTGTTCTTGCGCAAGAAGCCTCCAGTGTAGATGTAGCCTTTATGTTAGCAAAGTCAAGCACATTTGTAAGTGTAGTACCAGGCCTAAAATTACACCTATCACCTCAAGGCATTATTTTGAATTCTTCATTTGTTACAGACAAAAATAAATATCAGGCAAAGGTTAATTTAAAGGGCTCTGGCTATATCTAAAGGATTGTCTCCATTGGAGAAGCTAGACTAATTTTCAAATCATTTGTACTGATTATCAGTGGAGGCGAGTATGCATTTTATTGCCAACAGTTCCTGAGACAGACATGAAGTGTCAAATATATATTGGGAATTTTTACTTGCATATGTAAATACAGAAGCTGGTGGGATTATTTTTAGCACTAATTTTTTATTTTGCTTTTTCCGTTTTCATCTTACTGATCTGAATAAGGAAGAAAGAGATACATCTAAAAGCATGGGCTCCCTCTGCTGGCTGCTAGTGTTCCTTCTTTTCCCCCTGTTAAGTGACTTAGCAGGGACTCCAAACAATGTAAGATTGAGAAAAAAAGGACTGCAACCTGCTTTTAATGGTAACACCAGGGATAAAATGTAATGTGGGACTTGAAAATACATTTAATCTTACTTTTAAATATTACTGCTATGTATCTCTTTGCTCATGAAATAGTGGAGCTGATGAAGTAGTATACATGAGTGTTTTAAGGACAATCACACATAGAAGGAAGATGCTAGGCAGGACCAAATTTCTCCATTGTTCATAACCCTCTGCAATTTAAGGAAAGTGATACCATCACTTGATCATAACGCATGATCCTTGCTTAAAGCTCAAAAAGCAAAAAGTGAGTTCCCCACTCTGGCCACCTCCAAGATTTCTGGGAAAAATGCTCTAGGAAAATTTTTCTTCAAGACCCCAAATATGGTGTCATCAAATTGTGTATAGAAATAAGAATCAGCATCTAGTCCCATGTATACCTTGAGATGCTGTTGATGTCCAAGGGTAAAACTTGGGTGCATTGATCCTTTTCTTCCTTCTCCACACCCAGCAGACCATTGCAAAGAGAAAAGCATGGAGTGTAAGGCTGTGGCCTAGTTAGCTCCAGTGCCCCAAGGGGAATGAGCTAAAGCAGGGAAGAGCAACTACATTTGTGTTGTTCCAGTTCTGGGAGGCAGAGAGAGGAGCAGCGATAGAGCACAAATCAGGTGATTTGTGCACTTTGAAAGTGCTGGGAGGAAGGGGGGAGGCACAAGAAGTGTGGGGCTCTGATTCTCCAGTGCACAAGAAATGCGTGGGAGAGTGAGCAGCCAGAGGATCCACAGGGCACAGGTGGAACCCAAGTGGGCTATGTGTGGCCTGCGAGCCACAGGTTGCCTACCACTGAGCTAAAGGCTTAATCTGTGTCTGGCAGCAGATGGTTGAGGAAGCCTCACACTGTTCACTTCAAAAGCAAGAATAAAGAGTGCTATATCCCCCTCACCACTGGGGAATGCAACTGAAAATGCCTGATATGCCTGATATACCTACAGAGTGAAGAAAAGGGAGAGTAGGGCAGTGTTCCCTCTAATGTTTTCCATCCATGTACAATTTTTTCCATCCATGCAAGGAATAAATTTTTATGTGCACTGAGGCATGTGCATATGTGCACCACAAACAGAAACACAAAACCTTGCTAGGGGTACTCTGCTAATCAGCTGGGCAGCATTTGAATCTTTCTTGAGAAGCTGCACAAGCACATAGCTTACAGGGAACCAGTAGCGGTGTGTGGGTAAAGAACTATAGTTGTTCCCACATGCAGGTCAGTTACCACAGGTCATGACTCTCCCTCCCATTCAGGTGACGGGGAATAGTTGGACATAGCCAGGGAGGAGTGGAGAGGTGATTCAAGCCCCATGTGCCATTGACATTTTCCCACTCAGTTAAGCAGACATGAAAGGAGAAGTAAGCTGTATCAGGCAAAGGACTGATATGGTTTTTTCCTCAACTTCATCCTCCAGCCCACCAGCTCTGTGAAGGAGAATGGGGAAATTAAGGTTAATCTAAACAGATTCTAGGTAACAGTGAAACTCAATTCATATCATATCAGTGATTTGTGAATAGAAATGGTATCAAACATATTCTCAATGTGATGTCCTGGGTCTTGAACCTAGCCCAGGGACTCACCAGAGAACTCCTGTACCCTAGCCTCCATCTGCTAAAACCTGTTGCACTCAAAAGCTAATAGGACTACATAGCCTCAGCCCTGGTTGGGAGTTCACAGGACTCCACTGATTAGTCCAGCTGTGCTAGTTAAGCAGGAAGGTGACACAGGAAGTTTGGAGTCTGCTTGTGCCTTCCACTTGCTCCCAACCCCGTTCCTGCTTCCTGCTTCCTGCTTTGTTCCTGTTCCCATCATGCTCCTTCCTCCTCCATGCTTAATCCTTTTACAAAAGTAAATTCTCTGCAAGCTGCATGGAACTTTTCAAAGACACTATAGTAGATGCTCAACTTAAGTGAGAGAATTAAAAAAAAGTGCCACTGTAGCTTAACAACCAAGTAAAAGAAGTAGTGAGAGATAAAAAGGCATAATTTTAAAAGTGGAAGTTAAATCCTAGTGAGGAGAATAGAAAGGAGCATAAACTCTGTCAAATTAAATGTAAAAATATAATAAGAAAAGCCAAAAAGGAGTTTGAAGAACAGCTAGCCAAAAATTCAAAAAGTAATAGCAAAGTGTTTTTTAAGTACATCAGAAGTAGGGAGCCGGCTAAACAGCCAGTGGGGCCCTTGGACGATCGAGATGCTAAAGGAGCACTCAAAGATGACAAAGTTATTGCGAAGAAGCTCAATGAATTCTTTGTTTCAGTCTTCACAGCTGAGGATATTGGAGAGATTCCCAAACTTGAGCCATTCTTTTTAGGTGACAAATCTGAGGAATTGTCCCAAACTGAGGTGTCATTATAGGAGGTTTTGGAACAAATTGATAAACTTAACAGTAACAAGTCACTGGGACCAGATAGCAATCATCCAAGAGTTCTGAAAGAACTCGTATGTGAAATTATGGAACTATTAACTGTGGTGTGTAGCCTATCCTTTAAATCAGCTTCCGTACCTAATGACTGGAAGATAGCTAATGTGATGCCAATATTTAAAAAGGGCTCTAGAGGTGATCCTGGCAATTACAGAGCAGTAAGTCTAATGTCAGTACCAGGAAAATTAGTTGAAACTATAGTAAAGAATAAAATTGTCAGACATATAGAGGAACATAATTTGTTGGGGGAAAGTCAACATGGTTTCTGTAAAGGGAAATCATGCCTTACTAATTTACTTGAGTTCTTTGAGGGAGTCAACAAACATGTGGACAAGCGGGATCCAGTGGATATAGTATACTTTGATTTCCAGAAAGCCTTTGACAAGGTCCCTCACCAAAGGCTCTTAAGTAAAGTAAGTTGCCATGGGATAAGAGGGAAGGTCCTTTCATAGATTGGTAACTAGTTAAAAGACAGGAAACAAAGGGTAGGAATAAATGCTTAGTTTTCAAAGTGGAGAGAGGTAACTAGTGGGGTTCCTCAAGGGCAGTGGTCACCACCCAGTAGATTGGGATCTACCGGTAGATCTTGGAGCCTGAGACAGATGATCCTGACTGGTTTGTCCAAGAGATTATCAATTGCTGGCTCTTCAGCTGCCTCTCTCTCCACTGCTGCCACCTCCTACCCTTTGCCTTGGAGCTGTCCTCTGCCTCCAGGAGCCTCCTGCTTGCAGTACAGAGCGGGGAAGGGAGAGGAGAGGGAGCTGATGTCAGGGTGCCCTGATATTCTCTCACCATAGAACGGAGGTGGGGGGGGGGCACAATAGGGCTTGGGATGGGGGGAGTTTGCTGGCTACCTTTGGGAATGGTACAGGGCCAGGGCAGGGGTGAGCCTGCCTTAGCCCCACTGTACCACCACCCAGGAGCCACCTGAGGTAAGCAGTGTGCAGCTGGATCCAGCTCTGAACCTCTGCCCGAGTCATGGATCCCCTCCTGTACCCCTTACCCCAGCCCTGAGCCCCCTGAACTCAAACTCCCTCCCAAAGACTGTACCCTGAACCCCCTCCTGCACCCCAATTCCTTGCCCCAGGCTCAGCTCAGAGCCCCTATCACACTACAAATCCCTTAATCTAAGATCAGAGCCTGTGCCCCAACCCTCTGCCCCTGCCTGGTGAAAGGGAGGGAAGATGGGAAAGGGAGGGAGGAGTGAGCAGGGGCAGGGCCTCAGAGAAGGGACATGAAGGAGGTGGGGCTAGGGTATTTGGGTTTGAGGTAGATCTTACATTGCATTTAAATTCAAAAAGTGATCTTGTGCTTTAAAAGGTTGGAGACCACTGCTCAAGGGTCTGTCCTGGGACCAATCCTTTTCAACTTATTTATAAATGATCTAAAGAAAGGGGTAAACGGTGAGGTGGTTAAATTTGCAGATGATACCAAACTGCTGAAGATAGTTAAAACCAAAGCAAACTGTGAAGAGCTTCAAAAAGATCTCACCAAACTAAGTGACGGGGCAACAAAATGGCAAATGAAATTTAATGTTGATAAATGTAAAGTAATGCACATTGGAAAAAATAATCCCAACTATACATACAATAAGATGTGGACGAATTTAGCTACAACTACTCAAGAGAGAAATCTTGGAGTCATTGTGGCTAGTTCTCTGAAAACATCCACTCAGTGTGCAGCGGCAGTCAAAAAAGCAAATAGAATGTTAGGAATCATTAAAAAGAATAGAGAATAAGACAGAGAATATTTTATTGCCGCTATATAAAACCACATCTTGAATACTGCGTACAGATGTGGTTGCCTCAGCTCAAAAAAGATATATTGGCATTGGAAAAGGTTCAGAAAGGGGCAACAAAAATGATTAGGGGTTTGGAATGAGTCCCATATGAAGAGAGATTAAAAAGACTTGGACTTTTCAGCTAAGAAAAGAAGAGACTATGGGGGGGATATGACAGAGGTCTATAAAATCATGACTAGCGTGGAAAAAGTGAATATGGAAAAGTTATTTACTTATTCCCACAATATAAAAACTAGGGGTCACCAAATGAAATTAATAGGCTGCAGGTTTAAAACAAACAAAAGGAAGCTTTTCTTTACTCAGTGCACAGTCAACCTGTGGTGAATACTAGAACTTTAACAGAGTTCAAAAAAGAGCTAGATAGATTCATGGAGGTTAGGTCCGTCAATGGCTATTAGCCAGGATGAGTAGGAATGGTGTCCCTGGCCTCTGTTTGTCTGGAAATGGATGACAGGGGAGGGATCACGTGAGGATTACGTGTTGTGTTCCCTCCCTCCGTGGCATCTGGTATTGGACACTGTTGGCAGACAGGATTACTGGGCTAGATGGACCTTCGATCTGACCCAGTATGGCTGTTCTTATGTTATATTCTTGCTTTTCTCCAGTTCCTTTCCGTATGCTTTGTCTCTGATCCTCCATTACCAGTCCCAGCTCTGACCCTGGACTCTGACTTCTGACCCTATGGCCTGACCCTTCGCTCTAGCATCTGACCTCAGCTTTGACTCTCAGTTTCAGTTCCGGGCTCCAGCTTAAATCCTGGTAACTGGCAGTTGACTCTGTTACTGAGGCTTGTCTTTGATCCCTATCCTGGATGCCTGCTGTACGCATGTTTCTGGCCTTTGAAGCCTAATGTGCCAACAGACTTTCTTAAGAAACTGCAATCAAATAACCACAAATAGTCATTCTTGACTGCACAGTTTTCAAGGAAGGACAAGTCTTTCAGTAATGGTATGTCTACACTACAGCGTTATTTTGAAATATCTAATTTTGAAATAGTTATTTTGAAATATCTTATTTCGAAATAACGCGTCTACACACAAAATGCATTTCAGAATAGCTTTTTGCTATTTCAAAATAGTGCATCCACACTGATAGGACGCTGAATTGTATTTAAGAACTGGTTCTGGCAGGGCATCAGTTCAGAAGTTACCTTGTGGCCAGCAGGGCACCCTGGGAAGGGCTGGAGGCCCCCTATTTCAAAGATTCTACACAGCGCTTATTTCGAATAGCAATTTCAAAATTGGCGCTATTCCTCGTGAAATGAGGTTTATCAGTTTCAAAATAAGTCCTTCGCTATTTTGAATTAATTTCACAATAGCAGTTAGCTTGTGTAGACGCTAGGAAAGTTATTTCGAAATAACAGCTGTTATTTCGAAATAACTTTGCTGTGTAGACCTACCCTAAGAGACTTTTGGCTTACATTGTCATCTGTATTTCAGAAGCCACTAGAATCCTGCTAGAGCAGCTGCGTGCACATGTAGCTAGATGCTTCATGTGATACATGTTTAGAAAGCATAGTTATTTGGCCCCTACTATGTCCATGGGATTCCTTCATACTATATACTGTATGTTATGTAAAAAGCAAAAGAAACAATCCCCTGTTTAAAAGGAATTTATCATGTACCTCTGCTCATTTCAGCTGAACCTCGCCCTCTAATACAATAGAGCCCAAACATTTCCAGTCATACCCCATCTTACCAGAAATGGAGTCTGTTCATGTCCCCTTCCGTTAATGCACAGCTAAAATTTCTTCAGTAGAGGAGCTTGGGCTAAAGGCAGAATGGGAGATAGGAGAAGAACTAAGGCTAGAAGTAGAGCAGGCCTGAGGACAGGGAGGGAATGAGGGCAGAGTTGTGCTGGGGCTAGAGCTGAACTGGGGGCAGAGTATGGTTGGATGATGCTCTCTGCCAATTCCTCCAAGAACTGCTCTAACAGCATCTCCACTGTATGGAGTTGAATTCTCTAAATTTCCGAGAAGCTTCACATCTTAAGTACAAACAAATAGAACGAAACAGCTCACTAATTAAATGTATCTGTCTCCTGGGCTCAGCTTTTTGGTTTCCTTCTCTCTCAGCTCTTTACACAGCTTTGAGGCGTGGAACGGATAATATTAAGATTTATGGTTTAATGTCTCAGGCCCCTGCAGTGCTAGAAACAGAGCACCAGTTTCTGTGCTGCTAAAAGTCCACTCATGTGAATTGGGTTTAGGTGGATCTGCCCTGCTGGAGCTCACTGCAAAATAAGGCACTTTTTACTGTAAATAGACAGAAAGACTTAATACTATTACTACAAACCCTGATTTTCTAGTTCTTACTTTGAGCTTACTCATTCAAAATTTGAAGTCAGTGGGGGGTTTTGATTGACTAAGGATCGAAGCCCCAATTTGGTTAAATACATAAGCATGCACTTAATTGATTTGCTGAAGATGGAGGATTTGTAGGATCAGGGCCGGAGTAAAAGGACTGGGTTCTATGTTTTATTTCTTTGCACAGCTTCCATCTAATGCAGAGCAGCTTATTCTGCTAACTTGAGTATCTGAATTTTAAGCAAGTGAGTATAAAATAGGTACAGGATTTCCAGTGCTGTCTGAGTAATAGCTCATTTGTTCTTACCTTATTTAAAAGGAATTGTTTTCCTTTTTAAATTGTCTGTGTACTTCCTCAGAAAAGCTTGTGAAATTTTCTGAACTTTAAAACTTCTACCTTTTTTGTTTTTTCTGTCTCTTTTATACAAATGCTAATATTTTTGGAAACAGGTTTCTCATAGTAAACATTGTGGGAGAGAGTCTGTACAGATTCTGTGACTTGTTTCCTTACATTCATTGTGTAAATCCAATGATATTTTGATAGAGGCTCAAGTGGCTTTTTAATGTGTCTCCTGTGGCTCTTTGCAGCATGTGATATTAAAACACTGATTTCAATTACTAACCATTCTAAGTGATTAACCAATAACTGTTATTAATCAGTTGTAGCTGATAAAATAATAGTTGTGTGACAGTTGTGTTGCTTACCCCCTTGGTACTGTTACCAGGTGTGCTGGGACATCACTGAGCTTGCTTGTCCTGTAATAAATAGCCTGGGCATCCTTTCTTGCTGAGCTCCACTCTCTAGCTTGCACAGACACAAGGAAGGGCCAGCCCCTCTGCGTGCAACAATATAGTGAGGGGCAGATCCTCAGCACACAGATACACAGCCCTTCTGAGAGTTGAATCTCAGATAAATCTCTTACACTGTCTTAAACTAATTAAAAGTTTCAGAGGAGTAGCTGAGTTAGTCTGTAACAGGAAAAACTTAAAAAACAACAAAAGGTTTAGTAGCACTTTAAAGACTAATAAAACATGTGGATGGTATCATGAGCTTTCGTGGTCATAGCCCACTTCTTCAGCTGACCAGAATATTGGAAGTCCAGAACCAAGAATAAATAAGGGAAGAGGGGGGGATGAGTTTCAAAGGGATAGCCAAGCCAGTCTGTACAGAATAAACTTAAAAAACAACAAATAGTCTGGAAAGTGCTACCAGACTAACAAAACATGTAGATGTATCATGAGCTTTCATGGGCACAGTGGGCTGTGCCCACAAAACCTCATGATACCATCTACATGTTTTGTTAGTCTATAAAGTGCTACCAGACTATTTGTTGTTTTTTTAATTTTTTTTTTCAGGACTGATTCTTCTGTCAAGCTGCACTTAAATCTCTCCTTAAGTTCAAAGGAGTGCCACATGTGGAACTAATGAACTCAAATGATAAGACCCTCATTAAAAGATTTCTAGTAGAGTTATCCAGCTCTTAAACTTTGTCCCTTGTTTTTGCACATAAATTTCTATGAAGGCAGCTATTGTTAGTAAATGGATGAAGTCAAATAGGTAAGTGATGTGTGTGTGTGTGTGTGTGTGTGTGTGTGTGTGTGTGTGTGTATATATATACATATATATATTCTTAACCAAAGAAGCAGAATTTATTTTGACTTATCTTTATCCTGACAATATTATTGTTTTTAAAATGTTTAATAAAAAACACAATCTGCAGATGACAGGAAGACATTGGGAACTCTACTATAGTTTATCACAGAAGAGAGGAATAATACAATTCCCATTATTTCAACAGCTATAATAAAACTAGCCACTTCATAGCATCCTTACTATATCCTAAATATGGGACCAGATTTTCATAAAATGAGGTAAAAAAATCCAGACACGCTCATCTTTGAACAGTTACAAATTTGTTTTCTGAAACTGTACAGAAATTGCTTGTTTTTATGTGAATAGACATTTACAAAGACCATTAAAACCAATAAAAAAGGGTTCCATCGACATCAGAAGGCTTTGCAATAAGATCATTGTCATCTAAATGCCAGTCATCTCTGTTGTGTGTTTTTAAGAAAAAACGAATGTGATGGTGTGCTTGCTGGTGTAAAAGTTAGACTCCTGAACTGTGTATGGCTATCAGGGTTCACCTTTTTAAAATCTGGCAACAGTGTAGAGAAAGAGAGGCGTTACAAAACTTTTTTTTATCTCCATGATTGAAAGATGACACTACTGAATGTATTTGTGACTTTACTGCTAATACAGTGATCATAATTCTTTGCATCCATCTAGAAAATAAATCCAGATAGACACGCTAATCAACCTTTAACATAAATATGTAGACTTCAGTTCTCCACTAAACATCTTCATATGGCAAGTCTAATGATCATAACACTTTTCTAAACTGAATTCAATCTTTATGATCTGTTTTTTTTAATTTGTACACAAATATTGTTTGAGCCAGATTTTTGGCTGGAAAAATATGTGAAGCCTGAAGGTTGAAGTCAATGGGAGTGTCTAAGCTTCTCTAAACTCAGTGGAAAAGCTCTCCACTTGCTCAGATTTTTACCTACTATATTTATGCCAATTAATATTAGCAGCAGAATAGGTCCTGAATCTTTATTTTTCCTCTGGGATTTTTTTTGGCTGACAGAAATAGACTAACATAAATTTCACATAATTTGATGAATCTTTCATAAAGTATTCAGAAATCAAATAAATCAAATACTTCTCAGGTCTCAATGAATGAATTTGCTATAAGGACATTCTCTGTTTTTTTGTTTTTTTTTATGTAGACATGGCTTTCTTCCAGAGAATCAATTTGTTTAAGATGAATTCATAGCTAGAGCTGGGCAGGAATCAGTTTTTACATCCCAGAAAAAAAATTGAGATTTAAGAATTTTCCTCTTATCTCAAATCAGGACAAAAACTCAAAACCCCCATTTTTATAAGCCAAAAATCTGAAAAAATTGATTTGGGTCAATCAAAACATTTTTGTTTGTGACATTTAGTTTTGACTTAAGAGTTTTTTGGCTTGAAAATGTTGAATGTTATTAAATGTATTTAAGTTAATCAAATATATTTTTCTATAATAGCTGCAGTAACACTGTCACATAATGCTGAACAGCTGTCTCTCTTTATTAAACAGTGATACACAGCAGCTAATTCAGATATCTGCCAAATATTACCATCCCACACTTAGGCCTGAGTCTCCTCTTACTTCTGGAATAAACTCTAATTATTTGAATGGAGTTAACCAGTGTATACTCAGTATAAGAGAAGTCAAAAGTGGATTTATTCTTACTCCAGGAGAAATTGGATATAATCCACAATAAGGCTAGCTTCAAAGTCATTGGGAGAGATGGGGGGAAGAGACCTGTACATGATTAATAGGTCATGTGAGCTGCATGAAGATGAAAAAATATGTATATCAAAATGAAATATGTTGATTTTTTTACATGAATGAATTCTCTAGAAAACAAAGTGTACGACTAGATCAGAAATCATTTATCACTCAGAAAAATCTATCAAGATGTTGAACATTGTACTACTTGGAGAAAATTACTCCTCACATTTTCCACAGAAAATCCCATTAAGTAAAACTTTTTTTGGAGCTGGGGAGTTTGTCTTCATTCCTGAACACAGAATAATGGAAATGTGGTATTATATCCTTTTGCTATGCTTGGTCTACATCCATTAGATACTTTTTCTAATATTTTGGGAACAAACAGACATGCAAACCAATGTCTGCCTGGCCCAGCAGGAGATAGTAAAATACTTCTCAAACACCAGATGGGATTTTACAATATTTGTAAAATATAAAATGCTTGAAGTGTTCTCTGCAAACCTCAAACTGAATGTTTCATTTCTTTATATGCCTTTTTAATTCTCTTGGTGAACTTTTATAAATTAAAGGATTCTCAAAAGCTAGAGGTCAGATGCATTTTAAATGTTCCTAAAATTAAACTCAGAAGACTTACATCATGTCAATATAGAGATGGATAAATACTAATATCACACATATATCTTATTCCTATAGGCTATGTCTACACAGTGGAGCTATTTCAGGATACCTCTAGTATCCTGAAATAGCTATGCCACCTCTTAAAAGCAATCCCATTATATCAAAATACAATGGGCTCACTGGGTGTGTCTAGACTACAGAGTTTTGTCGACAAAAGTGGACTTTTGTTGACAAAACTATACCTGCGTCCACACTACCGCTGAGTTCTGTCGACATAACGTCGACAGAACTCAGCAGTTTTGTCGATGTATGTAAACCTCATTTTACGAGGAATAACACCTTCTGTCGACAGAGTTTCTGTCGACAGAAGGTGTTATTGAATGGAAACTGTCCTTTGCGTCCAGACTACCATGTCGACAAAAGCAGCTTGCTTTGTCGACAGAACTCAATGTAGTCTGGACGCGTTTTGTCGACAGTATCTGTCGACAAAACTTCTGTCGACAGAAGCCTGTAGTCTAGACGTACCCACTGTTCTGACATCTCTGTAAACCTGATTGCATGAGGGATACGGGATATTTTGGAACAGCACCTTATTTTGATTTCGAAATAATAAATTTTGAGGTAAGGGAGCTGTGTAGACACACCCATAAAGACTAGATATCAGAAATAATAGAATTCTAGAGCCTAATTTCAACCTGATTTTAAATGACTACATTTGTTTTTACACATTTAATCAACCTAAGTCTTTGTATTTTTACAAGTTATATGTGAATAATGCAAACTATTTATTCAGTATTAATTTGAAAACAAGGGGCTATGAATATAGCTGGTCAGAAATTTTCTGAATTATGCATTTTACTGGAAAATGCTGATTTCTAGAAACTGACACTTCATAGGAAAGGTAGCTGCATTGCCAAATCTGATAAAATAGCAAACAGAAAGATAAATGTTAGATCTCCACTGATCAATGTTCAGGGTTGTAATGGCACTATTGTTTTTGTATTAGATGGACTTGCATCTCCCTTTCAATAGACACTTGTGTCGATTAGTTGGGACATGGGTGAGAAGCCTCACACATTAAATCATAGAACCTCATGCTTTCATGCTTTTGACTGTGTATGCTTTTATATTATCAGAGCACAGATTTCTAGTAGAAGAGCAAATTTTGTTGATTTCTCTCTTCTGCGTGTTTTGATTTCTCCATTCCAGCATGTTTTGACCATTAAGGACCACATTTTCATCAAGTGGAAGCTCAGAAGCAGGTAGGTAAATTGCTCCACACATCCTCCTGGTTTCCATACACAATTTTGTTAATAGGAGCTTGTGCATACATGTTCCTGCTTACATGCAAAATCAGCTTTTGCGACGAATATCCTCCAATTTTTGAAAATTTGTATGTTGGCCATCCCAAACCAGTTTTTAGATGGCTAATAAATTCATTTTGTTGTTGTCATATATTTATTTATAACTCCAAAGAAATAAGGATATAAAGTTGCCAGATCATTTAATTCATGCAAATGATATTTATTTAAAAGGGAGAGAGAGTAGAAAAAGAGCATTATATCCATCTTTCCCTACTTACAAAAAAACTTTAGCTTGTATACACAGATAAGTGCCAATTACTGAGATGCCATAAAGTCATCTGAAACATTGTGATAATCAGAATTTTGGATGTATGAAATTTGTTTTTGTGCATATTTCAATTTGAGGTACTAATTGTTATCACTTGAATGTGATAAGTGAAGTTCACATGTAACAACAAATGTATGGGAAACCTATTTGTTTCCCCTACACCCTGAGTTTTCTTTTCTTCTTTCTATGAGCCTCTCTCATGGAAAGATATAACTTTTAGATTCACTTACAAATAGTAAAATAGAAGCATTCAATAGGTGATGATTTCAAAAGAAACTACAAGTTTAAAATGATTTCACTGGCAGGAAAGTCGATTATTAGCACAGGAATATTCAGGCCAGAGAGCAGTAGTTTAAAAGAAATACATCACCTGGAAATGTGATTAATGAGCCCATTCATGGGTTTCACCTTTGATTCTGCTTCAGGTATGATTCTGTCACTTCTAGTGACTCTAATAATGGTGTTTGTATTAGAAATCTAAAGGGAGAGCCATCAGCTGGCGACCAGGTTCTATACAGTGATTTTCTTTAGTACTGTAGTTGGAAGTTGTAGAAATAGACCTAGGCTGAATTAATAGGAAGAGAGTTTTAAAAGTAACTCCTCTAGGGGAAGAACTTTAGTCTAAACTCTGACCTCCCTTGTGACTCCTATTGCTCCAAAACTATGTTCTTGAATGATGTATTTCTGAAGAGGGGTATATGTGTTACCTTCCTCCACAAACAACATATGGTAATACTTACCCTACATCATGTATTTCCATTAGCTCTTTTAAATGCTGTATTTGTTTTCATGTTAATCACTGAAGCCAAATTATATTGTTCAATTTGATTTGGGTTCCAAGGTAGACTAAAGCCATTTCAAGATGGAAGAACACTTGAACTAATGGAGACTGAATGACTGGTCTCAGGGAGATACATTTAATATGTTTGGCTTGCCATTTGCTTGGAAATTGATTTGATTGTCTCCAAATCTATCATAAGGGTTGTGTGAGCCAGAATGCTATTTTGTGTAGACCTTAATCCCTGTAGCCATTCCTCTGAATATGATTCTTTTGCACAGTTACTTGTACAATCTATCTAGGAATTTATATGGCCTCTGTCACTGAAATATCTGAGAGCTTCCCAAGTAGCTTGAAACCTGAAATAGTAATAATCCTATATCTTTCTCATTACTTCTTCCCAGAATGGAGAAGTAGCTTAATTTGTTTATAGTATAGGTGTGAGTGCTGTGTGTCTGCAAAAAGAGCATAAGAGAGAAATCTAGGTCAAAATACATGAATTTTGGATTTGGTGCTGAAAATGATTCCTGTGATCATTCCAGTCTTTTGCAGGAGCGAGTCCCAGGCTATGTCTACACTGGCGCCTTCGTGCGCAAGACCCTTTTGCAGAAGAGTTCTTGTGCAAAAAATCTTCCACAAGAGTGCATCCACACTGCCATGTGCTTTTGCACAAGAGCATACATGGCAGTGTGGATGCTGTCTTGCACAAGAAAGCTCTGATGGCCATTTTAACCATAGGGGCTTCCTGTGCAAGAAATTCATGTTGCCTGTCTACACTGCCCTCTTGTGGAAGAGCTCTTGTGGAAGAGGGCTTATTTCTCGTGGGGAGAGGAGTAACTCTCTTACAACGCCATACTGTAAATTTACATGTGCAAGAATGCTCACGCAGTGTAGACAGCAGGCAAGTTTTTGCGCAAGAACAGTTGTTGCACAAGAAGCTGCCAGTGTAGACATAGCCCCATAGTGTAGGCCCAGCTATTTCAGGTTAATTAGTTAATGTTTGTAAAGCAAGTTGTATTACTTGGATAGAAGGCATTACATAAATACAATGTATTATATGAATTGCAATACCAGTATTACTAATATTCTTCTTTTACTCCAATTGGCAAAGACTTGGGTTTTTAGCACCAATGATCATGTGTTCCATGCTGCTTTATTACCAGAAATCCCAAGTAGCTAATTTGTGGGAAGTAGCTAGTGACTGAAGTCCACTGTGGTCACTGATCATTACATCTTACTACAGTGTTTCCCCAACTTTTGAAATTCGAGACTCCTTCAGGAGAATGAAATCAACAAACATAAGTCCTTCCCTCCCCGCTATATATTGTTTAAATTTTATATTTATGTATCTTCACCTCCCTCCAGTTAATCCTTCACACTTCACGCTCACACTCCACTTCAGGAAAAGCTGGTATAAGTCTTAATAATATAATGCTTCCTCTCCTTTCTTACATGTTTTCAGCAGAATCACCATTAGTATTTTTAAATGAATGGAGTTACTCACACCTCAAAGCTGTAATTTCAGACTTTTTTTGCAAACATAGACAGATCTCTCTCCTTCTGTTGCACTTAGCTTAGTACAAAGTTTTCCAGAATAACTGTTGGCTCAGAGTGTGAAAAAAATCAACTCTTCTAGCAAATGTAACTATGCCAGCAAAGCCTCCAGTGCAGATGTAACCCTTGGCCAAGAAAGCACATCCAGAGCTTCAGAGACCCAGTTGAGATTCCAGACGAGCTCTCACTTGTAACTACCACGAGGCAGATTTGAACCTGGGGAGCTTAGTGTAGGAGCCTTTACAGCTTGAGCTATAAAGCCAGGCAGCTCTTGGCTTAGGCGGTAGAATTCACTCATTCTTAGCTCTTGCTATAAGTAGTCTAAGTGCCACTACATGGGACAGTGAACCATACTCCATGGCTACGTCTACATTGGCCCCTTTTCCGAAAGGGGCATGCTAATTTGACAGGTCGTAATAGGGAAATCCGCGGGGGATTTAAATATCCCCCGCTGCATTTAAGTAAAAATGTCCGCCGCTTTTTTCCGGCTTTTAGAAAAGACGGAAAAGAGCGTCTACACTGGCCCCGATCCTCCGGAAAAAAGCCCTTTTCCGGAGGATCTCTTATTCCTACTTCAAAGTAAGAGATCTCCGGAAAAGGGCTTTTTTCTGGAGGATCGGGGCCAGTGT
Organism: Pelodiscus sinensis; assembly: GCF_052426305.1. NCBI lineage: Eukaryota > Metazoa > Chordata > Testudines > Trionychidae > Pelodiscus > Pelodiscus sinensis. Next base: position 67,058,875 of record NC_143052.1, on the reverse strand, counting down.
AGGCGCTCTTTTCCGGCTTTTCTAAAAGCCGGAAAAAAGCGGCGGACATTTTTATTTAAATGCCGCGGGGGATATTTAAATCCCCCGCGGATTTCCCTATTACGACCTGTCAAATTAGCATGCCCCTTTCGGAAAAGGGGCCAGTGTAGACGTAGCCCATAGGTGTGTGGCTTACATGGACACAACTATGGCTACAGCAGTGTGTTTCTAATGTTCAGGTAGATGGTATAGGTATTGCAGCAAGATAACTCCCATTGTCTTATATTGCTGGGGGACTCTGCAGACATCACAATGCAGTCAGCAAATACTTTGTAGTGCAGTAGATAAGCCCTTATGCTCATTTTATGTTCTTACAGTTTGCTCCAGAGCCATAACATCTAGAGACTTGTTATTTTTAAATAAAGGCTTAAGATTGTATTGAGAGGTCTGTTCTTCATGCCTTCGCACTCCAGAGAAGCTGTCCCACACATTTGGAAACATGATCTTACGGTAACAAGGAAGCAGGGGAAAGCTCTCTTCCTACAAAGGATATCCATTTTGATGCTGGTCTTTTTTTTGTTGTTGATATAAATACTTCAGGTTGTGCAGCTGGAGTGCAGGCTAGTGCTGGAATTAGGCAATTATAGATGCCTAATAAATCAAGATAGAGCCCCAGTAAATCTAAAGAGGGAACCTACACAGAAAAGATTTGTGCATGAAACACTACCCAGTTTTTGAAAAGGAAAGGGAATCCATTTTGAAAAATTATTACAAGCTGGTCATAGGCCTGAAGCTCTTCTCTTTTGTGGGCCTAGACCAGTTTATGGGTTGTAACCAGGGCCACAGACCCTCACTATGCCATGCATGGATTTGGGGCCACTGGATTCATGCATGTGTATATCCAGTGTCCTTCTCTGGTCTGTCTTTGCATTCTCCAATTTGGGGCTCACCCAGAGTCCTGTTTGCAGTGCACAGACAGTGTCCTGGACATCTAGCCTTGCTGCTGTGAATTTCATCCTCACTGAATGCAAATGAGGGCAGCACAGAATCTTGCCACTGCTTTATACCTTTTTAGAGAAATTCCACTTGTCTGATCAGGTAATTCTAGGGTAAATCTTGAACCCTGAGCTGTGTTTAGGAGTTATGGAAGGACTCCTCCCATCCCAGACCCCTCTTAATGGCCCTTACTTCCTCTCAGGAGGGTTACTTCCCTCCACTCCAGTGGGCACAGTCTGTTTATGGGTGCTCTGGTTGATTAACTTTGTGCCCAGAGTGGCTTGGAGCTATGCCATGCTATTGCCCTATCCAAATGTTCTTATGGCTAAGTGAACCAGCATGCTGAAGATATACTTTTCTATGGCACATTTAGAGTCTTGTATGTCTGCAAAGAGAAGGCAGCATTTCCCGCAATGTCAGTAACTACAGAATAGGTCAGAATTAATTTAATCAACACTTACGTTTCAAGAAGTTGACTCAATGACATGTTAGACAGTGTGAATGGTGAATATTTTAAAATTGCTTTCACAGAAGTGGTTAACAAGTTGTACTGCTAATTATGTGATTACAGGGGAGCTATTTTTCAATTTTCTTTTATTGGGACTATTTATTTTGGACTTATTCTATGAGCTGTGCTGCAGTCTGAAACTGAGCCTCTTACAGAAGGAAACTGTTAGTAGTGGCTGGTTTATAGAGTTTCGTGCCCAACAAAAATACCTCAGAGTCATCGAAGGCCAAACAAGAGGTTTTATAAAAGGTCTCCTGACTCCACACACAGTGTAAATTTAACTTTTCCCCCCAGAGATTCATGAGATTTTTCATCCTTAAATATTTGTCTTTCTTCAATTTGGACTTCATCGCAATGCTCCGAGAGCTAATAGCTTGAGCAAGAAGAGCAGGGAGCTGTTATGCTCTCATTCCAACACATCCCTGTCAATGCACCCCATTCCTAACATGCAAAGAACCCTGCAGTTTGCTTTCTGGATTGCTACTGAGCAAAGATGATCTTTTTTGCTGAAGTACTCAAGACCATACTAGTTTGAGATATGGACAGACGTTCACTGGGATAAAGCAATGCACCAAATCAACAGTATTTCATGGTGGTAAAGCAGAGGTCCCCAAACTGTGAAACGTCACACTAACAGGATATGGAGGAACATTTGTGTGTGGGGAGGGTTATGGTGCATCCAGGCCCACTCAGCCCCAGCTCTGCTCCTGCCCCACCTCCAGCCTCCACCCCAGTTCTCAACTCTGCCCCCAGCTTCAGGCCTTAGCCACTGTTCCAGTCCCAGCCTGCAGCTGAGTCTGGGAGCAGGGCTGGGAGTGGAGCCTCACTCAGATTCTGGGCCCAGCTGTTGACCCCAGTTGCTGGTCCCCTCCCCAGACCAGCTGCAGCTCATCCCTGCCCCTCAGCCTTGCCCCCTGAACAACTCCAGGTCCAGACCCACCCCCAGATGTGCCCCTCTTATCCTGTCCATGTCCCCCTCCTCTGTGCAACAGCCTTACTCCCAGCCCTAGTTGTGGGGTGTGGATGGGGTGGGAGATGCACTCCTCAAAATCTGGGGACCACTGCTCTAAAGCATTGTTCTACACAGGAACTTTCTACGGCTCTAGATGTGCTGAATATTATTGGTGTCAGAGAATTCGGCAAAATGAGTGAAATATAATTTTCTCTACTTCAAGTCTGAGTTATTAATGGGAAGGAACTACTCCCATTGGTAAGCACTGCTTGTGTCCATAAGAATTTAGGGGACTGAGCTTCAAAGCATGCCAGGTTACAAGACTGTACAAAATATAGGTTGGTATCATGTAGATAAACATAGAGGCTAGGTTGTGACTGGCCCCTTTCCAAACGTGTGAGAGTATGCAAGAAATTCTCTCACCACATGCACAGGCGTGTTATAATCACACTCTTTGCCCCAGAGGCAATTAAGGGTCAGCTCTGTTAATGCACCCCTAGGAGCACACATCTTCCTAAAGAAGGCAGAGAGGAGAAGGGACTGTAGTTGCTCCCCCAAATCACGAAACTTGTTTGTGAAGAGTACTGAGTGCATCAAGGGGAGCGGGAGGGCCGGCTGCATTATCCTAAAAAATGATACAGATTTCAAGTGTTCTAAACATTGGAAAGCTTGGGGAGGGTTTGTGCTTCTTGAGATACAATCCCAATCCAAGTGCCTTCTGGGGCAATGCAAATCCATCTCACCTCCAGTGCAGGGTGGTGCACAAAGTGATGTATGGTCATTACAGAGGTAATAAGCACCTCTAAAAATGAAGTCATGTATCTGGAAAGAAGTGGGGGTTCTGGGGCTTGATGAAGGACTCTGGACACACAGAGGGCATGGTTACACTGTGGGGGGTGGGTTGAAGAAAGTATGCACATTGCACTCACATTTGCATATCTTCTTCTGATTTTTTTGAGGTATAAGGGGGCTTCCAAAAGAGGTTTTTTTCCCGACATTTGGCCCCGTGTGGACGGGCCAAATATTGAAAAATCTTCTTCCGGAAGAAGAATCTTAAGAAGATATGTAAATACGAGCACAATTTGCATACCTTCTTTGAAACACCCCCTGCGCCACCACAGTGTAGTCGTACCCAGAGGATAGAAGGTCTTTTGTGAAAAAGGATGAGCAAAAGAACATTCTTTGAATGCATTACATTTAGTTTCCTTAAGTGCATAATCCAGCCTCCATTTATGAAGTTGGATGAATTGTTTCTTCCTGGATTCATCTGCAATTGCAATATAGCCTCTCATGATTTTTAACAGGACAACAACCTATTATAATGTAAATGTATTAAAATGCAACATTATCACTATCACTTGTTTCCTTCAGTATTCATTGATCATCTTGTAGTTCTGAGTTCATATTAGGCAAAAGATTTGGTTTCTACTTATACTGCACATGTAAGAGTGTCAGTAACTTTCATAGATCCCTTTTCTTTGAAAGATAAATATTTATTATAAACGAATGCATGCTTAAGAATACTAAAAAACTGGTGATAGTGTGGGTGATGCCACGAGCCTCCGCAATAGTAAAAATTGCAGGATGGGATTTCAGGGCAAGAAAACAGTGATTGACTTTCTCTAAATTCTTCCATCTGGGAATAGTACATGTTCCTTCTTGACATACCCTGCCTACCTTCTTCTTGTACTTCTTACCTGAGCTTCTGGGAAATGTCATGGAGGAATCTACATTCTTTATGAAGGGTATGGAGAATTCCTTGTCCCCATGTCAGGGTAGAGATGGAATAACAATTCAGCAAACCCCAGAAAACTAGCCCTTTTCTCCCCCATACTATTCCTTTTCTTCTTCCCTCCTTTTTTCAGTTTTGCCAGTGTAGCAAAGAAGAAAAGAGGGGAAACCCCCCAATATGAAAATTAAACTTTTTCAAAACTAAACTTCTTTTGCTTTATTAAAGATCATTAGAACATATTGTGATGCTGCACCCCATATTTTCTGATAATATATTTTTGAATTTGAATATGCATAACTCAGATATGGTTTATGAAAATTGGAACATAAGAACTATCATTGGAGAGCATGTAATCCCGTGAATGTGTATATTCTATTTGTGTACATATATCATGCTGTATTTAAAGTTAAAATTATGAAGTATGAGTCCATTTATATATCTAGATGTGCTGTTGAAGGTGATTAGCAGAACTCAAGGAACTTAATGGCCTGGTGCTCAAGGAAATGATCTGTAAATAGTCTTATTTTTTGTAAGGCTGAATTGTGGCTGGTCCCACAAAGAAAAATGACTATGCCACCTAGTGCTGGAATCCATCCTGAATTTTGTACTTTTCCACATGGGTGGGGCATATTGAACAAAGATTTCCCACCCTGAGAACATTCTGTATAAGGAATAGGAAGCACACAACAATGGTTTTCAATTGGCTCAGCAGACCTCCCACTCCAACCCCCCACCTCGGAGAGGATACATGAAAACAAAAGGACTCTAAGGACAGGGCTGGAGAGAAGCTGCTAGACCTAGGTCAGAAAAAAGATCAACAGCCTTCCTAACCAGTCACCCCTGTAGGTTAGTATAGTTGATGTGTAATTGCCATTTTAGCTCAGGATTATACCTATCACCCCTTGTGTAAGAGGATTTGACAATTATTACTTCCATGTTCCTTGTGGTAGCACTTACTGGAACATTCTACTTCCTACCATTGAGCAAGCTCTTCTGAGTTATAAAAATCTAAAGGTAACCATTAATATATGACAAGGGTTTCAGCCTTCTAAATCACACATATGCTAATTTATGCTTCAGCTCATATCTTACAGGATACAGGCCTGCAGATTTCTTGCATTTCAGCTGAATATAAAGAAAGCTGCTGAATACAATGAAGGCAAGGCAGTGAATATAGTAAAAGCAAGATAGCCTTATAGGAATCTTTTAGGAAAACAGTTTACAGAATACTGTAACATATGGTTTTAGATCTTTGTCTGTGTGCAGATATTTCCCAGGCAAAACTCCCATTGACTTTTCTGTTTTAAGGAGAGCTGAGTGAGGATTTTCCTCTTAGTTAGCAAAGAATGTGTTGTTTTGGGGTTTTTTTTTTTTAAAGCAAACTTTTGCAGATGTGGAAGTTAACTTAAATGTCAACTTTTATAAAAGCTATTGGAATTCTTCAAATTGGTTTGTTTCCTTGGCTCACTTAAATAATCAAAGTTCCTGTGGAATAAGAGGGGAAAAAAAGCTAATTAGTGTTTTCATTTCAGATATGATATTAATTAGTGGCAAAGGCAACACAGTCCTATATAATAGTTGTATAAGAATGGAGAAATGTAGCTTCAGAGAGATTTTGGCCTGTTACATCTGTGCAAACCAATTTATTTCAGTGGGATTGTAATTAGAAATAAGGATAGCATATAATCCAGTGAGGTTTCCTGGCCCAAATTCACTTCTAGCAAAAGAACTGCTGTTCCATTAAAGTCAATGGTGTTGTGTCATCCTATACTGGTGGAGAATCTGGCCTTAGTCATGTGCACAGTTTTGAAATGTTGAGTCAACTTCATTCAGTTAATTTCAACACCCCTCTCCCCATCTAAGGACGCAAAGGCCAATAGGCAATTCCTTATGTTAAATTTCCACTTTAAAATATCTCCTCTATTTTCCTGTAAATTTCTATTTGACTTCTATTTTAAAGATACACCTCAATAATTCATCTGTTTTCTGCTGGTCCCCTCAGATGAAATCCATCAATCTGACTCATTCATCCTTGTTTTTTTATTTTTCATAATGAGTACTGAAACATCAGTATGTCTTTGCAAAGAAAAATTCAATCCCCCACTCTGAGCCTTTCCTAACTTTCTTCCTCTGTGTAGCTTTCATATGTATAAAAATCTGTGGGTAACATGCTGAATTTGTTGAAGTTTATGGCAAAACTCCTGACAGGAATTTACCCTACATTTGTGCTGCCAAGTACCGGATTTTTTTTTCAGCTAAATGTGCAACAATGGGAGTTGAGGAAGCTAAAATGTGCTCATGCTTGAGTCATTCTGTTGGTACAGAACAGATGGACAGAATGCCCATGCCGTATCAACATGGGAAAGCTTCATTGGTTTAATTTAAATCAACTTTTAAACCCATTTAAGCTAAACTGGAGCAATTCTGTGTCCACATTCTTATTTCAAATTAAGTCCAGCTGTATTAGGATCCAGTTAAACAGAATCATAGTCAACTAACCTGAAATAAGTTTCAACCTAAATCAATGTGTCCACAAAGTTCTTTTGCACTGATTTAACTCACGAGATTTTAAAATAATAACTTGAGTTAAACTGACATAATTTTCTTGTATAGCTAATGCGTTGATGGTGGCCTTCATTGCTCCCTTCAACTTTCAAACGAAGTAGCATTTGATCACTCTGGGGCTTATGGCCAATGGCACACAAGGGGATGGGAGTGTGGTCAAGTCTTCAACTTGGAAGGATAGCACAGGTAGGTGATTTAATCAGGCCAAAGCCTAAGGCTCTAGAAAATGCTGGTGTCTAGATTCTGACTTGCTCCTGTGTGACTGCACTTGGGAAAAGAAAGGACTCCAAAGCCCCCTATATTCTTAAACGTGAAGATACTTGCAGCCTATTTTCCCTTTCGAATACGTAAAATGAATTGCATTCAAGATGGCTCCCAGAGGTCACTAATCTAACAGAGTCTTCTGTGTGGGTGGCTGGTATAGCAGGCCAAAGGAGGCTGAGCCCCCCCCCCCCCCAAATAGCCAGATGCAGCTCTGCCTATGTTCTCCAGATAGCCACGTCCTGCTTCCTGCTCTTTCCTGTCCATGACAAGGCTGGGGTTAGAGCTAGGGCGAACCAGCATATGGCCCAAGACTTGGGATGGCTCAGGCCAATGTGCAGGACACCTGATAATGGGGTTGCCCACACAGCTTTCTGGGGCTGTGGGTGCTGGGACTGTCCCCACACCCCATAGTGCTGGATGGAGTACTCACCTGATGCTTTGGAACAGGAGAGCAACCCTGCACTTGGACACATTGTGGCTGGAGACACTGGGACACTTGTGCTCCAGGACTGGGAGTGCTCAGGCAGCCTGGGGTGACACTCCTGACACATGCACGTTTACAGGTGGAATGCGCATTTGGCCGGTTGAAGGGAAGGTTTAGGTGCCTGCTAACTCACCTTGACATGGGGGAACACAATATCCCAGAGGTGGTAGCAGCATGTTACATCCTCCACAACCTGGTGGAGAGCAAAGGGGAGGTCTTCCTCCCAGGTTGGGGGGCCAGTGGCTGAAGTGGAGGGGAGGCGGTTTGCGCAGCTTTGGACAGCTGCTGTTCGCCAAGCCCATCAGGTGGGGGTTCGCATCCGGAAGGTTCTGCATGAGCGCTTCTCAGCTGGAGCCCAATGACTCCCCAAGGTGTACCCAATGGGGCCTGTGGGCCTGGGCCCCCCATCCCAAAACCTTCCCTCCCATAATCCATCCCTGCATCAGCCTCCAAACAGTTAAGATACACACATCATGTTAAATATGAAAAATACAATGTTTATTAACAAGTAACGTAAGAATTAGGAACTGTTATAAAACATAGAATTGTTCAACAACTGTTAAAAAATAAACTTTTTTTGGAACTATTAACCTGTGTTTATAACTGTGGTAGGAGGGGGGATTTCAACCTGGAGGCAGGGAGGGAGAGCAGACAACTTAAGGGTAATGGCAGTATCGCCTGGGCCACAAGGCTTTGCCACCTCTTGTCCATGGACCCTGCCATCCTCGGGCTCGAGAAGGGGCTGCAGATGACTCTGCTGTAGCGGAGGGTCGGGATGCAAGGCTGGAGGGGTGGCAGGGACTGAGGGAGAGGAAGGGGGATCAGAGGGGGCTGGAACTGGATGGGCAGCAGGAGTCCCCAGGGGGAGAGGACCTGGAACACCCAGGGCCTCCCGGACAGTGGCACACATTGCGCTCCACTGCGGGAGGAAGTCCTCAAGCAGGCAATTATGCCAGCAAGCCTCCTCCCTGGTTCTTTCATCCATGGTCTCCTGCATTTTGGCCATGGTCCCCTCAATGTTCTCCATCACCTCCACATGCCTCTGCAAGAGGTCATTATAGGCCCTCCAATGCCTGCAGGTGATGTGGGACCGGGTGGGTGGTGGCACAGGAGTCGCTTGGTGGTCAGCAGCAGCAGGTCCGGCTGTGGAGGAGAAAAGGGAGAACCGATCAGTGTTAGCAATTCACACACAAGTCCTTACAACAAGGGATGGGAATGTTGTTACTGGTAGGCTACATCTGGCCCTGACAGCCACCTCGGCTGCACAGGGGCCCCGTTGTGGCTAGGACAATGTCCACTTCCACCCCCTACATCTTCCCCGCCTCCACCATGGCCGTCCAGGCCAGATCAGTGTACAGCCACAGTAGGACAGGGGCCTGCAGCACCTTGGGTCTTCCACGGCCCCCACCCGTGTACCTACCACCTGCCCACCTGCTTGCATATGCACAGAGAGATGCAAGCTGTCCAGGAGGACCAAGATGTGAACATTGCTCTGCATCTTCTCTGCTCCCACCTCCCCTGTTCTGTGTCTGTGACCCTGACTGCACTCACCTGATGTTCCTTCACCAGTGTCGGAGGATGCCTGTGAGGCTTCCTGGGTCTCCGGGACAGGCTGCAGAGTCAGGGTCAGGGTGTCCTCCATCTGCTCCTCGTCTTCCTCCTCCTCCTCCACATCTTCCCTGGGGACCTCCTGCTGGCTCTGCTGCACCAGTGTGTGCAACCCTGTCTGCACGAGCACCGGTGTAGACATAGGTTCTTGGCCTCCCAGGATGCGATCCAGTTCATTATAATAGGCGCAGTGCACTGGGGCTCTTGGGCCTTCATGTATTCCTGCTGAAGCTCTTTGACTTTTGCCCGGACCTGTTGCAGTGTCCTAGGGTGGTGCCCTTTATCGGCCAGCCCCTGAGCCATGCGGCCGTAGATGCTGGCGTTCCTGCGCCGGGTGTGCAGGGCCTGGACTGCTTCCTCCTATCCCCACAGTTCAAGTAGTGTCAGGACCTCTGGCCCTCACCAGGCTGGGGCTCTCTTTTTCTCACCTGAGAGAACTTGGGCTGGCTCCCTCAAAGGTCCTTGTGGGCCTCATGGCTCTGGAGCTGCACACACGGCCACGTGCAAGTGAAGCTGGGAGAGCTGTGTGCTGACAGGCTTCCTCACAATGCCTGCCAGGGATGTCTGTGCCTTTAAAACATGGTTACAGACAGGGACAAGAAGAGGTTTTTCCTGAAGAAAGTCTGTCCAGCTGGGGGTTTCCTTGGAGGTCTTTTTCTGTCGATAAAAGAAATCCCTGCATCCAGACTGCCCTTTTTGTCGACAGAACTCTGTTGACAAAGGCGTTATGCCTCGCAAAATGAGGTTTACCCGCGTTGACAAAACTGCTGAGTTCTGTCGTCGTTATGTCGACAGAACTCAGCGGTAGTGTAGATGCAGGTATAGTTTTGTCGACAAAAGTCCACTTTTGTCGACAAAACCCTGTAGTCTAGACACACCCTAAGTCTCTATATAGACAAGTTTTTAGATGCTGATTCCTTTAGAAGTGCTCTTTTCCTACCCTGTAGAAGTGCATTGCAGCTCAACACTGTGTGAGGTGAGTGTGACACTCTGTGGTAAGAAGAGAGAATTTCAACTTCTCACCCCCATAATTTAATTTTTTTTTCTTTCCTCTGATCATTCTGAAATGTCAGAAAGGAAAACTAAAGGAAGTGAATCAGTTAAGGACTTGCTTCTCCCCAACTATACCGTACCTTATGCTCATCCTTTCTGTCTATTTTTCTAGTCAATACTATTAATGGTAACAGAAAATTGTTAGGTAAATACCCACTCACCAAAAATCTTACTGAACTTCACTGATACAAATCTAATTCCTTTGTGGAAAGCTGCTATTGTTGCTATTTCAGCCCACAGAGTCAATCTGGAAACATGGCTTTAGAGTATCTGTGTTGCATTCATGCTGTTTGAGAGTGAATTCTGTCTTCCACTATGGTGTGTTTACTCTGACTTTGAGAAAGAAACTGTAAGGAAGCTGCTATAATGTAAGTCACTTAGTCTTTCTATACCTTTCTACATGAAAATAACCACTACTAATTTTTTTTTCTAAACTTTTAATTATTCCCCATTGCCTTATTTATGGCCAGTTTTGTTTCTCATGTAAATACTACAAGAAATATCACTTTACATAAACTGAAAGACGTTTTAAGTTTAAAAATAAAAAAGATATTGTTTAGTAGTGATTAGAATGGTAGTCAAGTAGTAAACTGTAAATAAGAGGTACCACAATAATATTTTATTTTAATCAAGCTAGAACTGAAGTTTCAACTGAATTTTTAAGTTCCTTGGAACCATTTTTCCCTTGAAAAGCTAATGTTGCAACTGGATTTTCATAGAATAGAAAACTGAATATTCAGAACAGCTTGGGTTCTTAGACTCTAAAGCCACAACTATATGACTATGGTAAATCAGACTTTGATTTTGAACCAAACTCAAGACAATTTGCAGTATTTTTGAATCTTCTCTTTTTGTTCCCCTTGTATGCAAATAATCAGACTCAGAAAATGTACTTTCAAAAATCTGCATCTCTTGGTTACTGGAAGATGTGCCTGATGTGTGTTAAGGATGGGTTTGGGATGCAAAGCTGGATCTGAGTTGTCTCAAACTGGGTAGATCTGGATATTTGGTTTGTATCAGTCTCCAGTTCTTTGAGATCCTTAGATGAAAGGTGATATGAATGTAAAGAGCCAAATTGTACTTTTAGTTATCAAACGCTGATATCAATATGGTTGCATGCTATACCTAAGTGGAAAATTTGGTCCCGAGTGTTCATAATAAATAGCATTAAAAAAAAGGAAAAACCTGCTGAAGTGGAGAAATATAAAATTGTAAATGGTCAGGCAGCCACCTCCTACTTTACTTTCCAGACTAATAATTTACTCCTCAACATCTTATACAGTGAAGCCAAATTCACTATAAAAATATTTATTGCCACAACCTTGCTTCCCCCCCTTCACTTTTTCCAGGAGTTTGTAGGGAACATATAAACTACTAAATGAACTAAAATCACTTAGCTATCTTTGTTCAATATCCCTTTGGGCTTTTTTTACTACATAACGGGCAAAGAAAAACAGCCAAATGTTTTAAGGGGATGGAGAAGTTTTACTTATGAATTATCAAGGAGCTTTCTTGTAGATTTATGGTACCATGCTCAACATTTCTTACAGCAAATAATATAAGTGAAAAATGGAAGGACTTGATGCATTATCCAGGAGCTGGCAAAAAAACAGCTGGGTGGTGCTTGTACTTTGGCAGGCATGGTAAGCAAATCAGACCTACCATACCAGCCAAAGTACAAAAAAGTGGAAAGTCAAATAGTCATGTCAAATTAAACTCCGTTTTTGTTTAGGTTTTCAAAGTGATTAATTTAGTTGGTTGGCACTGATTCAACTGATAGCTAACAATAGTTCCATTTATTTAATGTGGCTTTTAATAGCCCCTAACCACTCTGCTGTATCGGTGCTTATCTTCTGTTCTTCTCTTTGAGCTTTGACGGTAGGGCAGGAAACAATACTAGGTCAGGTGTAAAAGAGGCTGCAGCATGCATACCATGAGTGTTTGTGCTTTATAAACAATGGAGTTGGGAAGAGTTTACCCTTTTCAAGAACATTTAGATCAGTGGTGGGCAACCTGCAACCTGAGGGCTACATGCGGTCCGTTGGGGTTCTATATGTGGCCCATGAAATATTTTGTTTACTGTCGTCCATGCACAGGGTTGCCAAATTCTGTTGGTTTTCATCCTTATAGCTTTTTTCCTACTCTGGTAGTACAAAAGTTACACATACATAAAGCAAGGGCACGTGAAGTTGAGGTGCATGCTGGTTGCGCACAACATCATGAAGCCTTGTGTTCCCTCTGCATCCAATCAAAATACTGCTATGATTCATTTGGCACATCCTACACATTCTAGATATGCAAGTACAGTTAGCAAAACTACCCTATTCCGAGAGACCGTCTTTGTAACAACAATCTTGCAGCCCAGTGTGATGGAGGGCATCTCATGTGGTCCACTCACTAGCCTGTGTGGCCCCTTACTGATTTAGAGTGTAGTTGTAATCTGAAAAATGATGAAAAATGGCATTTACTATGTCTCAATAATTCTAGAATAAAATATACCCCAACTACCAACCCAGCAAAACTCTCATTGAGAATGAACAATGAAACTGAGTTCTTTCCTTATATTTTACCATGAGTTAAAAAGAAATGCAAATTAGGCCTTTCACGTGCTTGTGCAACTTTATATTTTTTTCAAAAGGTTTGCAAAGATTAACTGAGTAAAACTTATTTAACAATTGTATGGATCATGCATAAGAAGAAGGATTAGAATCCAGCTTACAAGTTCTTAGCAGAATTAGTTCTATAGGACTATTGGAAGTAAGATGCAGTAAAAATAATTTTTGTCTATAAAATCAGCAGATATATTTCTGAATATATAGCGAGGAAGCAGATCTCTTGAGTAAGAAGATATTTACCATACATGTGTGCAGCCATATTCAAGTTATAGTGTTTTATTAGAACATAGTGTGAGTGTTTCATGATGTTTGGCTAAGGCGGTATGGTGCAGGGCAGTCCCTCAGTAAAAACAAGTATGGTTTTAGTAGTTCTCTTATGTTTTGTAATCAGAAATCATGCAGTAAAACTATACACAAAAACATTAGTTAGAAATGCTCTGAGCTGCCCACTCAAGGAAACCATAGATGTAAATGCAGTAGCAGATTTTTTTAAGGATGGATATTTGTTATCTGTAGTTATAATATTAATGTTTTAAAAACTATAATATCCCTCGCCTAAGATGCTATGCTGTGGAATCAAACACTATTTCAAATACAATAAAAACTCAAGTAAGACCCTTTCAAAAGTAATCTAGATTAAACCAAATAAAGGAACCAGTACAAAACAAAAAATTCCAAAAAGATGAGAAAACTTTCATATGCTAATGCTCTTCTCTCTACAATGAAAGCATGGTCACACTGACAGCTAAGAAACAATGGTGAGAGAATAGATAACCAGGAAGTATCAAATATAATGATTGCCCACACTAGATTGAGGGCCTTAAAAACCAGAAAGGAAAACATAAAAACATGCACAATTTTATAGAGATATAATGTAAAGAACACAGGTCAGGCATAATATTAATGCTTGCATTTCATAAGTAATGTTGCTTTATAGATAGGAATTTTGTTTATATACCTCTGTCAGATGTTTACAATATAAATACATATATGGAGAAAAAGAAAAACTAGACAGCGAGGGAGGTAATATGATTGTTCAAGCCAATGCAAAAATGATTTGCTGCATGTTTTCCTGGTAGTTCTGGCTTTGGGCTCCCAGGACATAATATACTCTTGAAATATATAATTTGAAAATACCATCCACGGAGTAAAATCCAGCGGTGAAATCCTGGATCCATTGAAGTCAATGGTAGTTTCATCATTTTTAAGAGCAAGTTAGACAGACATCTATCAGGGATGATATAGACCATGCTTGGTCCTGCCATGAGGGCAGAGGACTAAACTTGTTGATCTCTCAAGGTCCCTTCCAGTTCTAGTATTCTATGATTTACTTCAACAAAGCCAGGATTTCATCCAGGCAGATAATTCTGAGAAACTACCAAGAATACATGCCTGGGAAGACTTTTGATTAAGACCCAAAAGGCTAGTAATAAAATGTTCACTATGAATTTTCTTGACCACTTATTTAGTTGGAGATGGAAAGTATTTATAGTTTTGGAAGAGGCAGGATCCATTGACTTGATTCTTGTAACAACAGTTGTGTCACTATTAGGAGGAGGCAGTGAAAGTGTTGTCAGCTGGGAGACTGAAAGAACTTGTGTTTTTGTTTTTGTTTTTCTTAAATTAAGTGTGTGATTGAAGAGTGGAGGAGAGGTCAAAACTGCAGGCCAGAGTGTTGATCCAAAAAATGAGATCACTTCTGAGTAAGAGCTTAGGCGGTCAAGTCGTTATTATTCTTTTTCTTTATGTACAAATGGTGCCTTCAGAGAGGGTCCTCCTAACTTTTTAATTTGTTGGGATTAGGCCTCCTCTCCCCCGGGTCTTTCCTCACCTGTGGGCTCCCTTCTGCAGTTTATGCCCCAAACCCTGGGTTTCAAACCGTGCTCGACTTGCCTCAAGTCCTTCTCCCTCAGCAATGGTCATTCCAGATGCCTCAAAGAGCACTTTCTACTGAAGTGCAGGGTCTGCTCTGGTTTCAAGAGCACAGCCAGAAATCTGAGGGAGGATAGACTGAATCTGCACCTTATGGAGAGTTTCCTGAAACCTGTAGGCTCCTTGCTCCCTGTTCATCAGCCTCAGCCTCAGCCTCTCTGAACTCTCCAGCAAATCTTTCAGCTTCAGTTGCTTTGAGTAAAGACTGAATGCATTGAGACCGCTATCCACTAAAGATGAAAACCTTGATCCCCTGGCTGGGAGTCTAAACATATGGAAAAATTATTCTAAAGCCCAGGAACTAAGACATCACATCCTCCTGCTGAGGCTCATCCTCTGCCAAGGGCCCAGTACTGACACAAAATACTTCCAAGGTACCCTGTTTGGCACCATAGTTGACACCTTCCCAGCCCTTTAGGCATAGCGAGTTCTCAAAGAAACTGTCACTGCTCCCAACTCTGGCACCCTCAGAGTGCCACAGACATAAGGAGCATGTTGTGTTAATGTAGATGAAACAAATGGGCTAAAGGTGTTAATGTGGCTCAGTTATTGTTGAATATTACATAGTGATAAACTAAGTCTGGGGTTTGCTATAAAGAGATCACAGCTTGCTTAGCACTGTAGTAAAGATGTCATTAAAATATTTTAACCTCTTATTAGTGATACAGAAAAGGAAAAAACTGTTAATGTATAGAATTAAATAAGGTTGTCACCCTCCCTTGTTCCATTTCTCTTTAGCTGTAGAAAATTATTAGACGGAAAACCCTGCTGCTGCTTGATAGGGTCTTAGATGTTACCAAAGTTGGTAATAACTATCATCCCAGATAGTTTTGGGGATTCAGCTGGCACTGCTGGGAGTGGCCATGTCATCTGAATCCCTCTCTCCCTAGCCCATTCTAGCCCAATTACTGATCCTGCTAGAACTGGGCTTTCTATAATCTTGGGCTCTCACAAAAGAGGACCCATCAAGAGGAGCAGGGAGCCTCTTCCCTGGGAGCCATTTTTTCCTCAAGAAGACCTTATGGAGGATCAAGTACTAGGACCTAAGGTGGCAGCATCCCCTGTCAGTAAATACACGTCTTTCCCAGATGAGGAAGTTATGCCCCCTTGGTCATCCTATATACATTATTTCAAGGTTTTCCAAGAATTGATGGTAAGGATGCCCCAGACTTTAAAAATTCCCTTAAATGAGACACAGGAATCACATTGTTCCTTAGAATATACTCTGCATGCTGTCTCAAGGCAAGATAGGCTTGCTTAGTAATAACACCCTCTTGACACCTGTGTGCACCATATGGCAAAAACATTATACCATTTCACCTATATGCTATAGGGATGAGAACATATTACATGCAAGCCAAGGGCTTGGAATTCCTTTACCATCCAGCCCCTAATTTCCTGGTGGTCAACACAGTTAAGGAAAGAAGCAGAGACAACTGAGCTCTGCTTCTTATAATAAAGAGCTTTAAATGGTTGGACCATCTTGGCCATAAGAGCCAGTCTTTGAATGTACTACTATTTAGGGCACACACTACAGACAGTCCCCAACTTACGCGGATCCGACTTATGTCGGATCCGCACTTATGAACGGGGCTTTTCTCGCCCGGGAGCTCGCGGGCGGCGGGACCGCCCAGAGCACAGCGGTCCTGCCACTGCGTCCTCCGGGGCGAGAAAAGCTGCTCCGGGTTTCCCTGGTGTGCTGGAGGGGACTCCCCAACACATCAGGGAGACCCGAGCAAAGCCGCACAGCAGGAAGACAGGAGCAGGGAGGGACAGCAGCAGGGAGACAGGAGCAAAGCCGCAGAGGTGGGGGACCCCGCCACCTGTGCGGCTTTGCTCTGGGGCAAAGGAGCAAAGCCGCATGGGCAGCGGGGTCCCGCCACCTGTGCGGCTTTGCTCGGGTCTCCCTGCTGTGCTGGGGGGGGACTCCCCCCCAGCACAGCAGGGAGACCGGAGCAAAGCCACAGAGGCGGCGGGACCTCTGCGCCTCCGCGGCTCCCTGGTCTGCTGGGGGGGGAGGGGGCACAGCTAGTGCGCCCCCCCCCCAGCAGACCAGGCTTTTGTTGCGGGACGCCTGGGGTAGAGCAGCTGGGGTGCTGCTGGGTTGGTCCTGTGGGGACCTACCTGGCAGCGCCCCAGCTGTTCTGTCCCAGGAGTCCAGATTCAGCCGCTGTTGAAATTGATCAGCGGCTGATTCCAGGAAGCCGGGGGCAGAGCAACTCTGCTTAGGGCTTCCTGTAGTCAGCCGCTGGTCAGTTTCAGCAGCGGCTGAATCTGGAGCCAGTTCCGACTTACATACAAATTCAACTTAAGAACAAACCTATAGTCCCTATCTTTTACGTAACCCGGGGACTGCCTGTATTTAGGTGTTGGAAGAATCCTCACCTTCTATCTAAACCCTTCTATTTAAACCCTTCAGAATCTTCCCTACACACTTTGTCTCCATTGCAGAGAGAATAAAGGGAACTCCTCTTTCTACTCCAAGGCTAATTAAATGGGTTTCAGGGTACATGTTAGGATGTTGTGAAACTTCTGAGGTGCACCTTCACTTAGTGTGGTGGTTCATTCTCTGGGGCTCAAAACAACTCTGTAGTCTTACTTAAGAACATACCCATTGCAGAAATTTGCAAAGGTGCAACCTGATTATCTATGTACCTCATTTCCAGGCAAAGTGCTATTCTTCATGCTTCCAAATCCCATGTAGCCTTTGGCGAGGCTGTTCTCTAAACCTGTCTCCTCCTCAGCACCCTCTTACATTCTGTTCAAGAGTCACCTAAAGTGGAGTGCCCATTCCACGATAACTTTTACTTTTCTGTACTGCATTTGGAATTCTTTGGGATGTTTTGTCCTAATGGGTACTGTACTGACTGTCCTCCTTTCCTCTATGCTTCAGAATCCTTGTCTTTCAATTTCATGGTTGAGGTGGAACTGAAGTGGCAATGGGTCCACCCTCTCCCCATATATCCTCAGGGCAGAAAATGAGGTAGGGTGATATGCAGGCACTGACACTACTGGCAAAAATTCTCCAATAGAAGTCGTATGGGTTAAAATTGGTTCCTGCAGGGGCTCCAGTTTACCTAACACCTTGAAGGATTCCAGATAATGTCTAGGTAAGTAACCTCTCAGTTTTGAATAGTGATAATTTAAACATTATTTTAAACTGTATGCATTAGCCACCTGTATAAAAATCAATCATGTATAAGAGTTTGCTGGATTAGGGACATGGCCATTGGACAATGAAGAACACCATTCTCAGATATTTACCCTGACTTTAAGGTCCATTTCAGGCCATGTACACTGGCAGAGTGGTAAAAAGGAGCATAATTATAAATCAGAATCAAGTCCTGTTTATTAGTACCTGCCCAGTATCAGGTCTGTTAAATCTGAAAATAGTTTTATATTCAATAGGATCATAGCAGATTTTTAGTCCAATCCATGCTCCAAGCGGGACCAACCACAACTAATAGGAACTTAATAAATATAGCAATTAGTCTGATTTAAAGAGGATCAATTATATGTCAGTTATATACCATCAGTATCATACATATTGGAGGCTTAATATGTATGGGTACGTCTACACTTGCCCCCTACTTCAAAGTAGGGAGGCAAATGAAGCATACTGAAGTTGCAAATCAAGCGTGGGATTTAAATATCCCGCGCTTGATTAGTATATTCGTGGCCGGTCGCCCGATGTAACTTGCCGCATGTAGACACAGTAGTCCGATTTAAATCCTTTCCCTCGAATTAACTGTACTGCATGAGGTACTGCATGAGGAGTACCAGTTAATTCGAGGGAAGGGATTTAAATCGGACTACGGCATCTACACGTGGCAAGTTACATCGGGCGACCGGCATTTTAATATGGTGACCAGCCACGAATATGCTAATCAAGCGCGGGATATTTAAATCCTGCGCTTGATTTGCAACTTCGGTATGCTTCATTTGCCTCCCTACTTCAAAGTAAGGGACAAGTATAAATATACCCAAACATATTAATGATGTATGATATGTACCACTCTTCTAGTAGACATTTTCTCATTGCCATCAAATAAAGCATATTCATTGCCAACTGACGAGTGTGGTGATATTGGGCAGCAGAATGTGGAGATACAATACATACAGTGATCTAAACACTTTACATTTAGCAACATCATGAATGATCAAGAAACTAAATCTCCCTCTTTTTCCCAAGAACCCAGGTCCAGAAAAGTTTCTTCCTTAGTTTAAATGAAAAACAGACACAACAAAGACTTAACTTCAGAATAATAAGTTCACTAGCATCAGGTATTATAGGAATTATTCATTAAGAAGACAACTCAAAAATTGGCTGTGTTTCATCAGCTGGTGTCCAAAAGTACTTTAGTAGTTTTATATTTAACATGGAAAATAACTTCTACGCTATTTTCCTGTCAATGTCATTTAGCATAGGTATCCTTTATTTAAATGTAATTCTCTTCAGGGACATATCTGTGGCAAAAATACATGTGAGCCATTAATTTTTGAGCATCACAGTTAAATCAATGCTACAGGAACATAATATGGAATTTTACATTAAGCTATATTTCCCACCACTTCACTGTTCTTTATAAATTACTAGAAGAT
The DNA here is from genome assembly GCF_052426305.1 of Pelodiscus sinensis. Taxonomy (NCBI): domain Eukaryota; kingdom Metazoa; phylum Chordata; order Testudines; family Trionychidae; genus Pelodiscus; species Pelodiscus sinensis. The sequence continues at coordinate 67,039,585 of NC_143052.1, read as the reverse complement.
TTAACCAACATTGCCTGGGTCCAGGATGGGGGTGAGGGGTGGGGGTGCAGGCCTCCCACCATTGCTCCTGAGGCCTGGCCTGGGTTTGGAGGAGGGGTGGAGGTGCAGGCTGGTCAGCTTTGACCGTACTGGGTGGCCTGCTGGTTCTGGTAGTGGGTGGGCTCTGGCACCTGAGGAGGATGCCACAGCGGTGAGGCCAGCAGAGCTTCCCCCATAGTCTGTCATTGGGACTGAGGGCCGGAAGGTGCAAGTTTAGGACAGGGAGCTACTTACTTGTGCCAGTGGCAGGCAAGATGATGAGACTTTCCCCAGCTTGTCACTTACTTGGCAGTGTGGCTGCCCCCAGTGGTCACTCTGAAGTATAGCTATTCTCTGGGCTCACTGCCCTCAGTGATGACTGTGACTATAGTGTCCCTCCGTTCAGCCCCCTCCTTTTCCATGTTATGGAAAATAATCAAATTCCAGGCACATCATGTTTTTCTGGCACAACCAAACACTGACCTTGCTTTAAGTTAGGATAAGAGGAAGCTGAATACTGAACTTGGTGGTCCTAACTCTTATCTTATAGGAGGAGTTCTTGAACAAATGGACTCACATGCAGACAGACAGAAATTTGTGTGTCTCTCTGCCTCAGTCCTCTCTCTCTCTATATATATATATATAAAGACTAGAAGATTTACTTTAGTTGCTCAGGTCCTTAACTCAGTTAATTTTTTTTTAATTTGAATAATTGCTCTAGGGTGGGGCTGGGAATGAGGGGTTCAGTATGCAGGCTGCCCTGGGGTGAGAAGACCGCAGCAGCTTGGGGCCAGGCGAGAAGCACTTCTCCATGGCAGCTGAAGCTCGGATAAGCACAGCTGGGGGGAGATACATACTCCCTGGCTAGAGCAGGTCCAGGTAATCAGAATGAGGAATGCAGAAAACTATGCATTTCCCCCTCGCTCCCTGATGGAAGGGAACAGAGCAATGTTCCCATATGAATGCGGGAGAGGGGAGCTTCTGTTCCCCCACACTTGCTAAAGGGCACGGGGGGGGTGGGGTTGGAAAGCTTGGGGCTGAGGCAGTCCTCGAGGAGAGGGTGGAAGGGTGTCAGCCAGCTCCTTTCACCTGCCTGGTGATTCTGTCTCTTTTCCGTATGGTTTTCTGAGAAGCAGTTCCATTCCAGGCACATCCCATTTTCCTGGCACAACCAAACCTTTACCTTGCTTTAAGTTATGATAAGAGGAAGCTGTATACCGAATGTGGTGATCCTAGCTCTTACCATTTAGGAGTTCTTAAAGAAACAGACAGACACACAGACAAACTCTCTCAAATATATAGTAGATTATAGCTAATGATTCTTAGTAGGGATAAAATATGTAACATTATGGCCCCGATTAGATTATATTGATGGACCTCTGGAAATTATTTTGCTTTTTTCCTACATTGCTTTATTCATCTTGCATAATCCCATCCTTCCATATACTTTAATGGGGAAGGAGATTATTTACCACGTTTTACAAAATGATCAGAGATAATTCATTTTTATTTCAAAATATCTTCTTTACCAAAACAGAAGTAACCTAAGATTATTTATAGTAGACTAGATTCTGCCAGCCTAACTCATGAATACTAGTAATGCAGGTAATGGTCACAGAATCTGGCCCACTATAAACTCTTTCACAGAGGGACTATGCCTTCCCCTTTTTCACATGAACCATAATGAGTAGCTACAGGTTAAACCTCTTGAGTCTGGAACCCTCAAGACCTGTACGGTGCCAAACCAGAGAATTTGCCCGACCATGGGAGGTCAATATTGCCTAATAGCATTACCAACACTTCCACTGCTTACCGTGCTGTTAGAGGACATTTAGGGGTAAATTAGAGCTAAGTAATAGCATAGACCACTGAAAGCCAGGACTAGTGGCTGTAAACAAATTTTATGGGACTCTAGGAAACTTTGACACACCCATGATAGGTGGACATCAGGCTAACTAAAATCATGTTGGACCATGGATGTTGCTGGACCAGAGAGTGCCAGGTTAGAGAGTTCAAACTGTAGTAATGGTAAATAAATAGTATATTGGGTGGGTTCCATCTGCTACCAAACCTTTCCCAAATTAAACTACTTTGTTGTTTAAACAAATTTCACTCAGGCTTCTGAATTTATTCCTGCAGTTTTGCAAACGTGGTTCCTGTGTACCAAGCTTTGAGATCCTTACTTGATGTTTTTCCCCCTCTGTTTTTAGGCAGTCTTTGTTCAGGCAAAACACTATAGAGGACTTCATAGTGTGGCACTGTTTTTAAACTTCCTGTACACACAAACACATAAATTGTACTCTATATACAATGGAGCAGTTAGACATGGCACCATAAACTTCTCATGCACAAATGAAGGTCAGAATGAGACCCATTTGAAAATAACACCTGTAAGCATAATTTATATGACCTTTTTTCCCCCCAAAATAGGAATCCATGCTTATTCAGTGCCTGAGTGGGCATGAACATAAATTACCAGATCTTGGGTATGGCAGACAAATACTAAGGCCTTTTGAGGAAAATTGCTTTTGCAAATCCACCTTTGTGCCCAGTCTTTGGGCCTCTCTGAGCTGAGCCAGATCCTTTACATAAGTAGTTTCTTCCGACATTCACATTCTGAACTATCAAATAAACCATCTAACACAACTAATTTGGTGCAGACATAGTAAATTGCATGGGATTAGTCTGTAGACCTAAGTGTTAGGAGGAAGCTTATTAAAACTTATTTTTATAATATAATTCAAATGCTAGGATAATTCAAACATGGATGTCTAGATATTTTTTACTACTTATTTTTTTGTGACAGCTCCAGCACTGAAGGTTCACAACCATGAGAGATCATTCTGTACAATCCTCAGCAAATCTTTGGGTGGACAAACAGTTATTTTGATCCACCCAGGATATTACATTCAGGTCATTTTTTTTTGGATTATGTGCTTTTGCCACCAAATTTTTCTTCCAGTGATTGTGAACATGCATCACTTGGAGAATCCCTTAAGTGTGCCCTGAAAATCAGAAGTTTTTCATAAGATCTCTGAATAGCCATTACTTAATTCCAATGATCTCAAATACTTTCTAATGTGTGCAGGGTATATCTGTGATATTTTCAGAATTCTATGACACCATAGTTAGACATTCAAACCATACAGAAACTCTATGTTTCACAGCTGTAATTTAACATCTACCAAATGTAAGTATTTAAGCTTTGAAATTTAGTCTTCGGATTTCTGTCCCTTCAGATTTATTTTTTTATTATCTCGTTAGATACCATCTTCCAACTGATTAATTATATTATATTAATTATATTAAGAAATATTTTGTTCTGGAATTACAAGGAGCACAGATTTTTTTTGTAGATTTCAATTTGCAACTTTAAGCCAGTTGACTTTAGCTGTGGTTGCTTTCTGCAGATGTTTACACATGAGTTTAACCTACATTAATGTTCACAAATAAATTTTAAGCTCAGTCAAGGATAGCAAGTTTTATATATTCTTTTTGTAAGTATTTATACTAGAAACCTGTTCAGTTACTTATGAAATCGGGGAACAAAATAATTCCATGTGACTAACATCCCATCGCAACTGAGCAACAGAACAGAATTTCAGTTAGCTAGCTCCATACTGCATGAAACTTTAAGCAATGTGGCCAGGTAAGGAAAAATTATCAAAAACAGATGTATCTAGAACAGAAAGATGCAAAAATCATCCAATAAATGATATTTTGAATTATTGCTTATTATTTTTATAGTTTTTTTAATGTTAAATTATATTTCTCTTATTTTTACTATCAATATGTTAATGGAAAAAACTAGGGAGTAAAACCACAGTCCCTGATTGTCATTTACCATATTTCTACTTGTAGGTACTCTTCAATTGCTGCTAATAGTCCCAGCAATTCTAAGCCATATATCAAGTTTTCTTTCTTCAGAAATATTGCCTATACTGTACACACTATACACATCCTTCCCTGCAGCAAATTCAACCCTAGCCACACGTGTTAAACCATTTATCCTCAACTCTCAACAGCCTCTTCAGCTGAAACAACTAAAATAACTTTTTATTTACCCAAAGCTAACCACTGGAAGCCCCAATTCACCAGAGCACTTAAGCACACACTGAATTTTAAGCACATGAATAATCCTGTCCCTGTTCAACAAAGCACGTAAGCCTCAGTTCAATATAGTTCATGCTTAAGTATTGTCATGAATAGGGATAGTTTAGACAGATGGTTAAAATTAAGCACATACTTGAGTGTGTTGCTATACAGGGACCTTAATCATGTGTTTAAATCCCATTTAACTCAGTGGGACTTAAGCATCTGCTTAAGTACTGTGCTGACTCAGGGCTTTATACATAGGGATTTAGCCAGTAGCATTTGTACAGGCATATTTCACATTATTGGTATAATAATATCAGGCTTTCATAGTATAGAATGTATGCTGAGGTAATACTTTTTGCTTAATAGAAAACTTTTTAGGGAGTATTTATGGGCCTTAAAACAGGCTATTAGAACAATTTATGTAATGAGGACACTGAGAGCCATTGATCTGGACTGTACACCCCGTGTCTGATGGAAATCACATCAAGCCAAAGGGTGCATTACCACCCCTAGTTCCAGCACCTCTCATCAAGTCCTCCTCATGTCTCATTTAGTCCTTTTCCACTAGAAGATACATTTCAGTGTGCTCAAGTCAGGACAGAATGCTCAAGACAGTGAGGTAGAGAGGGGGACATCTGTTTTTCTCTAGTTACTGAGTAGTTTTCCAAGCTAACGTTGTATGTGTTATCTAAACTTGTTCTCTTATCTCAAAGGGTTATGCTCAAACAGTTGAGGAGAACAAAGAATCTAATGCATGTTCTAAAATCTTTTATCTTTGCTCTTTATTTCTTAACATAGTACAGGTCCCAAAAGTGGAACGAGGAAAAATATATATATAAATTTCTCCATTATCTACCTATGCCAGGGGTATTTAACATCAGAAAAAACTTACAGCAAAACCAAGTTTATTAACTACAAAAGATAGATTTAAGTGATAGCAAATAGATCGAAGCTGATGACTTAGTAAATAAACAAAAATGCAAACTAAGCTTAAGATCCTAGAAAGATAGCATATGAATTAGCAAATTATCACTCTGGCTGAAGATAAAAATAAGCTGCAGATTCTTAAGGTACAATTGCTTGGCAGCTTGAAAACACCAGGTTTTTCATATGCAGGCTAGAAATGCCTTTTGGTTGGGTCTAGTGCTTCTCTCAGTTCAGTCTTTGGCTGTGTCTAGACTATATCCCTCTTTCAATAGGGATGTAAATTAGACACTTCGAAATTGCAAATGAAGTAGGGATTTAAATATCGTGCGCTTCATTTGCATAATTGCATCATGTTGCTTTTTTTAAAAAGCACCATTTTGAAAGTAAAACCACAGTCTAGATGCGGTTCTTTTGAAAATGGCAAGCTTTTCCGAAAGATCCTGTCAACCTCATTTTTTGATAGGATATGATTATGCAAATGAAGCGCAGGATATTTAAATCCCCTCTTCATTTGCAATTTCGAAGTGTCTAATTTTCATCCCTCTGTTGGAAGAGGGATGTAGTCTAGACACAGCCCTAGTGTTTTCAGGAGTGAAAAACAATTGATGATGTCACTTCCTGCCTCATACAACTTTAGCATATGTCAGGAATCCTTTGTCCCAAACTTAGTTTGTGGAAAAAACACTGACATCCTAAGAAGGAGGCCAGCATCATATGGTCTGGTTACATGCCCTTGCGTACCTTGCTAAGTCATAGCAGCTATTACTTACAGACTGACTGGAATGTTTACAAAAAGGTTAAGGTCTTCCACAGTTCATTTTCTTTGCTGATGGGCTAACAGCACTATCTGGCTTCTTTGTTGTCGCACCAAAAAGGCTAATTGTGGGTGTCAGCCAGAGTAAGCACAGTTGAAATACAGATACATAGTCAATATTCCTTACTTTTGATACAAAAAATAATGCATGCATACAAATATGTTAATGATATTCAGCATAACTTTTCTGTTGACACCTCACATGACCCATCTTGTACAAAATGAATGATTATGCCATAATCCTATGTAATAATATCAGTGTAAAGAATAAGGGGTGCAGTGTCAATCAGATCTCATTAGATATACTTGTAAACTCAGTTTGTGTTCAAATTACAACCATAATAGAATGTATGGAGACAAATGTGAGAAGCAGCGGGGTAGGCAAAAGAAGAAAGTTTTTCATAATCCTGTCTTGCAAATGCATATTATGAAAAGCACCTCTGCTTTGTTTACTGTGTGTGGAGACAAAAACCACTGTATAAATGTGATCAGGAAGAATTTTAAAACAATCATATGAACTGTTCTATGTTACATTGCTTTTAGGAGATGGCTTATAGCTTCAATCCCTATCAGAATAAACTAAGCATTGGGTCTGATTATATCCTAACAGGCAGTCACGGTTGTTATTTAATGTTAGTGTGATAAGCTCTGTGCTGTGAATAAAAATAAGTACTATCCCAAAAGACCTACAATTTAAAATAAAAACACATGTAAGGTGGGTCTTACTGGTAAAGACAGGCTGAGGAGAACTTGTTTTTCCCTCCTTTGCTTTCTTTATGCAAATAACTTCTTAATGACATGGGTTTAAAGAGAATTTGAATGACAGTAAAATGGAGGTGTGGTAAATTGGCATGGGCAGGAAATTGGAATGGAAGCTTAATTAGGAATTAAGCTTAAAGACACATCTCTGTTCAAAGGCATCTTGCTCATTTGGTGTAACTAACTTTATTTGCAACTCAGGACCAAATCCTGCTCATCTTAGTCTCCCGCTGATTTCAGAAGATACTTCCAACTGTTTGTAGAAGAGCTCAAATTTGTTCTGTATAAATAATACCAATATAGTCCTGAAATGTCTACTCTCTGGCCAAATTCTGCTTGTTTTTCCTTGTGCTAGTAAAGATGCTAAAGTCAGTTAATTTACACTGGGGTGACTTTGATCCATTCTGTTTTTACAAGAATGCCAAAAGGGTGCAAAATAGCCATAAGCAATGCAAACACCAGACACATTTTAAAGAGGTTATTGTGTTCCTTGTTGATTCATAACACAATACGTCTCATTCCACAAAGAAGCTTGGAATTCACCTACTGCATATATTGACCCCATTTATGTCCTAATGGCAGTCAGCGGAGTGGAGAGGATAGGTAGATGAAAACAGAATTTAGCCCATATTTTAAAAAGTTTGTTAAACTAAGTGATTCATGAGCCATTTATCACTGCTGGGTAGACAGCCAGTTCAAAGTTGTTGAGCTCTGAGAGGAACTGAAGCTCCTGTCAGGTGCACTGTAATAAGATGTGAATGTTCAGCGTCTTTAAAGATAAAGATCTTCAAATAGGCTTGTTATATAGCTTTTTTCTCATGTTCAGGGATCTCAGGGACTGGGCATATCTTCCTATATGCTAACATTGCTTCAATGACACCTGTGTTCAGAATCTAGTGCTGTCTGCTTTCAAGCCTCCTTTAAAATGTCCTCTGAGATTTCTAGAAAAGTCTTATATGAAATGGGTATTAAGAATTTCAGTCCTTGTTCTCCATTCTATAACTCTGGTTTTATGGTGATCTGACTCCACTAGAGTCAGCCATAAAATGACAATAGAGTAGTGAATCTCAGGCCCTTATCTAAAAGGTGGATCAGTAGTTGCTTCAGCCAAATTTCTCTCTTTAAAATTACTGTTTTCCTTGTTTCATGAAAATGGAAACAAATCCATTAATAGAGCGGATGGATGCCAGTCCATGGAAGGTATGGGTCTTGTTTTTCCCAATCAGAGTGTGTCTACACTGCAATGCTAGTTTGGGAGACCAGAGTCTCCCAAAATAGCTATCCCGCGTCTTAACGGTAACCCTGTTATTTCAGGCTTGCTATTCCGACATCCCTGTAAACATCATTCCATGAGGAGTAAGGAACATTTCAGAATAGTGGGTTATTTCAAAATCTGGCACTATGTAGACAGTGCCAAATTATGAAATAAATTATTTCTCAATAAGATTAAAATAAGATACGCAGTTTGGGTAGCTCAAATTGCATATCCTATTTCAACCGATGGTGCAGTGTCGACACACCCTTAGAGACCCGATCCCGTACTAGATGTGGAGTTTTACTGAGGTAACAGGACTGACCCCATGTCTGCCTGCCTCACTGTTATAGTAAGAGAGTGGAAAAAGGAAATGCTAGGTTGAGTTGTTGCCATCGTGGTAATGAATTCATCATGTACATTCCTTCAAATGTAACCTCAGTTATACTGCACAACTGTTTCTTCTTACTTGCAGATTGTGACGATTCAAAGCAGCAAGTGTCCAGGAAAATACACTCACTGGAAAGGAGCCATTACAGCCTGTACCCTTCACCAGCAGCTGTATCTTATTTCACACATCCTAAAAAAACTTAGCAGTTGCGAATGGAAACTCCATGGGTGGCTTATTCATTACTCAGCATTAGGTTCAAAGTACATAATAAGAACCTTCACTGATCCAATCATGGAGGCAAAAGATACTAATTTCCCCTGTCCATTGTTTCCTAAATAAAAGTATTTCATAGAGGGATAAGGGATCTTTCGGAAAAGGCTTTATTTTCCGCAAGGTTAGCGTCTAGACTGGCGCTTTTTTCTGACAAAGTTCTATGCGGAAAAAAAGTGGCAGACATTTTTATGCTAATGAAGCGAGGAAGATTTAAATCCCCGCTTCATTAGCAATTGTGATACGTCTAATTTACATCCCTTTTACGAAAAAGGGATGTAGTCTAGACGTAGCCGTAGTGTTTTACACCTACTTTGCTTTTACCTATCTTTTCAGAGGTATAAATAATGGGACCAGCTACATTTGTTTTCCAAGCAGAAATCCGATTTCTTGTTTTTAAATTCTCTGTGAATTCATTTTCCACAAAAGGTGCTAGTTTGACAGAATTGGAGAACAAAGTCCTTTATCAACACAACAGCCAAAAATAGTGTTAGCTTCCCCATGCTGTCTTGCCAATGCAGTTCAGTGTGCTTCAACTCTTACAGGAAGGATCCTTTCCCAGGGGTGAGAATAGTTTAGCCTCTAGACCTAGTCAGATCATGATCATTGTGAAAACTGACACCAAAGCAACACTGCAGTGCTATTTTGGAACACTGGAGGAATCCTGACATAGCTATCCCATGTCTTAACAGCAAGCCCATTATTTCAAAATATAACAAGCTCACTATTCCGATGTCTCTGTAAGCCTTATTTCATGAGGAGTAAGGGACATTTCAGAATAGCAAGTTATTTTGAAATTGGGCCTGTGTAGACAGCAGAAAATTACAAAATAAGCTATTTTGAAATTGACTCAAAATAACCAGTGCAATTTGCATAACTCAAATTGCATAGCTTATTTCAAGCTACGGGTGCAGTGTAGATGAACCCCAAGGCTATGTTTACACTCGTGGCTTCTTGCGCAAGTACAGCCATTCTTGTGCAAGAATCTGCAGAGCGTCCACACTGCCTGCCTGCTCTTGCGCAAGGAAATTTACAGTACGGTGTGGTAAGAGAGGGCTTCTTGTGCAAGAGCTATGCTTTTTTTTTATCAAGTGTAAGCCCTCTTGCGCAGGAGCTCTTGCGCAAGAGGGCAGTGTGGATACTCGGCAGGGATTTCTTGCGCAAGAAAGCCCTATGGCTAAAATGGCCATCAGAGCTTTCATGCGCAAAAGAGCATCCACACTGCCATGTGAGCTCTTGCGCAAAAGCACAGCTCACACATGGCAGTGTGGACATTTTCTTGCGCAGGACTTCTTGCACAAGAACTCTTGTGCAAGATGTTCTTGCACAAGAAGCCACCAGTGTAGACATAGCCCAAGAGTTTATGGAAACTGCTTACTCATTGGAAATAAAATCCAGGCCACCAAAGTCATTTTCAGATTTACCACTAAACAGCTGTTAAAAGCTTTTAACTACTACTGGATTCAAACTGGTGAACTATCAGTGAAAACTTTGGCAAATCTAGTTGAGAACCCTTCTGTCAGGCACTCACCAGACTTCTGTGAGAGCTGTCTGCTGAATCCTCATATAGTGTAAGCACGCAGAGTCTAAAAAGAGTCTAGCCATTGCCCCTGGCTTGGGGACTCTAGGAAGTCACTGGGAGCACACAGCCTCTGTCTAGTACCCTCTACTGAGAGCTGAGATTTCATGATCCAGCTATCCGTGTGCCTGGACATTTACCCAATAAATACGAGGATATTTTATATCTCCAATCATTGTTGCATTAACTGTCTCTATAGTCCCCCAAATCTCCCTGAACATTTCACACAGTCACTGTAACCATCCTGGTCAGGTGGCCGATACTACACTCTAAATATTCAAGGATGGAAGTTCTATCCATAGAGATTCTACAGTTCAATTTGAGTCATTTAAAATATTTACTAAGATCAACTTGATGCTTTCTTTCAGAGGGAGTGCCAGCCTCCCTCCTCCCATCAGTGCAATCTACTCTGTCATTCCTACATATTTAGTATTACCATGTCCAATTGATTATTAGTTTCCATGTCACCTATTATATCTATAATATAATTTAATGCCAGGCACTTTAGTTCATCTATTTTAGTATTCTATCATTTCTATATAAGCACTTGTACATTTTGTCAATATTCAATTGTTTGTCTTCATATGTTATATTTAACTAGAAGGCTACATCTAGACTGGCATGATTTTCCGCAAATGCTTTCAACGGAAAAGTTTTTCGTTAAAAGCATTTGCAGAAAAGAGCGTCTAGATTGGCACGGACGCTTTTCTGCAAAAGCACTTTTTGCGGAAAAGCATCTGTGACAATCTAGACACGCTTTTGCGCAAAAAAGCCCCGATCGCCATTTTCGCAATCAGGGCTTTTTTGCACAAAACAAATCTGAGCTGTCTACACTGGCTCTTTTGCACAAAAGCTTTTGCGCAAAAGGAATTTTGCCCAAATGGGAGCAGAATAGTATTTCCACAAGAAGCACTGATTGCTTACATGAGATCATCAGCATTCTTGCAGAAATTCAAGAGGCCAGTGTAGACAGCTGGCAAGTTTTTCCGCAAAAGCAGCTGCTTTTGCAGAAAAACTTGCCAGTCTAGACACAGCCAAACTGTTTAACTGTTCCTCACTGGTGCACACTTTGACATTTCTATTCTCTTTATGAAGCTATAGAGTTTTCATTCATCCTTAAGGGGTGTCTCTGCCTGAACCTTGTGGTCTTTTGCACCTGTCAGCTTTCCTCCAGCTCTTAATAGTTAACAAATCTTCTATAGACTTTTTAATTTTATGTGATAGTTGTCTGGCTCCATTTTGGTTTAGGTGAAATTCATCCTTCCTGTATAGGTTCCTCCAATCCCAAAAGGCTCCACAATTCCTAATAAACCTAAAACTCTCCTTTCTACAATGTATCATCCATGCATTGAGAGTCAGTTCCTCTGCCAGTCTTTCTGGCCTACATGTAGAAGAACTGGAAGCATTTCAGAAAATGTTACTATTGAAGTCCTGTACTTTATTTTTTTGCCTATATTAGGATGCAAGGTCTCTCTCCTAACCCTAAATCATCAGTACTTTTATGGCCACTGGCTTATCCCCAGTACTACACATAAAAGTCTGTCTAGATGTTTCATGAGAGCTGCAATCTTTGCATCTGGCAGTCAACTCACCATAATGTTCTCCTGGTCATCTCAAATGCAACTATCTAAATTTATAAAGGCTGTGATACAGCAGGACTAGGGAAAATGGTCCTGTTGGTATCTAGAAGGTGGGCAGATATAAGCCCACCCACATCTAAAGGACCTTTCCCAGCCTATGGGGAGGATCCTTTGAGCCCAGGAAAGCAACTGATTATGGGGGACAAATAAAAAGAAAAACAGGGACAGGAATGAAGATCAAAGGGCCAAACCAAAGGAACAGGAAGGAGAACTGAGTAGAGAGCCCCCATACAACACCCATTGCTCTTCAAAAGCATTGAGGGAGCCTAAAGACACCACCCAGAGTAACTCCACCCAAGTGCACACAAAAGTCAGTCCCAGTCCCCAAAGAAAGTGGTAGAGGGTAAATATATAAGCCCTATGCTAATTAAGGCATAGATCCCTATACAATGGAGAAGGCCACTACAGGCTAATTGAAGCACCTGTAATCAATTAAGGCCCTGTTGGCCCCTAAAGTGATACAGCAGACTAATTAAGTCATGATTTCTTGGAGACTAGGGAAGTTTCTACATGTTAATTGAAGCACCTGTAGCCAATTAAGGCCCTGTCAGGCACCTAAGAAAACCCTCCTGCTTCAGGTGCACAAGGTGGAGTGCTTTGAAAGATTAGCAAATTGGAAGAAAGAGATCTTTCTCCAGTGTCCAGGAGTGAAGGGAACCCTATCTGGTGGAGGGAGAGAGAGGATGAGAAGCTTGCAGGGATTAAGGGGTCTGAGACTTATACCCAGAACCATTACCATCTCTACCATCTTCTTGAGCCACTAGCAGAGTCCTTAGTGCCTTGAGAGCAAGGGCAAGGGGTGGTATGTTAGTTTCTCTCTCCCAAGAAAAGTGTGATATGCCCCCTATCAACATTGGCCATCTTGCCACATGTCCTAAACCCCTTTTACTTCTCCTTGGCTCTCCTTAGTAACTGGCTCTTCTCTCACCAGAAGGAGTATTTTCACTGTGAAAGGATACTGTGTCATTATCTGAAACAGAGTCCACAAGGCAGGTAGGCAAGTATTCATGCATGCAGCATTTGATGCAATAAACAAGATTGACCCCACTCTGCTGATAGCTGAGCTCATGCAGAAATCTATCACAACTGGCTAGTTTTATTCTTGCAATGTTCTTTATTGTCCTAAGTTTGGAGTCAGTGAGAGAGGCAGATACACCTAACAACCTCAAAAAATCCTTTTTGCTAGCTGCTCTGGTTGCTTAGAAGCTGGTTTCTTCAACTCCTGTTTTCCCTCAGTTAGGATCACTTGCAAAAGGGATAGGGCTAACAGGTTAGGGATTAAGCAGGTTTAGAACATCACTAGTAAGCTCTCAGGCTATTTTGGTAAGAACAAAAGAGAGATTCCTCAAATTATGACAAAAGTCCATTATATCTTACTAGGAGCTAAAAGCCTGTGCTGTCATAGGCGTGGCAGTTGAGCCAAGTAATTCACAAGCTGTGCTATCTTCCTTATAAAAAAAATGACATTTATTAAATGAAAATTAGGTGGAGACAGTTTGTTACATCTGATATCACAATAATCAGAGACTCTTGGCCTGGCATAGGTACGTGCCTTACTGTAGCTACATGCTCTCATTTGTAAAAAAAGAATCCCAGTGATGATTGAACCTGGTGAAATTCCAAACAAAAAGAGCTCTCAGCTAGGCTTGTAGCTGTTTTCTTTGCTTTACATTTACTCAGATATTCTAGGCTTCAGAGTGGTTTCAATCCTGGAATCTTCTTGTATAGATAATTATAACAGTTTCCTGAGCATGGAGTTTCCTAGGCTATGTCTACACTGGTGGCTTCTTGCGCAAGAACAAATTGCACAAGGGTTCTTGTGACAGAAGTCTTGTGCAAGAACACGTCCACACTGCCATGTCCGAGATGTGCTTTTGCGCAAAAGCATCCATGGCAGTGTGGACGCTTTCTTGCACAAGAAAGCTCTGATGGCCATTTTAGCCATAGGGTTTTCTTGTGCAAGAAACCCCTGCCCCGCGTCCACACTGCCCTCTTGCACAAGAGCTCTTGCTCAAGAGAGCTTACACTTGTAAGAAAAGAGTGTAGGTCTTGGGCAAGAAGCTGTACTGTAAATCTTCTTGCTCAAGAGCCAGTAGGCAGTGTGGACGATCTGTGGATTCTTGTGAAAGAACGGATGTTCTTACGCAAGAACCCGCCAGCGTAGACATAGCCCTACAGTTATTGCTTAATGCTCTGCCTTGTTAATCATGCCTTGTGTCTACCATTCCACAGACAAGGGAAGGGTGTATGATAAAGTGGGAAACAAACATGCCTTTAACAAACAACTTTAACAGGATGTGAGAGATCAAAAAAGGAGGAAAGTTGGGAAAACAATACCTGTATTTAACTTATTCTAGTAGAATATCTAGTTTTTCTAGTAGAAAAACTTCCCATCAGGGTGATTAAACACTGGAATAAGTTGCCTAGGTAGGTTGTGGAATCTCCATCTCTGGAGATATTTAAGAGCAGGTTAGAGAGACATCTATCAGCGATGGTCTAGACTGTACTGGGTCCTGCCATGAGGGCAGGGGACTGGACTCGATGACCTCTCAAGTTCCCTTCCAGTTCTAGTGTTCTGTGGTTCTATCTGCATCAGAACAAGGCTACACTGAGTTATATCACCTGAAGATGAAGTCCCTAAGGTCTTATAGAGATTCTAAGTAAACTGTTAGATATGATTTGGGTGAAAAATTGAAATGTTCCAAAGTCAGAATATTTTTCTCTTTAAAAAGACTTTTCGCCTTATTGTGTTGACCTCTTTGTATTCATTACACATCATTGGCAGTAGTGAGGGAAATATGTATAGCTGCATGCCTCAGAGGAAAGCAAGCTGCATCCACACTGTGGTGTGCAGCTACATGCGTCAGTGAAAAGCTCTGGCAGGGAAAAAGCAGCAGGGAAAATCTCCAGTAGCAGAGGTTCCAGAGCCTTTTCTGCTGCCAAAGTCTTTCACTGCACTGACACCAGAATCAGGCATGTAGAGAGCCATGTAGGATACATTTCCCCAGTGTTCAGGCATGCTGCTATTTATACCCATGGGAGGGTATGTCTACACTACCACCCTAGTTCGAACTAGGGTGGTAATGTAGTCAACCGAAGTTGCAAATGAAGCCCGGGATTTGAATTTCCCGGGCTTCATTTGCATGTTGCCGGGCGCCGCCATTTTTAAATGTCCGCTAGTTCGGACTCCGTGCCCGAGGCTACACGTGGCACGAACTAGGTAGTTCAGACTAGGCTTCCTATTCCGAACTACCTGTACTCCTCGTTGAACGAGGAACTACCTAGTTCATGCCGTGGGCATGGAGTCCGAACTAGCGGACATTTAAAAATGGCGGCACCTGGCAACATGCAAATGAAGCCCGGGAAATTCAAATCCCGGGCTTCATTTGCAACTCCGGTTGACTACATTACCACCCTAGTTCGAACTAGGGTGGTAGTGTAGACATACACTCCTTATGGCACTTACTCCCTAGGAGTATTATGTAGATGTTCCCCAAGTTAAAAGGGCTAACTGCTACCTTGCCAGTAAATACAGGAGAAAGTGCTATTTTAAAAATCACATACAAAATAAAAACTTATGCAAATTGACACCAGCCTAGTACCCTATAAAATCCCATTGATTTCACTGGAATTATCCAGGTGGTCTTGTAACTCAAAGCTGAATTTGGCACAATAGCTACTTACTCCAAAACACTTTAGATGTGTTTGTGTTTTTTGTTTGAATACATCAGTGGAAGGAAACTTGTAGTTTAACTGAATGTAGGCTGTCATAATAAAATAGCCATACTTTTCAGGTGTTGCACAGGAGAGGCAGGTCTTTACTGAAGTTAACAAAACTATGAGGCTGTGTCTACATTGGCACCGCTTTCCGGAAAAGGGATGCTAATGAGACCAGTCGGAATTGCAAATGCAATTTATTTGCATGAACACGGCTTCCGCTTTTTTCCGGCTCGGGGTTTTGCCGGAGAAAAGCACCAGTCTAGACGGGATCTTGCAGAAAATAAGCCCTTTTCCGGAAGATCCCTTATTCCTACTTTCAAGGGCTCTTCCAGAAAAGGGCTTATTTTCTGCAAGATCCCGTCTAGACTGGCACTTTTCTCCGGCAAAACCCCGAGCCGGAAAAAAGCGGCAGCCATGTTCATGCAAATGCCGCGGGGGATATTTAAATCCCCCGCAGAATTTGCAATTCCGACTGGTCTCATTAGCATTCCTTTTACGGAAAAGGGTGCCAGTGTAGACACAGCCTGATAGTTTACACTAGTTGAGGTGATGTCCCTCAGTTCTCTGTCTTGTGCGAGTCTGGTATAGCACCTGATGGCCTAGCACTTTGCTTCTATACATTATTTAAGGCAGGATTGTCACTTGCCGTATGGGGCTGCGTAAGGGAATAAGTGGGCAATTTAAAGAGCTGAGGCAGGATCCAGGAGCCCTGGGCCCTTTGAAATCACCAGGCCCTGAGACAGCTGCCTTCACCTATCATGGCAGTCCTTTATGGGGAGTGATCCCCCAAATGGTACTAACACACATGGTAGTTAACCTGTCTTGGTAAGGCCCACTTCCCGGAGTGTTTCATGATCTCTAGACTGTTTAAGAAGCAGACTCAAGTGGTTTGGGACCTTTGCTTCTAGCAGTAACTACCTGAACAGGTCATATGGTCTGACCTGGAACTATGGACCTCATTGTGTCGGAGACTGGGTTCTAAGAATGCTGCTGTTTCACATCCTGGAGCAAACACCTCTTCAGATTATCTGGAGAAGTGGTTTGTACCCACAAAAACTCATGATACTTTATACATAGGACTCCTCGCCGCTTTTTTAGATTCAGACTAACACGGCTACCCTTTGATACTATACATTTTTGTTAATATCTAAGGTGCTACAGGACCACTCATTATTTTTAACTTTTTTTTTAAGTTACAGACTAACATGGCTACTCCTCTGAGACTTTTAATCATTCCAATACTGCTATTTGGGTTGGGACCTATGCTGCTTTCACCACCAGAGTGCTCAGAACCACCTCTGTCTGCAGTGCCACTTCCTGCTTGGTTCTGGGCAATGGACAAGTCAGACCACCTACTAGCTCTGAGGGCCACTAATAGATTGTGATGGCTTCCAGGATTGGCATGTGCCTCATGGGTGGCATGGAGGTCCCTGGCCCAATGTCTTCTGGCCATGCATTCCCTAGCCATATCTGTGGCCTCGGAATCAGGGGGATGCTCCTCAGTTGTAAATGTTCCACTTTTCATGTCTCTCAAAGACAAGCTTTTTGAACAGGTCTGCAGTGGTCCTGCTCTCTGCAGAGCCTCTAGAAATCTCCAGTCTGAGTACGTCATCCCTGGAACAAGATCTGGCTTTGCCTCAGTTTAGTTCCTCATCTTCTGGATAATGCTGCATTGCCTGGCTCATCTTGCCCTTGGCTAGTGGAAGGGTTTAAGATCTTTTGCAGCATGTAGCCACTTCCATGGATCTCCGGGCTGAGTTCTTGCAAGAGAACACCCATAAATTGATGGACATTTGACAGTCATCTGCCCCAGGAGAGCCACCCTCCTGATAATGATGTGCTCCTAAAACTGCGTAAGGCCTCTGGAGCATGTCAGCTTTGGTAATATGTGTGGCTAAGCATATGAAGAGAGTTTGTTCCTGTGCGTGTCTTATCAGGACTTAAATTCCTTAGTCTTGACTGCACTAAATGATAGGGTCTAGCATGGCAGGTTTAAATCCACCACCAAGGACAGACTCCAAATGATTGGACCTCACAGACAAGAAGATTTACATCACCTTTTCTTTACAAATGTGAATCTGTAACCAACCAGCCTTGCTGTCCAAGCATGAATTTGTTATTTGCATAGCCATGTAAAAGTCGCAGACCAACTGCCTGTGGGCTGGTGGAAGAAATTTCAGACATTTCTCATGGAGGACTGCTTGGTTGCTAAGACATCCTTGTGGTCTGTACTCAAAGCCATGGACACCTAAGCCAGGGTGGTGACTTCTGCAGTCTCCATGAAGAGGATGTCCTGGATGCAGAACTCAGATATTACCCCTGATGGCCAGCAAGCCATTGAGGATTTGCCTTTTTTACACCTAAACATTGTTTTCAAACAAAACTGATGATATGCTGTACTCTTTCAAGGACTCTACGACTTCTCCAAGGTCTTGGTTGTACATACTAGGGCTACTATGACCATCATCAGGGCAGCAATATCATTCACTGCAACATTTGCTGAGTCTTTCTCTCCTCCAAGGCAATGGGCCTATCTTAGAAAGTCAGATCGATATCACAGGAGACAGCATTTGGGGTCAGGATTTGGCCAGTCCATGCACCCTATTCAGGCACCACCCAAACACCTATTTTGACTCCTTCGTGTAAAGCACTATTTCAGTCATTGCTTCTTCGGCCTCAACTCCCTCACTTTCAGCGACAAGCTGGCCTGCTTTCACAATGCTTAGGGCTCAGTTACTTCTAACAGTTGGGTCTTAACAAGACCAGCAGATTGGGTTATGTTATCTAGTTCCTTTATGCACAACCTCTCCACCATCCCTCCCTGCCCCTCTTCAGTTGCTTTCTGATGAGTTACTGCTCCTCAAGCAGGTCAGTTCTGTTGGTTTTGGGAGCAGTGGAGGACGTTTTATCTGACTGTTGGGAACATGGCTTCTACTTTCTGATGCCAAAATTCAAGGGAGGGGTGAACATTCTCGACTTTCATAGCCTCAACAAATGAATCAGGTACATGAGGTTCTGCTTGGTCACTTTCTCCACAATCCTCCCCACATTGTCTCAGGATTACAGGTGTGATGCTTTCAACATTCAGGACTCCAACTTTTTAAATGGCAGTTTTACCTAGACACAGAAAGTTTCTTCACGTCTGTGCGGGGACACTGATTTCAATACATAGTGCTTCTGTCTGGCCTCTCTTCCAAATCTGCTAAGTTTTTACCAAATGCATGGGCCATATAGAATATCTCAAGGAAGGGGGAATTCACATCTTCCTATATCTCATTGACTCTTTACTGAAGGGCAAAGAAAGAGAGAAGTTCTTGCTTACCACACTGCACTAGTTTGACCATCTGGGTCTTATTCTATATAGTGGAAAGTCAACGTTGGCTCCCACTCAAAAACTGAGTTCACTGGGACCCTGTTAGATTCCATGATGTTGAGAGCATTCCTGCTGACCAACCATGTTCAGACAATTCAACATCTTTCCCTCAGTCTGCGATCTCAGCCTGGCATACCAGTCTGAATGTGTCTGAAACTGCTGAGCCACCTATCTGGTCTCCTGTTTGCAAGGTTGTGCCTTTCCGCCTTCAAATGTGACCCAGAACTGTCTACCGTCCTGCCCTTTATCCTATGGACACTGGTTTATTTCCCTCCACTAGTCCTAGATTCCTCCTGCCCCAGTCATCCTTCAGATCATCTTCAAGCTCAAGGCAGGATGGTCAAGCTTATTCTCATCACCCTGGCATGGCCAAGATAGTGTTGGTTCTCCAACCTTCTCTAGCTATCAAATCAATCTCCCATATTGCTTTCTCTCCATTCTAAATGGTCATTGCCGCACCTTGCATCTCATGGCTGAATGAAGAGGAAGATCAGTGTTTGGTGCATGTCCAAGTACTGCTAATAGTAGGAAGCCCTCTACCAAAATGGCCGACAAAGTGAAATGGAAGAGTTTTTCAGTGTAGTCCTTGTAGGGTTGGCTTTAGGGAAAATGGCAGCCCGAGTGAACCTGTATTTTGGTCTCCCTAGCCTCCATGGATGTAGCATTCTCCCATGGGCTCCCTGGATTGTGCACCTTTGCCACTAACCTCTGCACTCTCCTCCTACATCCCTAATTCCTGCATCCCCTCCTAAGCTCCTAAACCCCTACACTATTGTTCACTTCATCCTGAAGACTTGTACCCAAGTGGGAAACTGACCTGGATGGATCGAATAGTTGGCATTGCTGCTCACTCCTCCCTCAAATGCTGCTTTTCGGTGCATCCCTGCAGTGCTCCGAGGGGAAATGAGGAGTGATGTCAGGGCTTCCTGCATCCAGGTTATGTTCCCCACCTGGGCTGAGTAAGGGAAGGGCAGAGAGCAGTAGCTCCTGATTCTTACATTAGTTTAAATTATTTGGGTAATTTATTTCAAAATACCTGTTAGCAAGTCTCTCTCTATCCATATAGACAACAAGATAAATTCTGGAATTCTTTTTTGGCAAATAGATTCCTTCCTAAGCATACTAACTTTGAGCAATAATTCATTTAGAGGGTAGTACAGAACTGTATTTCCTGTACTGTCAAAAATAATGCAAAGGCTTGGAGGACTCAGGGGTAATGGAGGAGCTGAAGGAGAGGAAAGTAATGTGTATGAAAGCGCCTGAGTGTGAACTTGGAACACTGTTGGGTGTGGGTGGAAGAAGTATAGGATATTTTGGGTGGGAAAGCATTGTTAGGGAATTGAAGAGCTTCCCCCGTGCAGCCATTGGCTCTTCCCCTAGACTCTCTCATTTGTTTAGGCACATCAGCCTCTGTTTCCATGTGTCCCTGTATCTCCACTCAGCCTATCCCCTGATGCTCTCGGTGCTATCTAAATGGGTGGGGAGTATTTCCCCCTCCCCCCACTCCTCCTACTACTTGCAGTCCTTATCTTTGAGATAAGGAACAATGGAATTCAGGTCCCAACACTGAAATATGTGTATATGCTAATTAGTAATATACCTAGCTTTTTTTTCAGCAGATCTCAAAGTGCTTTTATAGAGGAGGTCATTACAATTTATTTCCATTTTACAGGTGGGGCAACTGAGGCACAGGGTGTTTAAGTGACTTGCCCAGAAATCACCCAACTGGCAAATGGCAGAGCCCTAAATCCACTGAGTCCCAGTCCAGTGCTCTGCTTGACTTCTGGTGAGGGGGAATACTTAAAAAATCAGCCTTTCCCGTGCTATATTACTTGGGTTAGACCCCCCCAGTTGTAAATATCACGAATCTACCAAATTCAGTGGAGCTATAGCAGTTCACACAAGGTGAGAATCTGCCCCTTTGACAGGACTTGCAATATTCATTGTATTTAACGTGGTCCACTTAAATACCAGTAAAATCCGATTTAAACTTAAATCCTGATCAACGCTTAAAAAAAAAAGATACTTGCAGTAATACAAAGAGTAGAGTGGTAATACATTTTAGAGTCTACACCGTAAATTTCTCTGTAATGAAGGTACTTCAGCAGAAGTGGATTTATAACCATACAGTACTTGAACTTTATATTATTACACAGGGCAGATCCTCTGCTGATGTAAATCACTCTAGCTCTTTGGAAGCTATGCTGATTAACTCCTGCTGAAAATCTGACTCTGAAACTTCCAATAACTTGTAATCTAGCATTTTTCATTTTTGTTTTCAAACTGCCCCTGCAGCCCTAACTCAGGCAAAGATCCTACTGAAGTCAACAGAATTATGGCTGTTTAAAGACTACAATATTTGGCCAACAGAGCAGATTGATTAAGTTTTATTTTTAAATAGGATCCATTTTTTTTGGAAGAACTGGTCCACTCATGGGCTTGCTTTTCAGTGAGGCTGGAGCACCCTTGGAGAAATAGTGTGTGGAGCACCCAATGGCATCAAGCCCTCTCCATATCCTTCCCTTCCCTTCCCTTCCCTTCCCTTCCCTTCCCTTCCTTTCCAGTGCTTCTGGAGCACCATCAGCAGCTGATTTATGGCATTCAAACTACCAGAGGGAAGGAGAGGAGAGGTCATGTGGTATGCTCAGTGATGATGTGGCATGAGGTGTAGCAGGGGTGGGAAGAGATGGGGCAGGTATTATGGAGAAGGGGTGGAATGGGGTGTGGGGCCTGGAATAGAAGTGGTGGGTCACACACTCCTCAGCAAAATGAGAAGTGGTCACCTATGTCACCTATACGTATGTCACATTGGCGAACCTCCATTTATAGTCTATCATCACATCTAAATGGATTTTTGTGGCACTTGGTAAAAACAGAATATACTCCTACACTAGAGCAATGGAAGCCAGTTTTCAGACTAAGTGAATTTTTTTGGCTGAATTTTAAATCTCTGAAAGGCCTTTAACTATAGAGCCATGCTAGATGTTAGAATAGAGGTAATAGCACTTTCATCAGAAAATTAAATAAAGTTGTTGCTACTCTCCAAGGCTATGTCTAGACTGCAGGCTTCCTTTGGAAGAGATCTTCTGAAAAATGTTCTTCCAAATCAGAGCATCCACACTGCTAAAGTGCATCGAAAAAGTGATTTGCTTTTTGGATAGATAGCGTCCACACTGAATTGACACTATCTCACATGTAAGCTGTGATTATTATGGGCAGAGTGGCCACCAGAGCACCTGTGCTTTTTCCTCTTTCCTGTTCTATTGAAAGAACTCCCTTTTCCCCATCCATACACGTCTTTTTCCAAAAGAGCTCTTTCGGAAAAGGTGTTCTTCCTTGTAGAAAGAGGTATATCAATGTCGGAAAACCTCCTCTGTTTTTTTGATTTTTTTTGAAAGAACGCAATTCAGTGTGGACATAAGTGAAATTTTTTTTCAG
This sequence comes from Pelodiscus sinensis, assembly GCF_052426305.1. Taxonomy (NCBI): domain Eukaryota; kingdom Metazoa; phylum Chordata; order Testudines; family Trionychidae; genus Pelodiscus; species Pelodiscus sinensis. Next base: position 67,017,306 of record NC_143052.1, on the reverse strand, counting down.
AAAAATAGCTGTTTTCCCGAAAAAACTCTGTAGTATAGACAAAAAAAAGATCTTACAGAAGAAAACTCCACAGGAAAAATTCCACAGACCACACCAATATGTGTTCTGTGAATGCAGATTTACAAGCATGAAAATACTAAGGGTATGTCTAGACTACATGGCTCCGTCGATGGAGCCATGTAGATTTGTTTTTTTGGCAAAGACAAATGAAGCCGCGATTTAAATGATCGTGGCTTCATTTAAATTTACATGGCTGCCGCGCTGAGCCGACATACAGCTGATCAGCTGTTTGTCCGCTCAGCTCGCTAGTCTGGACACTCCCCTGCCGACATCAAAGCCCTTTGTCGGCAGCCCCGGTAAACCTCATCCCACGAAATGAGGTGAAATGAGGAGTAACGGTAGTTCGAACTAGGAAGCCTAGTTCGAACTACCTAGTTCGTGCCCCGTGTAGCCGCGCTGCACGGGGTTCGAACCAGCGGGGTTTTAAAAATGGCGGCTCCCCGCTTATGCAAATGAAGCCCGGGAAATTCAAATCCCGGGCTTCATTTGCAAGTGCGGTATGCCTACATTACCCTCCTAGTTCGAACTAGGAGGGTAGTGTAGACATACCCTAAGAGTTTTAGTTCGAACTACCTAGCTTGTGCAGCATGTAGCCACGGGCAGGAAGTTCGAATTACCGGGCATTTAAAAATGGCGGTGCCCCGGAACATGCAAATCAAGCCCGGGATATTTAAATCCCAGGCTTAATTTGCAAGTCTGAATGACTACATTAGCCAACCCAGTCCGAACTAGGGTGGCTAGTGTAGACATACTCATATTGCCTCTATATAAATCCATGGTACATCCACGTCTTGAATGCTGCATGCAAATGTGATCAAGCCATCTCAAAAATGATGCATTGAAATTGGAAAAGGTTCAAGAAAGGGCAACAAGATTATGAGGGGTTTGGAACTGCTTCTGTATGAGGAGAAATTAATATGATAGGGACTTTTCAGCCTGGAAAAGAGGCAGCTAAGTGGGGAGATATCATAGAATCACAGAATACCAGAAATGGAAGGGCCCTCGAGAGATCATCAGGACCAGTCCCCTGCTCTCACGGCAGGACAAAGCATCGTTTAGATCAGGATGCCCTTGGATCAGGCCCACAGCCACCCTATGGCTCCCCCATCACCCAGGCCAATCAGGTGGGGAGTGTGCAAAGTCGCTCGTGTCCTGTCCAAGCCCTGCGAGGGGCACACAGTGGCTAGAGAGATACACCTGCTGTTTTAAAACAGTCAGTATGTCTCTCTAGATACTGTGTGCTCTTGTGGGGGTGAGCAGACTTTGTGCACTCCCCTACCTCCAGGCCCTGATTGGTGTGGGGGCAGGGAAAGCTCATGAGGTCTCCTTTTGCTTGGCACCTAGAAGGAACTGCCAGCCTTTGAAAAACATCTGGCATTTCTCTCTAAGGGGTAGAGTGAGGGAGGGAGGAGGAAGACTTCTCGCGTTCCCCCACCCCAGGCCGATTGGGGGGGAGGGAAGCACAAGAAGTCTCTTGGCCCCACCCCTTCTGCCAGAGGCTCCGCCCCTTCCAGGGTGGCCCCCTTTTAAAAATTATTGCCCACCACTGGTCTAGATCATGATAGAGGTTTATAAAATCATGGACGGAGTGGAGAAAGTAAATAAGGAAGTGTTATTTACTCCTCCTTAGAATGTAAGAACTAAGTCACCAAACAAAATTAATAGAAAGAAGGGTTAAAATAAGCAATAGGATGTTATTTCTTCACACAACTCACAGTGGAACTCTTTGCCAGAAGATGTTGTGATGCCAAAGGTGTAACACAGTTCAAAAAGGAACCAAATAAATTCATGAAGGATAGGTCCATCAATTACTACTAGCCAGGATGGGCAGGGATGGCTTCCTTAGTCCATTTTGCCAGAAGCTGGAATGGGTGAGAAGTGATTGAGCATAGAATCATAGAACTGGAAGGAACCTACAGATATAATCAAATCCAGTTCCCTGCACCCACGGCAAGAATAAGAACCATCTAGATCACATCTGACAGGTGTTTGTCTAACCAATGATGGAGATTCTACAACCTCACTAGACAATTTATTCCAGTGGTTATCCACCCTGACAGATAGGGAGTGTTTCCTAGTGTCCAACCTAAATTTCCCTTGCTTCATTTTAAACTCATTGCTTCTTTTCCTAGCATTAGAGGTTAAGGAGAATAATCCTTATTGCTCCTCCTCGTAACAATGTTTTAGGTATTTGAAAACTCTTCTTATGTCCCCTCTTAGAGTGTGTCTAGACTACATGCCTCCGTCGACGGAGGCATGTAGATTAGCCAGATCGGCAGAGGGAAATGAAGCCGGGATTAAAATAATCGCGGCTTTATTTAAATTTAAATGGCTGCCCCGCGCTGCCGATCAGCTGTTTGTCGGCAGATCGGGGCAGTCTGGACGCGCCGCGACGACAAAGAAGCCTTTCTTGATCAGCACAGGTAAACCTGGTTTCGCGAGGCATACCTGTGCCAATCAAGAAAGGCTTCTTTGTCGGCGCGTTGTGTCCAGACTGCCCCGATCTGCCGACAAACAGCTCAATTTAAATGAAGCCGCGATTATTTTAATCACGGCTTCATTTCCCTCTGCCGATCTGGCTAATCTACATGCCTCCGTCGACGGAGGCATGTAGTTTAGACGTACCCTTAGTCTTCTCTTTTCAAGACTAATCAAACCCAATTCTTTGAATCCTTCCTTAGAGGTCATGTTTTCTAGATCATTTTTGTTGCTCTTCCCTAGGTGTTGTCCACGTGTTTTCTGAAATTTGGTACCCAGAACTGAACACAATACTCTAGCTGAGACCTAATCAGCATGCAGCAGAGCAGACGAATTAAATGCTGTGTCTTGTTCACAACACTCCTGCTCATGGTGTTTGCTTTTTTTGCAACAGTGTTTCACTGCTGGTTCATATTTAGTTTGTGGTCCACTATGACCCCTAGATTCCTTTCCTTGGCATTCCTTCCTACACAGTCATTTCTCATCATTAGATGATTTCCAGTTATGTTGGAAAACAGGATATTAGATTAGATGGACATTTGGTCTGACCTAATATGGACATTCTTATATTCTTATGAGGTAGCAGGGCCTCTTGGGGCTTTGAGTTAATCAGACTCAAACTTCTATGTGAATTCTTGTACCTCATTTCTGAACACTGGGAACAATAATGTAGGGTACAGTTTGTACATACCTTCAAAAACTGATCCCTGTCACTGATCTACTCTGTTATAACCAATTTAGTTAGGACAACTGTTGGGAAAAGATTAGGTGAAAGAAGACTTCTTTTTTGTTTTCCATAAATCACTTCAGTTATTAGGGCTTGTACATTGGATAGTGATACATTTATTTTAGAATGTACTTTAACATTTAATTGAAGATTATAGTGGGATTGCTCATTTAAGGACATGAACAGAAACTCACTTTATTACCATAAATAACAGAATTAGGATCTGAGATCGGATTCTCTAGTCTTCAAAGAAGGAAAGAGAAAGTTCTTTAATTGTATCTTACAAAAATTAGTTTAAGTGGGTTAGCATTCTCTTCCTTGGAAAGAAAGAAGTTCAAAGGGAGAAAACTGTTTTTAGGTCTGTTGCTTTAAATTCTGACCCTTCCAATTCAGTGTTGTAACACACCGTACACAGTATAAATATGGATTCTTTCAGGAATGTGATGACATTTTGTTGGAATACATAGGCATGTTTTTTGCAGATTTGTGATCTGCAAGAATTCCGTCTGTGCCAGTGCATTGGAGATTGTGCCATGGGTCACAATTCAAACTTGCCAGTTCATTCTATTTATTTACCTGGGGTAGTAGAAACAAAAGAATCTGAAAGTGCAATTAAGCTGAAGTTGGAAAAGGATTTATGAAGCCTTGTCAATTGTGTTATTCAATACAATGCCATTTGTGGGGAAATCGGATTGTTCAGTTAGAATATGTTGAAACCATAAATGAAATCACCTGAAAAATATTTTCTTCCTTGAACGGATAACATCTGATGGACTCACCAGTTATTAATCATTACCAGACAATCTATACAGTAATGGCATTATCCATGATAATTAGAAGACTATTACTTTCTGGCTGTCACTCAAACCTAGTGCAATATAAGATCATTTACTCCCTAAATCTTGAAAAGTATATTTCCTAAAAGAAGAGATAACATGTGAAAGAACTCCAGTGAGAGTAAAACACGTGTTGCTGCCTTAGCCTTGGGAGACCAATTATGATCCCTTTTGCTGGCAGCTATTGTCATGTCTAGTTAACTGCCATGGTGTTCTACATCAGTTTTCAAAACATAACTTTATATGTTAAAAACAACAAAAAAAAATCACTATTACTTTTTTGGCAGTCACCTAAACTTAATTAGGAACTAACCCAGATCTGTGCATTTTTTAAGAACACATCACTGGGTTGTAATAATTTCGCCAGCATTACAGAATTGCATAAGGTTGATTGAGGGGTCTATCTCTTTCCTTTTGGGAAAAGTGTGCATTTGCATCTGCATGAATGTAAAACTTATTTGGAAGCTGATGAGGGCAGAGACTGTCTTTTACTTTTTTTATTATATATCTATAGGTATCTTTCAATATAGAATAGAATGTTTGAAGTAACATATTTTAAGGTATTCTGAACATGGATTCATTTTTCACTAACCTCCTGGAATTTTTCTGGACCTTTGCTGAATCTCATTGAACCTTCCAGGCTTTCTGAGAATGACATTTTCCTCAAACCCACCCTACATTGTCAGCCATGCATGCCCTCCAGGTATATTAGGGGCAAGCGGTCACCAGTAAGTCAGTTAGCCAGATATCAGAGCAAACTCAAGTGAAGTGAGAGCCCAGCTGTGATATTGCGAACATCGTTTTATTGCATTCTTATGAAAGTGCACGTGTTTTAAGATCTGAAGAGTGTAAGTGGTGACTAGTAATGGACATATTTAATGAGATGTCAGAGATATCTATTGAACCCCTCTCTAGTCAACAGTATAATAGAAATATGGTTCATTTGCCATGCTTATCACTTTTATAACTTCCTAAGATGGCAGATGATAGATTTTTGTTCTCCCTGGTACTGTCTATTTTCTCATGTAGAAAATAAAAGATGTCCCCAAAGAAGCCTTCAGGCACTCAGTATAGGACGCAAAAGGGCAGTTGCAGTCAAGTATGCAGCAAAGGGCAAATCTGATGAGAAAATATCTGGAACAGTACAAAGGCAGTAGCAACCATCCCAGAAGAAATTGAAGAGTGAAGTGGAAATGACTGAAGTCCTATTACTAAGGAATTAGCAGATTGACCTGAAAATAAGGAATGGAAATATGAAGAAAGTGATGGAGAATTGCCCATTTTTTTCTGATGGTATAAAGAGAGCGATGATAAAGAAGAATGTGGCTCACATAGAAAGGGAGAATAATGACAAAAAAAGTCTGGGTTACCTGACAAAGAGAGAAATGACAAAGACGACTCAGCCTCGCATGATGACAGAAACGTCAGTGAGAAATATTGCATGCCACAAATTGATACACGAGACCCTGCTTTATGGCCGATGATCTTAAACTCTGCTGATATTGATCATGCAATTTTGAACAGTTCAGGCAAAACTGAGGATATGACATCTCCTGTAAATGAGCAGAAGTGACAGCTCTCAGAGTCACACTGCAAAGAGTGCTCAAGAATAGCAAGAAACTGGATCACCACTGTCGGTTCACTCAAAATCAACTGACAAAGTGTTCTGGTTTTGTTGCAAAATATTTACAAGAATCCCAAATAGTTGCTTGCATTCTCTGGGTACAATTTCTGGCATAACTTTGCCGAAACTCTGAAGCAACATGGAAAGTAACCTGGCTATTTTACAGCCTACTCCAAATGGATGGAGATTGAGTCCAGGTTCAGACTGGATAAATGCCCAGACACAGAAAAACAATGCATTGTTAATACAGAGATCCAGAACTGGAGAAATGTGCTTCAGGAGGGTGACCTCACTTACAGAATATGGGCCACCTATGCTGGGTATGGGATACCTGGTAAAATTACTCGTATTCAAGTGAGTTCAAGAGAAATCAATCAGAACTGTGCAGCACAGACATTCAAATTAACATCAAACTGACTGAGTCCCTTTTAAAAGAAATACTAGGTAGCTGGAATCTTTTTATTTACCATCTTATCTGTAAGGTTTGCACGGGGAGAGATCACACACACACAGAACTATACACAGGGATGGGGGGGGGGTGACTGACCCACGTGACCCAACCTTCCCTGCCCAGAGTGTTCTCCACCTGTCATGCTTGGCTGGGCTCCTGGGACAGACCCACCTCTTGGCACCTGGCACCGCATCTTCTCATGGCAACATGTGAGGGGCACACAGGGTCAAAGTCCACCTACCCCCCCCCCCAATTTCTGTTGGAGTTCACATCAGAACATGTTAAGTGGCAGCCTTTTGGCACTGTGCAAGAGAGAAGGGATGGGAGCTGCTGCAGCTGAAGGGGATGGAAGTGAGAGTAGGGATAACATGATCCATATTTTTCCAGAGGTCATCTCTTCCCTCCTGCCCCCCTCACTCTCTTATGGCTACAAACAGCTTGTCCCTCCTTGTCCACACAGAGTAGAAAGGCAGCTAACACCTCCAAGCTGCTGCTGGTCACTGACATATCCCAGCCACCTCCTCTCCCTTGGCCACAGTATGGGCAGAAAGGGGTTAAGCCCTAAGGATGCCTTGAGCACCAGAGCTCAGGGAACTTGGCTACATGGGCTTTAGCAAATCTGACCAGAGAGGTAGCTCAGCAGGGGAGAGTGTCTAGGGGACAGAGCAGCCTTGCATGCCCTGGAGGCAGGACCTCAGGATGGGGGCAGCATGTGAGGAAAATGCTAAGCACCCTTGCCTGGTGACCTGCAGGGTTGGGGTGCAAACAGGCTGGAAATAGCTTCCTCCCTGACACTCCAGAGCTTAGCTGAGGGGCAGAGAAGCTTCCCCACGCCAGTGCTGTGTGGGGCTTTGGCTTGAGCTTTCCCTGAGCACCAGCTCAACCAGAACTCATGGGAGGAGGAAGGAGCCTACAATCCAGGTGTTGGTGAGTTGAATGATCTGACCAGAGGCTGGTTCTCTCCACAGCACAGGGAGCAGAACACATCCTGCCAGGAGAGAGATTGAGGAGTAGAGGGTTGAGGTGTGTGTGAATGGTCACAGCAGGGAGAGGAGAGTGAGAAAGGACGCAAGTCAAGGGCTGATGGGTGGACAGCAGAGATGCTTTGTAACCAAACACTGCCTGATGTACTTACCAGCCACTGCAGCAAGCAACCAGTGCTGGCTGGAAATGGGGTGGGAGGTCAGGGGAGCCTGCTGACCAAGATCTGGCACCTAGCAAGGATTGCCTTGATGGACTAGTAGGAGGAGTGGCCAGGCCTGCACTCTGCAGCTTTGCCCAACCATCAGCCTTACACACTCACCCCCATCGTCAGCCACCGGATCCTCCCTCTCACCGCCGGTGGGCAGGTGACTGGCGAGCAAAGATCTGGCTAGTAGTAGGACCCACCAGTACAGATTGGAAAAAAGAGACAGAAAATGCAGGACAACTTGCCCATTTGTAAAAAAATAGGGACACCTGAAGGAGGGCTGAAGTAGGGGACTTGCCCTTTAAAAATGGGGCATCTGGCCACCCTATGCCTGAGCATTTTATCTCAGTTAGGCTCTTCCTTGCAAAGAATTATTTGGCCTGCTGGGGCTGATAAGATGAGTTGTTCACTGAACATAATGGCAATTTCCTTGGTTTGTTAGAACTCCTTGGGAGAGACAACAATGTTATGCATAAGCACCTGTGTCAAGTAGTTCATAAAGAAGCTATGGACGATTATGGCAGAAAAAAAAAGAATTGACCATATGTCAAAAAAGGTACTTGATAACATACTGATGTGACTTGGCAAAGCAAAGTGCTGCCCTTTAATAATGGGCTGAACTCCTGACATTAGTCATAGTGAAATGATATCACTGACAGTGAGATTAGTTGAGGACAAGAATGGTTGTATCCATGTAAAGGGACGTGATTTATTTCTACTCTCTGGATGACACTACAGAAAAGACCTAACGGAATTGTTTATGAAAATGTTGAATGAGAAAAAAATAAAACTTCCAGACTGCAGTGGCCAAAGCTATGAGAATGGCATGAACACGAAGGGAAGAAAACAGAGGTATCCAGGCAAGGAAACAAAAGCTTTCTTCATGGCTTGTAGCTTCCATTCCTGCAACCTGTCTGTTTCAGATACAGCGACATCTTCAGTATCTCTTTTCGGAATCCTGTTTTCAGCATCAGCTGGAAGATCCTCACAGACAATATTACATATCAGACAGTGAAGTTGCTAAGTGACATTTTCTGGGAGCGTTGCATTGACCATGTGAAGCCAGTGAGGTACAAAGTGACCAAGATTTACAATGTCCTCATGAAACTGGTGCAGTTGAGAAAGCCAAAGCCAGAATCTGACATGTGACTCAAAGCCCGGCAAACCATATCACTGATGTCAGTCCTCTGGTCTTAATTGTGGTTTGGCACATTATCCTGTTCCAAGTAAACATCATGAGCAAAGGCATTGCAAACGTAGTCAATGGGCAGTGTAACTGCTAATATGCTGATGAGAAGCTGCCTTGATTTCAGTGTGGCCTACAGAAAGAATGGGATTGAAGATGCCATCACTGCTGCCAAAGAAATGGTGGAAAACTTAGTATCTGAGCTTGTCTTCAAGGAAACTCATGTTCATCAGAAGAAGGGACAGTTTGGTTATGAGGGCAGAAATGAGGTGATGGGAAATTTGGACGAAAAATTCAAGAGGGAGTTTTTTTGCTTGCTCCTTGACACTGCCCAACTATCCATGGAAGAAAGGTTTGGACAAATGAAGCACCATGCAAAGATGTCAGGGAGGAGGCTGCTGTATAACTTAGTAATCTGCTTGGCAGACAGGAAAACACTCTTGAACAATTGTACAGACCTTCACCAGATGCTGACACATGGGGAATGTTCAGATGTCAGTGATAAAGACCACTATGTCAAACTGGACAACATCCATCACATTTTGCCCCTTGGGAAGCACTCTGCTCTACTAATTCCCCAGTTCATTCATGTTGCAGAGATGGACACTTTTCCTAATATGTAGATAGCTTTGAGGATTCTGCTCATGCTGCCAATTGTAGTCACAAGTAGTGAGTACAGCTTTTCGAAACTCATGCTCATTAAACATATTTTCGATTGATGATGGCCAACATGGGACTGACATCACTTGCTATTTTATCTCTTGAAAGTGCTATTGGTCAGTCTTTGGACCTCTCTGATTCTGTGCTTCAGGTCATGAGAAAAACAAGCTTTTGAACTAAAGGATGAAGGGTCTGCCCAGGGTTGGTGCACATTCCATCTTGATATTAGTACATTTTAGTTACTGAAATTAAAACATTTGTATAAGATTTATAGGAAACTATTTGCTTATATATGACATGAATAAATCTATCTTTATGAACCATAGTTGCAAATGTATTGTCTTATATGACTGGGATAAATCATGCATCAATGCAATAAAAATATTCAAAAGTTTAGGAAATGGACGGCTGAGGTGGCACCGAAGATACTCCTCCTCTGGGACAAGATGGGTTCCTTGCTGAGATCAGGAGTCCTGTGCAAGTGGTTGATTAATTTGAGCCTGAGGATTAGGCCCTACATTCAAGTACCTGATTTAAGAAAGGATCCCATCCCATCATATACACACAGCCAACCATTCTGCCCATTAATTTTACAGTTAATAAGACCTAGAGAAAAGAAGAGTTTTCTTAATGCTGGGGTTGGGTTAATCATAAGCTAATTAAGGGGCTAAAGCCACGCTTGGTTTTATTTTTTTAGTTTGTTTATTAATTTTATTTGATATAATATGAACAAAGGTGAGATTTTTAGAGAGTGCTAGGTCTGGGGTGTGAAAAACAAGTGTTCTGGAACCTTGGTTCTCATCATGCATGTGGCAATGTCAAGATGCTTCTTATTTTCATTAAGCAGGTTATATTCGTTTTTACAAACCCCGCACCTCCCCCGCAAGGTATACTCGGGTGCAGGGGCATACAAAACTTTTTTTACTCACCTGGGGGTGAGTGCAGCTGCGCGGGAACTGGGCAGTGAGAGTTTCCTCCACCGGGAGGCTTGGCCTCCGAAAGCTACTAGGGGGATGAGTGCTCCCCCGTCCGGATCAGGCTCACAGGCAGGCATCACGGGGCGCAGTGCTGGGCAAGCCATGCAGCACATGCCTTGGAGAATGCCCTCCCCCCCTGCTCTGAGAGCCCCTCCCAGCTGAGCCTTTGCCGGGCTGGGGATAAGAGCTGCAAACACCTTTGCCCCCACAGAGAGTCGGGGCTGGATTGAGCAGCCCGCAGCTGAACAACGCAGGGAAACTTACAAAGGGGGGGGGGGGCGCAGCCCAGTAACTTTTTCCCAGTGTGGCTCTCCCAGAAGTGGGGGCAGAGGGAAAAGTCTGCCCAGGAGCCCAGTTCGCTCACCGGGAACACTCCGGAGACGGGGCAGAGGCATCCCCAGCAGAGGCGCAAAGCAGGAGGCTCCCAGCCAGGGCTGACAAAGGGAAGGAGCCCGGAGCCCTGTCACGGGCGGCAGGTGGCCTGCGCCGCGGATTGCTGCAAACTGCCTGCGACCCTGGCAACTTCTCGCATTCAACCCGCTTGCAATCTCCTCTGCGCCCCCTTGCAAAACCTCCTTGTAGCCCCCCTTGGAGCAGTTGTGGGAGCAGGGCTCGGCAGCCAGCAGCAGCAGCAGGAGGCTGCAGGCGGCCATGGTCCACTGGAGCGGGGACAGGCAGGAATATATCCACACCCGAATAAAGCCCGGCCTCCGCCCCCGTGGACTATACTCATGCGCGGGTTATACAGGGATTTCTAAACTCAAATGGCAAAAACCACAGGATATATTTGGGTGCGGGGTATATTTGGATGTGGGTTATATTCGTGAAAAGATGGTAGTTTAAGATTCTGAGCTTTATGGCAGATTCTCTCACATGTATTTCCTTCCTGTGCTTTCCGGGAATAACCTCAGACACCATAGAGCTCAGAATATCTGTTAGGAACCATAACAGAGAAACTGAAACTTCACAAAATGCAGGACAATGTAGCACTTTAAAGACTAACAAGATGGTTTATTAGATGATGAGCTTTCGTGGGCCAGACCCACTTCCTCAGATCAAATAGTGGAAGAAAGTAGTCACAACCATATATACCAAAGGATACAATTAAAAAAAATGAACAAATATGAAAAGGACAAATCACATTGCAGAACAGGAGGGAGATGCGGGGGGGGGGGGGGGGGGGGGGGTAGGGAAGGAAGGTAAGTGTCTGTGAATTGATGATATTAGAGGTAGGGAGAGTGGGATGTGGTATTAGAGGTGATAATTGGGGAAACTATCTTGGTAATGGGTGAGATAGTTCAAGTGTTTGTTGAGTCCTTTTTGGAAAGTGTCGAATTTTAACATGAATGACAGTTCAGAGGATTCCCTTTCAAGTGCAGATGTAAAAGGTCTTTGTAGCAGAATGCAGGAAAGGGAATCCTCTGTACTGTCATTCATGTTAAAATTCGACACTTTCCAAAAAGGACTCAACAAACACTTGAACTATCTCACCCGTTACCAAGATAGTTTCCCCAATTATCACCTCTAATACCATTAACTCACAAACATCCCACTGTCCCTACCTCTAATATCATCAATTCACAGACACTTACCTTCCTTCCTCCCCCCCCCTGCATCTCCCTCCTGTTCTGCAATGTGATTTGTCCTTTTCATATTTGTTCATTTTTTTTAATTGTATCCTTTGGTATATATGGTTGTGACTACTTTCTTCCACTATTTGATCTGAGGAAGTGGGTCTGGCCCACGAAAGCTCATCATCTAATAAACCATCTTGTTAGTCCTTAAAGTGCTACATTGTCCTGCATTTTGCTTCAGCTACCCCAGACTAACACGGCTACATTTCTATCACTATGAAACTTCACAGTTTCTTTTAAGACTATAAAAATGCAAATGTCTCCTATTTCCTAATTAGAGAAGAGAACAAATCCATGTTCAAGGAAAGTAAACAACAAATTCTGTTTCCTGGATGCTTGTCTTGGGGATGGATGGAAGGAAATTTTCCAGTGGCTTTAAAATTAGTGTATTTCAGGTTAAGTCATGACTTCTGGCATGTTTCTCTTCCGTTTTTTCTTTATTCTTTATTCTCCCAGACATACTCTATTAAGAATACAAAATTTACAGTGGTGAAGGTTAAAATTTTTACATATTGATCCTGATTCTTTACTGCCCCGGATGCTGCACAGTTATTTAAACTTCTGTGAACTGAATATAAAGTACTCAAAATCAGTATGGTAGTTTTTTACGTGCTCTTTTGCACTCACTTTCCATAGGTATAAATGACTATGGCTCTGACCCAAAAAAGCACTTAGGCACATGCTTAACTATAAGCATCCAGAGTTTTAAATCAAGATAGAAAGTTCATTGTACTGTGTGGTGTATAAATATAAAATAAAATGCCAGCCCTGCTATGATGCTTGCAGCCAGCTCAGGGCAATTTACTTGTCAAAGAAAGATTAAAAAGTTATAGTTTATTCAAGCCAATTCATTTGTTAATATAGATGAAAAGAAAATGTTGATGATATTGTCTTCATTTATCTGCAACTTATTAATTTACCTTTGTATATCTCAATATTTAGTTAGTCCTAGACAAAATGGTGTTAATTTTAGGATAATTTATGTAATGTGAAAAACTGTATGAAAACTTGTTTCTGGCAATCACATGGATCATAAAAACTAATGAACAATTTTCTGGATGTCTGTAACTAAATGCATTAGGGATGTCTCTGTAATTAAATTTCCTATCAAACAAGACTAAAGCCTTAGAAGTGTAAAAGAAGAAACATACAAACTTCATAGCATGGGTCATTGTGCTCAACAATGGGAAATCTATAGACCAATGTTGTGATGGGAACACTGGTCAGATTGCTTTCTGGGGGAAACAGCTATAAGAATGAACCTGGGGGGTAATGCTATATTTCTGGACTGATGGATTCAGACAGGCTGGGATACTGAACAAGTGTAGAGAGAGCCTCAGAATTGTTTTGGGTAACCCTAAGAAACTTATAGAAATACAGCTATCATTTTGGACATTCAAACTTTGACTCGCTTGTTAATGTTTTTTACCTGCTTTAACCTTGCAACAATTCTCATTCCTTTTTCCCAGCTAAAAATCATTAGTTAGTTTACTAGAGATATTAATTCCCAGCATTGCCTTCAGTGTGAGATCCATAGTATCTGTTGATCTGGGATAAATGACTGACACTTTGGGGTTTGGAGTAACCTAATGTGAGGTCATTTTTTTGTTTTAATGATTTTTTTTATCACAAAGTTAACTTTGGGTGGTAAAGAGGGACTGCAGTGCTCTGTAGCTCTATGGAAAACCTAATATACTAACCCAAGAGTGCACACTTGTTATCTGCTTGGTAAAGTCTAATTATAGGTTATACCACCCGTTTGGGATATCTGCCTTGTTTTCTGACAGTCTGCTCTGAAATTGGTGCTTTCAGCTCTAATTCATACCAGACACGTGACAGCTGCACCTAAAAGCTTAAAATAAAAACACAGAGGATCTCATGAAATGTTCCATGAAATTAATTCAGAGTATCTGGGAAAGGAACACTCACATATTTAAAACTAGCTAAAAGACTATAAATAACAATATATATAATGTATGGTGTTTGAGTAAGCGTCTAGTGAGGATTGATGTAAGGGTTGATTTTATTTAATATCTTCATTAATGCTGTGGGAAAATGAGTAAAGAGTATTCTGGCAGAGCCTTTGAAACACTATAGTTAAGGTCGAAACCTATTTTGCACTTACAGTGGAAATTTGATCTTTTGTTTTCAGTATGAAATACACTGTCTCAGTTCCAAATGCTGGTCTCATTTTCTCTGAGTAAAGACTGAATTTTCTAAGGAGCTTCAAGAAGTTCTAATTAGTTCAAAGATGGCTTTCAAAAATAAAGTTCACATTCCAAGTCTTGTGATTTTAGGGGATTTTTGGCCCCCATTACCTTAAAAAACAACAGACCAGAAAAAGGCCTCATGAGTAAATGTGATTTCCCGGAATGGGGAGACATCTGAGGAAAGTTTAATATGTTTGTGGTGATGGGGAGCTTGACTGGGCGGGATGCTCGAAGGCTGGTATCTGTATGGGGCAGAGTTAAGACTATGGAGTCTGTATGGTATGTATAAGAGGTATTTACAGGATGGATGCATAAGAGGTATTTACTGTTACATACCTCAGCTTTTAATTTCCTTGCTTTTGTGATGTATATAGACCAACCATAACTGACATGTAACTTAATGCAATATATTAGAGAAATTTGCAAATGATACTTAATTGGGATCTGTTGTGAACATCAACTAGGAAAACAAATGTAATCTGTTTGGATTTGATAGAGAAACTCACAAAACTTTAGAAAGAGTTGATTGAAATTGGCTGGGATAGGAACACTCATGTTTTTAAGGAATAAAAGAAACAACAAAAGGGATTGAAAAAAATTAAAAATGCACAGGAAATAACAAAAGATCAGCTTCTAAAAATACTGGCTAGTATATTTAATGCATGGGAGTGGACATGTATAAATAATCAAAACCATGATATACGCAATGGGAAAGAGAAGCTTGGGGAGCAGATATATTGAATATGAATCATGATAGGAACCTTAGACATGCATACAGCAATTAGAAATCCCCAGCTGGCATGAGCCCAGCTGACTTGGGCTCATGGAGGCTTGGGCTGCAGAGCCATTTCATTGCTGTGTAGTTTTCTGTGTGGCTGGAGCCTGAGCTCTGGTACTCTCCCACCTTATGGGACCCTACAGCCTGGGCTGGAGCCTAGCCTGGAAGTGTATATGGCAATGAAACAGCCCCACAACCCAGCCCTTGCTAGCCTAAGTAAGCTGGCATGGGCCAGCCACGTGTGTCTAGTTGCTGTTACTGTTAGAGCACAAGAAACTAGATGTGCATTTGCAATACAATTTGGCAGTAATAAAAGCCAAGGAACATTTGGGCTGTATATGCAAAGGGGCATCACCTCACAGAATGAGGTAACAAATTCCTATTCTAATGGGAATGCCCCTGGAATATTCAGTGTGGGTTACTACATTATGTCACAGGCATGGACAACCTGGAGAGAATTCAGAGAAGAGTAACAAATTCTATAATTGGAGGAATTAATTTGCGAGGAAATATTAAAAGAGCTACATGTGTATAGTTTGACTTTAAGGTGACAAAGCACGGACAAATATTTGACAAAAATGTGACTGTCCTGTATGGAAAGAGAAGTGGTAGGCGCTATACAGACACCGTGCAAAAAAAGCAATCTCTGCCACCAAAGAGCTCATTGTCCAGGTTATGACAAGATGCAGTGGTGGATGGGAGAAGCAAGAAGAAGAGGAGATGGGGAGAGGATGAAGTAATGAAAAGAGTCCCATTGACTGCAACAGGAACTGGATCTATCCCGACAGTCAAGCTATCAAGTGGTATTCTGAAGTTTCATCTGATCACTTGCTTAGCCAGTGACTTTAGCATAACACATGGGGGTAAACCTAAAAGCAATGGGATTAAGAAAGGAAAAAAATGGGTTGAGTAGTAGGAAAACCTTCTTGACAGTGGGCTTCATGAGGCTGCAGAACAGTCTTTCAAGGAAAGAGTAGAAGCTCTGTGACTTCAGATATTTAAAATAAGCTGAGACAAAAAACTAGGACAGTGGTGCCCAGCCTTCTGTCACAGGAGGGCCACATAAACCTTAGAACAAGCTTGTGTGGGCCAAACAGATTCTACATATTTTAATAAGATAAAGTCACTTGTATTAATTTGCATTTTAAGTTCAGCATGTTAGGTTTAGATAGGTTGTTTCTATGTACACTAACAAAGAAAAATAAAACTGCATAAAATATGTATCAGACTTATAGAAAACCAAACCTCGGCTACTAGTGTATTGTGCTGAAGCAGGCTGCGGACCTTATGAAATGCTCTGATTGGCTGTATATGTCCATGGACTGTAGATTAGGCATCCTTGCTGTAGGGAATAATGACCTGACAGAGAGAGGGATTGAAGACATAATGGTGTAGATCTTTGCCATTGCTAACTTCTGTGATGCTATCTTGCTTTGATGAACCTACTGTGAATTTCCTTACTTTGGCTGTAAGAACCATGGTGCCCTTTTACTATAGTTTTTGATCTGAGACCAGTGACACAGCTGTAAACTCTGCTGATGTTTTCAGAATGTGTAAAGTATATTTTAAATTCACCTTCCTGGACCAAAGAT
The DNA here is from genome assembly GCF_052426305.1 of Pelodiscus sinensis. Classification (NCBI taxonomy): domain Eukaryota; kingdom Metazoa; phylum Chordata; order Testudines; family Trionychidae; genus Pelodiscus; species Pelodiscus sinensis. Next base: position 67,000,904 of record NC_143052.1, on the reverse strand, counting down.
GTTATTCTCATTTTGGCTCCCTTTGTGAGTTCAAATGGGGAAATATAACTGTGTTTTGGAGACCCTTTTCATGAGATCCAGCTGTGTTCTGTACACAGAGCACCCTTCAAGATATTATCTGGGGCCAACTGCTTCATTTTGTAGTCAGGCACAACTCCCATTGACGTCAGTGGGAGTTTTGCTTTCATAAAGCATCGGGACTCAGGATGTGGCCCAGAGGTCTTCGTAAGTTGGGTCCATCTAAAATAGTGCCAATATTCTGCAGACCTGTTGAGTGAACAGCAGACCTGTCAAGTTGCAAAGTGGTCAAAATATCCTCCTTATGCTGAAACAGAAAAGGTGGGAGAATTAATTCATTACTAAACCGGCACACACTACAGGAATAGATGTTTCCACAGAGTGGATTTATGGGGGTAGCAGATATTTTGTATCCCATTTTTTAGAAATGGACTCTAAATCAGATGTCTGGTTACAGCTTGTAAACAATAGAAATGTTCATAAAAACATAATATTCAAGTGTATCCATGATGTGAAAAAATACCCCAGCTCAAGCCTGGAGAAAGTAAATGTTATTCATTTTCACATAACGTTTTTAAGCCAAAATCTTTTAAGCCTTTAACTTTACAACATTCATTTAAAAAGGGCATAAAGATGAAAAATGTGTTTTGCAATGAATCTGCCACTGATATGAGTGTTCAATTAAATGGACCATGCAAGAAAGGAGGAAAGATTTGCTACTGGGATGTTGCCAGTGATATCCTTTGACACTCTATATTCTCATGTGTTCTTGATCAAGCAGCAGAGAGCTCTGGAAAATCCCAAAACAATAAGCCTGAAACCAGAGCAGTCTGCACACATTGGATATGCAGTCAGAGGAGATTGATTTGACTGGCATTATATTATGGTGTTATATTAATGCACCCTAAAATAAACCATTTCTGCCATTTTGCTGATTTAGAACTTCACTAGCGGTATTTATACTCTAGCCAATTGGGTAGTTTTGCTATAGATTACAGAATCAGACTAGACATAGGTGCAGCCATTTAGAATTCTTTCCTACCACAGAGCTTTCATAGAATCATAGAATAATAGGACTGGAAGTGACCTCGAGAGGTCATCGAGTCCAGCCCCCTGCCCTCAAGGCAGGACCAAGCTCCGTCTACACCATCCCTGACAGATGTCTATCTAACCTGTTCTTAAATATCTCCAGAGAGGGAGATTCCACCACCTCCCTTGGCAATTTATTCCAATATTTGACCACCCTGACAGTTAGGAATTTTTTCCTAATGTCCAATCTAAACCTCCTCTGCTGCACTTTAAGCCCATTACTCCTTGTCCTGTCCTCAGTAACCAAGAGGAACAAATTTTCTCCTTCCTCCTTGTGACACCCTTTTAGATATTTGAAAACTGCTATCATGTCCCCCCTTAATCTTCTTTTTTCCAAACTAAACAAGCCCAGTTCATGAAGCCTGGCTTCATAGGTCATGTTCTCTAAACCTTTAATCATTCTTGTCGCTCTTCTCTGTACCCTTTCCAATTTCTCCACATCTTTCTTGAAATGTGGCGCCCAGAACTGGACACAGTACTCCAGCTGAGGCCTAACTAGTGCAGAGTAGAGTGGCAGAATGACTTCACGAGTTTTGCTTACAACACACCTGTTGATACAACCTAGAATCATATTTGCTTTTTTTGCAACAGCATCACACTGTTGACTCATATTCAACTTGTGGTTCACTATGACCCCTAGATCCCTTTCCGCCATGCTCCTTCCTAGACAGTCGCTTCCCATCTTGTATGTATGGAACTGATTGTTCCTTCCTAAGTGGAGCACTTTGCATTTCTCTTTATTAAACCTCATCCTGTTTACCTCTGACCATTTCTCTAATTTGCTAAGGTCATTTTGAATTATGTCCCTTTCCTCCAAAGAAGTTGCAATCCCACCCAGTTTGGTATCATCTGCAAACTTAATAAGCGTACTCTCTATCCCAATATCTACATCATTGATGAAGATATTGATGAAAACAGACCCTTGAGGAACTCCACTTGTTATCCCTTTCCAGCAGGATTTAGAACCATTAACAACAACTCTCTGACTACGGTTATCCAGCCAATTATGCACCCACCTTATCGTGGCCCTATCTAAGTTATATTTGCCTAGTTTATCAATAAGAATATCATGCGAGACCGTATCAAATGCCTTACTAAAGTCTAGGTATATGACATCCACCGCTTCTCCCTTATCCACAAGGCTCGTTATCCTATCAAAGAAAGCTATCAGATTAGTTTGGCATGACTTGTTCTTCACAAACCCATGCTGGCTATTCCCTATCACTTTATTACCTTCCAAGTGTTTGCATATGATTTCCTTAATTACCTGCTCCATTATCTTCCCTGGGACAGACGTTAAACTGACCGGTCTGCAGTTTAAGTCTTTGTAGACTTTAAGATCAGAAGGGACCACAGTGATCATCCTGACCTGCATATTGCAGGCCACTGCATCTCACCCACTTCTGAAATAAACCCCTAACTTTGGGTTGAGCTACTGAAGTCCTTAAATCATGGTTTAAAGACATCAATTTACAGAGCATTCGCCATTTAGGCTAGTTTAAATCTGCAAGTGAGCTGTGCCCCATTCTGCAGAGGAAGACAAAAACTCCCTGAGATTTCTGCCAAAGTGACCTGGGGGAAAATTCCTTGCCCACATGCTTAGTTAGACTCTGAGCATGTGGGCAAGACGCACCAGGCAGATACGTGGGAGAGAATTGTCAGTAGTAACTCAGTATCCAACTTCTAGTAGTTGGTAATGTTTACTTCTGGCAGTCATCGGTGGGCCACACACCATTGTAGGTTGTCTCATCATACCATCCCCTCCTTTAGCATAACAAGGCCAGTCTTGAATACAGCTAAGTGTTTTGCACCCACTGCTCCCCTTGGAAGGCTTTCCCAGAGCTTCACTTCTCTGATGGTTGGAAACTTTCGCCTAATTTCAAGCCTACATTTGTTGATAGCCAGTTTATAGCTGTTGTGTCCACATGTGCCCACCCCTCTTTCTTCCTGGTATTCATCCCTCTGATGTATATATAGAAAGAAATCCTACCTCCCTCAGCCTTATTTGGTTAGGTTAAACAAACCAAACTCTTCAAATCTCCTCTCAGACTGTAGGTTTTCCATTCCTCAAAGCATCCTAGCAGTGCTTCTCTGCACCTCTTCTGGTCTGAATTCACATAGTATTCTATTTCATTTTTAAAGCTTCTGTTTTCGGCGCATTTAATATTCATTTTTCTATGAAATCCACATATGAAATCTGGAAATTTGCCATTGACCCAAAGTCTCCAGAGAAATATGTTACTAGTTATCCAGTTTCTAACTGCCATGCATATCACGAAAGCATCTTTACTCTTGACACTACTTAATATTTTTGTTTTCAATGTAAGGGTCAAATTGATTAGGTGATGCAGAACAGTCATTAAGATAAGAGTGCAGCCTCTGTAATTTGTGGCCCATTGTCTGATGCCTTTCCTTCCATTGGGGATAAGCTATGGATGTGAGCTGTGGGCTGAAGGGTATGGGATTGAGCCTGAAAGGACATTCACTCTTCCCTGCACTGCTCTGCAAACAAAGTTGGTGGAATGGGTGCAGGAATGCAACCAGTGGGGTGTGAATTCTGATGCCCACTAATGTGCTGTGCACTAACTGGCCCAAGTAGACTCCACTGGTGTGCACTAAAATGTCCTTGGTGTTCTTAACAGTTTGAAATGCACACAGGAGAATGTTTAGTTCATGCCATTAGGGCTACACAAACTAGGTAGGGTGCAACATGTTGGTGTGCATTAGAATTTGAACCCCACTCATGAACATAAGTGCACAACGTAGACAATCCCTTAGTCATTTCCCTCCTCCATCCTGTGGAACCCATGAGAAGGATTCAGGGAATGGTCCAGGGATGTCCACTTGCAACAAAGTGCCTGCAGCAGCTAAGGATTCTAAGAGGAAGAGGGAGCTAGTGCAGAGTCACAAGACCTTTCTGCAGACAGCTCGTGTCACCCCTGAAAACCTGAGAGTCTGAGAGTTCCATTAGGATGAGGGGGAGGGGATCAACCCTTCACTGATGCTTCTCATTAGGTCAAATCATACTTTCCCCCTGACTGAAGATGGAAGAGAAAACTCTATTAATAGGAACTTATGAAGTGTTCATTCCCTATTCATGGGAAGCCCTGTGTAAAGTCAAATAGAACTTTCTGCAAAGAGGCAGAGGAAGAAAAGGTGCACAGAGACCAAGCTTAGAGGTGGCCCCTTTGGGTAAGTTTTGAAGTACAACGTGAGGATATTTGCACTGCTTCCACCCGGGTTATGACTTCTATAAAAAGATGGCTTCACTGGCCATTATACCCTCTACAAGCATTAAATTCATGTTTAAAAACAATACAAAACAAAACAAAACAAAACATTGTTTACTGTGGCCAGGGAATACCCGAGCTACTAGAAGAAGGGCTTGTGACAATACAAATGAACACAATGAACATGCCAATCTCCAGACAAAGAAATCAAGTAAAATCAGCTCTCTACTATGTATCTGATCCATTTGCATTTTTTCTGCACCCAATATGCTGCGATGTAGGCACCAACTACAAAATTAAGAATCACACTTCTGTTCTGCTCCCCACCACTTTGAGAGTCATTTGCTATTACTTTATGGAGTGATTATTAATGTTCTTTTCTGTGAGGCAAGAAGTGTCATTTGTAAACTGAAGGAAGGCTTGTACCAAGAGATGGGGATGGCAGTGCATCCCCAATTAGCATGGCTATCTCAATGGGTGGAGAATGGAGAGCTATAAAATAGCTAAGCTCAGGGGGCTGACAGATTTGTAGGGCCCCTGGGCAAGGAGGGGATGGGGGGACATGGCTGTGTGCACCCGGAAGGGTTGGGGCCTTGTGCGGAGCTCTGGTGGTGATTGAAAGGGCCTGGGTTTCTGGCTGCCACTGTTCCTTTGGTAGCAGGAGGCTCAGGCCCAGGGGCAACTGCCTCCTTTGCCCATCTTCTCCCCCCTTTTCCCCAGCATCAGCAGGCCTGGTTAAGCCCTACTCCAAATAGAAGTTAAAGATTAGGCCTGGCCTTGAGTTGGACTGGAATTGGCCCTTCCATAATCCTGATCCCTTTTCTAACCCTGAATAATTTACTTCAGCTTCCACAAAATGACCTTAATTGAAATGGAGCTGGGATGAATTCCAGTGCCTTCTGCTAGCCAATGATTTCAGTACAATGAGTCATCTAATTTACATCAGAAGTATTCATAACATCTTCTGGTTTATTGATCTGTTGGGAAAGTGATAAATTTTCTGGGATAAATTCCTCTGTTTCTTTCCTTATTAAATTGTGTATGTTTTTTAATAGGGGACTGTCAAAGTCGCCGGGTAGGACAATGCCATTAGCATTGTTATTCAGCACAAAGTGTGGAGACTTACAATCATGCAGACAGTTCCAAAATAGTGCATCATAACACACAGAAATGACCTTAAGATCAGAAAGGAAAACTATTTGTATTTTGCATGTCATTTTATATAAAATACTCACAGAAGCTATAACTTACAAATCCCTCTTCAGGTTGAGTAACAATAAGAAAAAATAGAAAGAAAAGAAAAAAAAAGATAAATTAAAAAGAGTGTCTGTTAAACAACTATCCATATATGAGACTATTTTTTTAAATTATTGCTGATTTCTCATATATTGTCTCAGGGTACATCTACACTACAAAGTTAATTCGAACTAACTTAGTTCGAATTAGTTAATTTGAACTAAGCTAATTCGAACTAACGCATCTAGAACTAAAAACTAGTTCGAATTAGCGTTTTGCTAATTCGAACTAGCGCGTCCACATTAAGTGGACCCTGAACCAGGCTTAAGGATGGCCGGAAGCAGTGCTGGCAGGGCATCAGAGGAGGACTTAGAGCGTGGAGATGCTGTCTCAGGCTAGCCGAGGGCTGTGCTTAAAGGGTCCCGACCCCCACCCCAGACAGACAGTTCTCAGGGTGCCCCGCTTGCAAAGCAGTCCTGGCTTGGATTGCCCAGAGTACCCACACTGGGCACATCACAGCACTCGGCCATCAGACCGGCTGCACTTGCCGCAGGCTGCCATCTGGGGAGAGGGGGTAATTGGGGGGCTGCAGGAGAGCTTCCACCCCCAGAAGCCCGCAGAGCCAGCCCAGTCCTCCCCATCGGGGGCGCATACCCCATTCCTCCCTCACCTCCTTCCACTTACCCTTCCCTAGCCCCTCTTCTTGATGTACAAAATAAAGGACAATTGTGTTCAAAAATGGAATCTGTCTTTATTGAACAAAACTGGGGGAGACTGGGAAAAGGAGGTGGGAGAGGGGAAGAGAGAGGCTGGGAGAGGGGAGGGCAACTAAAATGATCAGGGGTTGAAAACAGGTCCCATATGAAGAGAGGCTAAAGAGACTGGGACTTTTCAGCTTAGAAAAGAGGAGATGGAGGGGGGACAGGATAGAGGTCTCTAAAAGCAGGAGTTGGGTGGAGAGGGTGCATACAGAAAAGTTCTTCATTAGTTCCCATAAAGAAGGACTAGAGGACACCAAAGGAAAGGAATGGATAGCAGGCTTCAAACTAATAACAGAAAGTTGTTCTTCACAAAGCAAAGAGTCAACCTGTGGAACTCCTTGCTGCAGGAGGCTGTGAAGGCTAGAACTAGAACAGAGTTTAAAGGGACGTGAGATCAAGTCATGGAGGTTGGGTCCATGGAGTGCTATTAGCCAGGGGGTAGGAGTGGTGTCCCTGACCAAGGTTTGTGGCAGGCTGGAGAGGGATGGCACGAGACAAATGGCTTGGTCACTGTCTTCGGTCCATCCCCTCCAGGGTCCCTAGGTTGGCCGCTGTCGGCAGACAGGCTACTGGGCTAGATGGACCTTTGGTCTGACCCAGTACGGCCATTGTAAGCTCAGGGCTCAGGGTCGGGGGTCTCAGTGGACCACCTTGATTTTCATGCACACCTGCTCCTGGGTGGCCAGGCTGGCAGCTCTCCTGCCCTAGCCAGCCACTTTCCTGTGCCTAGTGCAGAGGTTGTGGCCGAGGTCCACGATGTCCGCACTAGCCCAGGCGGGTGCCCGCCTCTTGCGGTCCTGGGCAAGCTCCCGGGAGCCGCCAGCCTGATCCCGGGAAGAGGGGGAGGGCTGGGGGGCATCGGGTGGGTGGCTCGATCCGTGCCAGGTGCAGGGTCTGCTGGCTGGGTGCTGGCAGGCTTGCACCTGGCACGGGCACCGTAGCCAGCCCGTGCCCCTTTAAGGGATCTGGGGCCGGGAGGGGGACAGACGAGTTTCCCTGGTGTTGGCCAGAGTGGCCACCAGGGAAACCTGGGGAGGGCTAGCCTCCCACTAGTTCGAATTAAGGGTCTACACAGCCCTTAATTCAAACTAGTAAGTTCGAACTAGGCTTAATCCTCGTGGAATGAGGATTACCTAGTTCAAACTAAGCGCTCCGTTAGTTCGAATTAAGTTCGAACTAACGGAGCGCTAGTGTAGCGCCTATGAAAGTTAGTTTGAACTAACGTCTGTTAGTTCGAACTAACTTTGTAGTGTAGACATACCCTCACAGATTTAATTGGAGAACACAAACACATAGTAATGTAATATAATGTATATCAATAAGAGCAGACCTGAACGCTCACCTATTGTGAAATATAAATCAATTATTTGGGATAATGGTTGTAGCACGTTTTGGCAAAGATTTAATTGTAGAATAGTTTTTTTCAACAATTGACTTAATAGTACAGAGGAAACATAGAGAAACAGGATAAAGAATTCTCTACTTTTCTTATGATGGAGCATTACCACAAATCATGAAAATGAAACTGCATATACAGCAGTCCTGTTCAATGCAAAACTCAATAGTCTAATCAAAAAGGAATATTTGCATCTTTTAATAAGTACATTTTCTACATCTGCTGTGGATTGTTATGTGTATTTGATGTGACATTTTCCAATTGTGTTAAAGAATGCTGTTGGATAAATAATTTAAATCCAGGGCCGCCCAGAGAATTCAGGGGGCCTGGGACAAAGCAATTTCGGGGGCCCCTTCCTGGCACTCCCTGTCTCAGACCTCAGACTTCAGACATTCTCGTGGGGGCCCCTGTGGGGCCTGGGGCAAATTGCCCCACTTGCCCCCCCCAGGCGGCCATGTTTAAATCTGTTACAAGTAGGACCTCCCTGGCCCAGCACCCTTAGAATCTGAACCATGGAGTTTGCTGGACCAAAGGAGGTCAAGGCTCCCCTCCCAGACCTCAGCTCTGCTCCCCCACTGGCTCCACTGCCCCAGCTCTGCTGGGGCTGCACTACTGTTTGGGGACGGGGCAATGCTCCCCACCGTGCTGGGGGAGCAAAGCCCCATTGTTTCTGACCTGATCATGGCTACACTTCCTGTTTCCTCTGGCCTGGGTGGGGCTGCTCTCCCTGCTGTGCTGGCTTGGCCAGAGCGGCACTCCCTCCTCTGTTTGCTCTGCTCTCTACCACATTGGCCCACTGCCACTGGGGCTTTACTCCTCATCACCAGTCCAGCCCCTGAACTTGGCCAGCCAGCCTCTCTGATCCAGCAATATGCAGACCACAGATGTTGCCAAACCAGAGAGTCCTGGATTTTAGAGATTTAACCTGTACTAGCCTTTGGAAATGCTGAGATTTAAGAATCCCAGTATTTCCAAAGGCTAGTATAGGTCCCCAGATCTCTCAGAGAACTCCAAGGAAGCACTCTACTCTGCTCACAAGTCTCTCTGGCAAAGTAGAGCCAAAGTATAACCTGATGTCATGTCTTTTTAGGGAATCACTTTGCTGGTTTCAGTTTTGGGGACAAAGAATTGATGGTGAAATTCACCCACAGGCACAACGCTTGCACAATGCCTGCCAATCACAAAGGCCCACTTTAGTCCTACTTGGCCTAATTGATGCAGGGGTCTTGTTCAGACCCTCTGCACAGAGGTCAGTTTCACTCTTAAAATGGAGCTACAGTAGAGTGTTTTGTTTGCTTTTCAATGGTGCTACTGAGAAAATTGCCACTGAATAACCAGAATTGGAGGGTGGAAATCCCCATATACTATAGCCTCTCTCCAGGACTCAAAGACTCTGGGCTAGGTCTAAAGCCCACTAAGGTAATGTGAGCCTTTCAGTGAACTTCAATGGACTTTGGATCAGACTCAGCGAAAAGTAAGGTGCAATGTTTTTTAAGCTGGTTTTAATTCAATAAGAGCAGAGCTTAACTCTCACTCAAAACCTGAATTGAAACAACCCCTTTTTTCTGAGAGTTTGAAAAGTTTGATTAATTGTATAATTTTCACATTCCCCATCATTTCCATTTTCAGCCAGGAGCAAAACTGTACAAGAGACTATTCTTGTGGTATTTTTACTGGCCTCGCTATAACCAAGAGGTATGAGAGGTAGTCTCTTCAAGGAAGTTTGATCTTGCAAGGTTTCCAACTGATTTCCAGAGCCAAGCGATGCAGATATGCTCAAAAAAACCTTTGGATAAATATCCAAAAAACAAGAGAGGTTCTAGATTGCAATGCTAATTTATTACTAAAAATAAGTAGCTGCAAAAATATCCTCAAAATACAACAAAAAATAGATTATGAACATAGTTTAACTATGCACAAGCTTCAGGCTCATTAGGAAGTAAAAATAAGATGGCACCGAAAATAATTTACTTGTCAGAACAGCAATGTGTTTCAAAAAAACACAATGGGAGCACAAGATGTTGCATCGTACACTCAAATGCACTCAAATAAATCAGAAAGCTGTGAATTGCTTTAAAGATTTATTGATTTAATTACCACACTTAACACAATGTGTTTGTGCTAAAATAATCCTGAAAAAAGGCTAAGCACAATGTATTTATGTGGCTTCTGGATGGAAAAACAGGTCCTTTGAAACTGGTTATTTATATTCTCACCCATCTGCTATGCAAAGCTTCTATAAAGTTTCCAGAAAGAGTGGTAGTATTGACAGAGAATGTAGAAAGTGATTCTACAGGAATAGTATAAAAATCCCATTAAGTTATTTTGGATCTCAGATTATATGAACATTTCTCTCTGTTTTTACAATTTTTCTCCATTTAAAAATTGTATTATTGAAATCTGCTTAAGCAGCAGAGTAGCATGCTGAGTGAGACCAGGAAAATGATCTGAGATTTATTGGGGAAAAATCTTTGAAACTTACAGCCTCATGCATGGCAGCATTTAAAAAACAACAACCCTGCTAATGCTGTATAAATAGAAAGAGAGCGAAAGAGGGAAAGAATATCACTACAATATCTGATGGGGCTCTGTAGGTATTTGCTAGTGTTTGGATATAATAAATCAGTAAAACCCTTGCTAGATGTCAGCTGGTTTCTATGCAGCACCTACCCTGCTGTGAGTAATACTTGCACACAAAAGGCATGTCTACACTAGCAAGAAGATCAACCTGCCAGAGGTTGATCTTCTAACATTCAATTTAGCGGGTCTAATGCGGACCCGCTAAATCAAACACCGAAGGCAGCCCCTGCGAGCATCTGGTACTCCTCGTTCTGTGAGGAGTAAGGGAAGCTGATGGGAGCGGGTGCTCCTGTCAGCTTCCCGCAGTGTGGATGCTGTCAAGGTTTGGCTTAAGGTAAGCCAGCTCCAGCAATGCATTTTGCATAGCTGGACTTTTGTACCTTAAGCCGGCTTTCCTGGTCTTGTATAGACCAAGCCAGATAAATACTAATATTAATACATTGCTGGATAATTAGCAAAGTAACAAATTGACACAAAGAAGTGAAAAAGAAAGAAATAATTTATTATAATGCCACTTGTAACTTCTTCAGCATCTGTGAATGGTGGTGGTCACGTACTTTTGAGATTCCAACTTTTGTGTGAACTCAGAGGATATGGTGAAGCATCTGGCACTTGGGCAGAAGTCAAGGACTCTGCCCAGCCACCCTAGTTATTCTAGACCTAATGCTTAATATTCCAAAGTTATCTTGAATAGTCCAAATAGTCCTCAAAAAGTGTTTTGTAATGGAAAGCAAAGATTATTCACTCCATTTTACAGACAGGGAAGCTCAGAGGTGTAGTGACTTGCCCACAGTCACCTTGTGATAAAATCAAAAGAAAATCCACGTCTCTTGACTCCTAGTCTTGTGCCCTCTCCATCGGAAGAAACTAAACACAAAAAACTTTATTTATTTGTTAAATCAGTTTTTCTAGACTGTTCACAGGCAAATTAACCTCAAAAACAGGCCTTGAATTTAGTTCTGCCTGATTTTTATTGACCCTGTAGGAATAACAGCTAATAACATCTAAAATAGTTTAATTTACATCTCCCTCAGAGTGGGAATAAACAGAAAATTTAACGATCTGTGACATTTTATGAGAGACTGAGCTTCAGTCAGCAGTGTTTGATTGGGATTCTTAAAAACATCAAAAGAACTCAAATCAAAATATAACACCATTTCACTTCAGTGGCTTGGAGTTAATAAAGTTAAAAACTTCTTCCATGCTCCCTTCTAGTTATAAAGGGATGCCTTGCCAAGCACACATACCAATGACAGTCACAAAGTCACATATGAACAATGGCTGAAAAGGTCATGATTTCATGGAGCCAAATAGCTCGAATAGCTGTTAAAAATTGGAGGTCGTTGTAGCCCGTGATTGTAACAGGATTCCTATATTCTGCTATTATATAACAATGAGAGGAGTGGCCATTAAGAACCATTAGCTATCTCAAAGCCCCACACAATCTAGTATTGCAACTGATACCAGGGTACACCAGGCCAACACTGGTTCCTAAGACACACGTAGGCATGCAATAATAATAATAACTTGGCACCTGAGAGGAATACCTTTTCTCAGAAAAACCAATCAGTCGAGTGCTAGGGTTTGTGACCAGACCATTAGCTCAAAGATGGAACATTAGCATGATTGGTAAGAAAGGGTAGTGGCAAAGTTCATACACAAAAGGGGCATGAATTGATCCCTTCTCATACCTTATAAAAGGGCAAGTGAGTGGAGGTTTATCAGCTGACAAACCATTTGAATTCATGGCATCTACCTGCTGCTTGCTTGTGTGCCCAATGAATTATACCCTGACCATAGACACTGCTATTGTTTGAGGACAACAGAAAGACATTCAGGCTATGTCTACACTCGTGGCTTCTTGTGCAAGTAATATACAAATGAGGCTAAGCGTGGAATATTGCTGAGCCTTATTTGCATACCTAACGAGCCACCATTTTTTTCAGAAGAGGCTCTTGCGCAAGAAGTATCTACACTGTCCCTTCTTGCACAAGAAAAACCCTCTTGCGCAATGCCGTTACACCTATTACTTTTCAGGAAGAAAGGCGTTGCGCAAGAGGGTTTTTCTTGCGCAAGAAGGGGCAGTGTAGACGCTCCTTCTTGCGCAAGAGCCTCTTCTGAAAAAAATGGTGGCTCACTAGGTATGCAAATGAGGCTCAGCGATATTCCACGCTTAGCCTCATTTGCATATTACTTGCGCAAGAAGCCGCAAGTGTAGACATAGCCTCAGTGTTCTGCAGAAGAAAATGAGAGGAGAAAGCAGATTCCTGGACCTAAGGAAGAGAACACTGGAAACAGAGAGGCTACTCTGTCCAGAATTTCTTGAGGATAGCCATTCTGATTCAAAACAGTCCCTTGAAACTCAACCTCATTGTCTAGAAACATGGCTGTAGCTATGTTTGACAAAAACCTAAAGTTAGACGCCTAAGTCTATGTTTAGGCACTAGTTAAAAATGACTTGCTTTTCCTGGGTGCTGAGCACACACAGCTCCCACTGAAGTCAGTATGGGTTTTCAGTTCTTACAACCTCTAAAAATTGGATGATGATAATAATTATGATTAGAAGTAGCCCTTAGGAGGCCCAGTTAAAGATCAGCTTTCCATTGTGCTAGGCACTCTTCATTGTACAGGCAAATAACAAAAAACACAATTCCTGCCCTGGGGTGTAGTGGAAATTGTGGCCAAGTGAGGGGCGGCCTGTATATATAGGTGAACTAGACGGTCACCTAGGGCTCCAAGTTAAATGGTGCGCCAAATGGTGGTGCAATATCATTGAGAGGCTTGGAGGTGGGGGAGCCGATTGCATGGTTCGCCTAGGGCACCAGTTGCTGGCAGCCAGTCTAGGGCTGCCCCCAGGTCTACACTAGGGGAGAAATATGAATTAAGATATGCAACTCCAGTTACAAGAACAGCATAGCTGGATGTGACATACCTTAAATCGAATTTCTCTGGTGGTACTACTGTGGGAAATTGACGGAGAAAGTCTCCCATCAACTTCCCTTACTGCTCACAACCCTGTGGAGTACCAGGGTTGACAGGGGCACCATCAGTATTCAATTTAGCGGGTCCCTGACTCGATCTGCTAAATCAAACCCTGGAAGATCGATCTCCAGAGTGTCAATCTCTGGGTAAGTATAGACAAGGCCCATATTAAAATGACAAGCTACCTCTGTAAGGGTGAGGAGTTTCCTGGTACTACTTGCAGGGAAGTGTACAATCTGGCAGAGAGCCACTCTAAAGTAAAGTGGTAAAGCAGGGTAAATTATGCCTTTCTGCCTTAGGAAGCAGCTTATTTTCTCTGTGTATTTTGGTCATGTGTATTAAGGTTCTGGATTTTAAGAAATTAAAGTTGCAAATGTTCAGAAGGAATATTCTGTTTTTCTCTAACTTCTCTATTAGCACGCAATGAACATAACATCCAGAGCGCTCACAAGCTACACGTCAATAGGGACACAATAAGTAAATGAAATTGTCAAATGGGTGGACAACAAAGTTCCTCAGATGTGGATTGGCACCACTTGAAGTGCCATGTCAGAGAGGTACTGCTATTCACTTGACTAGTGCCCTTTCACAGTAGTTGGCCAATCCTCTTGTTGAGGTCTCCCAGAAGCAAGCATTGAAAATACAAGTAAATAGCCAATACTCATAACTTCAAATACAAAAATGATACATGCATATGAATAATATAAACAGAATCAGCGAGTCATAAGCCTTGTTGATTGCATTCTTCGCTCCCTTCAGGAAGGGGTGGCCTGTGCATGAACTTATCCCACCAGCATGGATTCTGGGGTAAAAGGGGTTAAATATCCCTGACAAGGAGAAACTGGAATCTTTATGCTGTCTGGACTCTGAGGGACAAAGTTTCCTAAACATAAACAAGAGATTGCTATGCTGCTTGGCATGGGTTAGCCCTAAAGGATATACAGTGCTGTTTCTTATAGATGCTTATAGTAGCTTTTTTATATCTAAGACTGTAACTCTTTTGTGTGTGCATATTTCCTGGTTTAATGTCATAAATTACTCTTATTTCTTTTCTTAAGTAATACATCTTTAGTTAGCCTATTATATGATTGTCTACAGGCATCATTTTTAGTTTGAGACCTCAGTACAATTGACCTGGGGTAGTGCCTAGTCCTTACAGACTGGAAATAACCTAAACATTGTTGTGATTTTGGTGTAAAGTGACCATCCATCTAACAGTCTAGTTACCCAGCCTGGCAAAATAGACTGGACTATCCAAGGGGACTGTCTGTAACTCTGACTGTTATTGTGCTCTGGGAGTTCACACTTGATACTGGATTGTGCAGTCCAATTGCAGAACATACCATCAGTTTGGGGTGTGTGCCCATCTTTTTTAATAGTCTGCCCTGATCTAGACCATTAGGGTATGTCTAGACTACATCCCTCTATTGCCAGAGGGATGTAAATTAGACATACCGACATTGCAAATGAAGCAGGGATTTAAATCTCCCACACTTCATTTGAATAAAAATGGCCACTGTGTTTTGCCGTGTCAGCAGTTTGTCCGCAAAAAGCTGCTGTCAAGATGGGGATCGGGCAACAAAGAAAGCCTTTGTTGGCTGATCCCTTATACCTCGTAAAACAAGGTTTACAGGATTGGCCAACAAAGTCTTTCTTTGTTGCTTGATCCCTGTCTTGACAGCCACTTTTTGCTGACAAACTGCTGACTCGTCACAACGTGGCAGCCATTTTTATTCAAATGAAGTGCGGGAGATTTAAATCCCCGCTTCATTTGCAATGTCGATTTGTCTAATTTACATCCCTCTGGTGACAGAGGGATGTAGTCTAGACATACCCTTAGAGTCATAAGCCACTTCAGACAGTGTGACAAAGGTACATAAAAGGCAATAGAGGACAGGATTTCAAGAAACAGCGAGTGGCTGAGGGCATCAAAAACCACTGAAAGGTCAAAGAGGATAAGGAGGGTTGATAGGCTATGGGATTTGGTGAGGGCAATTTCGAGTGTAGAGGGCATAAAAAGATTGGTGATAGAACTGAAGGCAAAGTACAAAAGACAGTGATTTCAATAAGTTGGGGGAGATGAAGAGAGCGGAAGTGGGCCATAGTTGGAGAGGCTTTTGGGTTGAGGATTAGATTTTATATGATCAGAGAGAGTCTAAACTTTAAAGCATATTTTTATTGCATGGGGAAGGAGCATCAAGCAAGTGAGAACTTGAGAAGAATAAGGGTATGTCTACATAGCAAAGTTATTTCAAAATAACAGCCGTTATTTCAAAATAACTTTACCAGCATCTACACAGCCAAACCGCTATTTCGAAATTAAATCAAAATAGTGGAGAGCTTATTTTGAAATTGGTAAACCTCATTCCACGAGGAAGAACACCAATTTCGAAATTGCTATTTTGAAATAAGCACTGTGTAGACGCTTATTTCGAAATAGGGGGCCTCCAGCCCTTCCCAGGGTGCCCTGGTGGCCACTCTGGGGACAACCAAGAAAAATTCTCTCCCTCCCCCTCTCCACGGAGCCCTTAAAGGGATAGACTCTGGCCACAGGCCAGCTCCAAGCCTGCCAGCCCAGAGCCAGCAGTCACTGCACCTGACCCAGTGGCCCCAGCATGAGCCAGGCAGCCAGTGCCAGCCAGCCCTTTACTGCTCCCCAGGACCAGTCTGTCAGCTTCCATGAACCTGCCAGGGGCCAGAAAAGGCAGGCGCCTGCCTAGTCCAGTGCAGAGATCAGGGGACTTATTCAGGTTTGGGGGGGACGCCCCCAATGTCCATGATCTTTGAACTAAATGGAGGAACACAACCGTCCACAGGTGGATGGCTGCCAGCCTGGCCACCAAATACCACATGCGAACCCAGGAGCAGGTTTATATGAAAATCAAGGTGGTCCGACGAGACCTCCAACCCTGAGCCCTGAGCTTCCCCTTCCCCTTCTTCCCCTTGCTTCCCCCTTCCAGCTCCCTCCTCCCAGGTTTTCCCCTCCCCTCTCCCACCCTCTCTTCTCCCCTCTCCCACCTCCTTTCCCCAGTCTCACCAGAGTTTCATTCCCCCTCCCCAGTTTTGTAACATAAAGAGAGTTTGTGTTCATGAAAATACATGTATTTTATTTGACATCAGGAAGGGGGGTTAGGGAGGGGTAAGTGGAAGGACGTGAAGGAGGAATGAAGCACAAGCCCCCAGTGAGGCAGACCAGGGAGGCTCTTAGTGCTTCTCATGCTGGAAGCTCTCCTGCAGGGCCTCCTGGATACTGACAGCCCCCCAATGGACCTCCTGGATGGCAGCCTCACAGCAACGCATCCAAGAGAAGCACCAGAGTGCCCAGGGGCAGTTCTGGCTCTATGTTGCAGAGTGCTATGGTGTCCCAAGTGAGGGCAACCAGAGCATGCCGAGACAAAATGCTTTGCTTTCCCTCATCGAGGTAGGCAAGCAAGCAGGGAAACCTAAGAACTGGCTGTCCAGTGGGGATCCCTTTAAGCACAGACCTCAGATAGCCTCAGGCAGCAGCCACATAAAGTAACTCCTGATCTGATGCCCTGCCGGACCTGGTTCCAGGTGGCCTTAAATGCGATTCAGGGTCCACTCAGTGTGGATGCGCTATTTCTAAATATCAAAACGCTATTTTGAAATGCATTTTGAGTGAAGACACGTTATTTTGAAATAACTTATTTTGAATTAACTATTTTGAAATAAGATATTTTGAAATAATGCTGTAGTGTAGACATACCCTAAGGGAAGAGTATTTGGTGAATAGGGAGGGAATCAAAGGTAGTAAATCGACATTCAGTTATTCTTGTTTAGGTGCATAAATATGGAGTTATGTGCCTAGATTTTGGCATTCATCTTTGAATATTTTGGCCAGGATTTTGAATATACTGTTACAGTGAGTTACAGTAATTGTTTTGTTGAAATGCACGCCGTGCTTAGACCTGCTTGTAAGAGGCACTCTAGAAATATCTAAGATAGACAAGTAAAACCGCAGCCGTAGTAAGTAGGATTGGTTGGAGAACAAAAATTCTATGTCATAAAAAGTTTTGCTTTTCACAAATCAGCATAAAAATCTGAATCTGTCAAAAAATTCCAGACCATGAAGGCCAAGCTGGCAAATACTTTCCTATCCAAGCTATCTGCTCTTCAGCAGAGTTGAAATCCAATGATACAGAACCATAGATAAACCATGCCACAGAAAATTCTTAAAGGCACACTCCCATATCCTACCCCTATACCATGGTTCTGCCCTTCCAGGGTTGATGGTGGAAGGAGCTTCCAGAGAAGCAAGGACAGCTGCATGAGGACCTCTTCTGCTCTCAAGCAATGGCAATAGGCTCTCCCTGCTTCCCTTAGGCTAGGACTATAATAGAGTTTAAAGAGAAGCTAGATAATTTCATGGAGATTAGGTCCATAAAAGGCTATTAGCCAGGGGATAAAATAGTGTCCTTGGCCTCTGTTTGTCAGAGACTAGAGAGGGATGGCAGGAGACAAATCACTTGATCATTGTCTTCAGTCCACCCTCTCTGGGGCACCTGGTGCTGGCCACTGTCGGCAGACAGGATACTGGGCTAGATGGACCTTTCGTCTGACCCAGTACGGCCGTTCTTATGTTCTTATGTAACAGGAGCAAGGGGCCTATGCCTTCTATAAACTCAGGAATGGTAGCAGGTGTACCTCCCCAGTACTCACTCCCTTAGCCAGTATCTGCTTGGATGGATCACCTGGGCCTGCTACACTCTTCTCCTGCCATACACAGTTCTTTGTTGGCACAGTGGTATGGATGGAGACGTACTCAGTAAAACACAGATCTTAGGATTAACACCTCACTGGCAGTTCACCCCCTCTGAGCTCTTGTCTGCAGACACGCAAACATCCCTGTATTTGTTTCACTTATGTCATGTTCTGAATCTTTTCTTTGTAACCATAAGCACTGGGAAATTACTGGAGTTTTAAATTCTGAGAGTCTGACGTGAGCATAACTCAAGGAGCGGAGGCTCCTAGACACAAGTCTATAGTGCCTGTGCCTTAGTACCATCCAGCTCTCCAGATACCAAAGGAGTGCTCATTGTTGGAGTTCCCGCATTGCTTCTTTGCCTGACAAGCAGAGTTGGTTGTTGATGTTTGTCATTTTACAGACAAGGATTTCCAGGGTAAGCGGCAAGTGACAGTGTTTTATTCTTTCATTGTCTGCACAAAGGACTAGTGCAGTATTTTTCTCCAACTAAATGTTAAGGTATCACAGTAATTGTTGCTGGTTCACCATGCAGTGACTAGACAGCACTGCGTACTAGTGCTCTGCATCCTGCAATGACTTTTTACTGCAGAGCTACTTCAGCCTCTCTAAAGTTTTCACGAAAATATATCCAGAGCACCTCTCCCACCGTGACCTGCCACAGCAGCTGGGGCACTCTAACTAGCAGGGTGAAACTCACACACATGGGGCCAGAGCATTCTTTGTAGTAAGCCATAGGCTGTGTCATTCACTGCCACTGGAGGTCAGAGTGAGCCCATATTTTGCTAGGTTCAGATCATGCTGCAAGTTCTGGGCCCTTACACAGATTTTACCTCAGTAAAGAAGTGGCAGAAAAGTCCCAGTGGCATTCTCCTGAGAAACAGGAGCCAACAAACTAGGGAATGGTGATGGTTCTGTCTTTCGATTAATCCTTGTACCTGGTACCTACATAGGACAACAGTGGGTATAGCAGAAGGGCTGAGGGATTAAATGGAGTGCCTTACAGATGGTTTTGGTATAAAAGAAAAGAAAAAAAATCAAGTATTTGTATTCCTGAAATTCTTAACAGTGCTTATTACAGACACCCAGCTAGTTCTGCTGTAAACATTTCTGGGGGACAGGTAGGGTTGGGAATTACACATACCCTTGTGGCAATCTGGTTGGATAGCTATCAAGGGCACCTCTAGGGCATGTGTGAATGAATCAAAACCACATATGTGCACCTAAAAGGACATCATCAAGGTATTTCAGAGTTTTCTATTGTTCTTTAATCAATATTATTTTAATAATACCACTTTTTAAAACCACTATTTATTTTCCTATTGGTTTCCTTCCTCTCTTTTCACTTATCAAATATTTTAATTTTGCTTTGTTTTGAATGCAGATGAAATTAACACGGCTGTTCCTGTTTAAAAACACAAACAACTTCCATTTGTACAGCTTGTTAGCCAGCCAAATCTAGGGAGGGGCAGGGACAGAGGTGGACATTGAATAAAGTGGTCACATTTTTTTTTTCAAATTTGTAAGTTCAGGGCAGTTGTGGTATGTGTTAGGCTGTTTTCTGGCATTTTACCATTGCTTTTCCCTGTCCCCTTTTATACATGAAAGGGAAAATAGATATGCCTGGAGGGTCAGCTGCTGTGAAAATTGTGTATACTCATTTGTTGCCTCACCCTGGGTGAGGCATGAGAGAAATAATTGTTAAAAAAAAATCCAGTGGACCTGGATAAGAAACAGTAAAGGAATCTCAGTGTAAATGAGAATCAGACCCAATATTTTTAGTCCTTCTTGTCATGCTGCCCTGTGAATATTAAACTGACTGTCCTGACACAGCACCATCATGAAGATCACTCTGTGCCACATGCTCTCCGTTAGTTGGTAAGAGGCTGTGCTACATTTGTATTGCAATGACCAGGTTTAGTGCTGCATTCCATGTGGATGGACAGGTAGGAGCAGCACAGTGGGAGAAATTAAAAACTTCTTAAAGCAAGAGAAGTCTTGCCGTTGGAGACAGAGACTTTATATACACTCCTATTACAGCACAATTCAGTTCAGAGGTTCAAGGATAAGATTGCGTACCTCCGTTCAGCCCTGCATGCTTAGTCTCCACACAGAAATTCCACGTTCCAGTTCCCCTTGTGACTTCACCCATATTTCCCTAGGAACAAAGCATTGCTGACTTTGATAACTTTGGTTAAGATACCACTGAAACAAATGGGGTTCACACCTTTCTTGGGGCTGTCTCTTCAGCCCTCAGGTAACTATTGTAAAAACAGAAAGAAGAGAAACTCTTTTTATGAAAATAAGATTTGGAGGAATATGGAAAAATTAGCTCAGAAGTCCCAAATCTGGGACTTCATTCATGTTTCTGAGAATGTAAAAGATCAGTGCCCCTTGGAATGGTGAATATTAAAAAAGCTAGCAAAAGTATAGCATCAAAAACTAACAATGCCCCATGCCTATGAAAAAACTGTTGAGTTCAACTTAAATTCCAAGGGTGTATTTAGACTACAGGGTTTTGTTTTTTTTAAAGTAGCCTTTTTTTGAAAAATCTTCCCCTGCATCTAGACTGCTGCCACGTTTTTACAAAAGTAAATCAAAAGAACGCGGCAGTTTTTTCGACCGCGGAAAACCTCGTTTTACGAGGAATAACACCTTTTTTTGAAAGTGCTTTTTTGAAAAAATGAGCTATGTAATGCAAACTGTGCTTTTTTGAAAGAGAGCATCCAGACTGCTTGGGTGCTCTCTTTCGAAAAAGCAAGTTGCTTTTTCGGAAGTACTGGTTGTAATCTAGATGCTCTTTTTCGAACGAGGCTTGCAGTCAAGACATAGCCCAAGAAATATTGGTGTCCCAGACACACAATACACCATGACTATGAAAACAGCATGAAACAACTAGATGAAAAGATAAAATCACCTATAGGTCAGAATTAGCTGCTTCTTCCTTTCAGCCTGTGCATCCATCCCAGCAACAGCCGAACACCTGTTCTGTTTTGTAAAATTATTTCAGTGCTTTCTTCTGCCATCTATTGCATTATTGAAGTACTGCAGGTCAATTTAACAGATAGCCTATCCTATTGGAGACCTGTTTCTTTGCCTCTCAGTCATGTCTGAGCTCCCATGCAAAGGCAGAAGGTTTGGTTATAGTCCACCCCTCCCCCTCGATGTGTAACAGCAAATCCAACATATTTCTATTAATAAATGATATATATTTAAATTACACTCTAACATGCTCTATAAATAGTCTACAATTTGCAATCTAACTTAGCACATAAAGATAAAGGAGTGGTGACGAAAGCAACTCATTGCTATTTTCCAGAGTGTTTTTCACTCTGATATTTTCTTCTCCATATTTATGTAGCACCTCCTCCCCTGCATGTGTCTCAATTTGCTTTGTCAGCAAGAGTGATGGTAGCCTCACAACAGCCCTAGGAGGAGGTACACTGAGGAAGGTGACCTCCACCAAGACACCCAAAATGACAGACAAAGAAGGAGGCATACATATTGTTGTGTATTGAGTTGTAGATATAGATCTTGTTGTTATAGTAACTGACTAAGTCTCTGGGGTCAGCCCAGCTAGTCTGTGCTTGTGCTAGGAGTTCTGTGCTATGCAATAAAATGGACACTTGCAACTACTCCAGCTCTCTGCCTTTCACTGATTTCTTCCTATACTGTGAAACTCCCCACGACATAACACATATACTTCCCTGCGATTGGGTTAGGGTGGTCCCTCCCACTAGAGTTGCAACTTGTTTTTCTCCCAGAAGAAGCTGGTGGCATGTGTCCCCCATGAAAGTTGCCTCTCTCTCTGGTAGGGCTATTCTTCTGTCAGGGCTGAGCTACTGATAGCGCTGACTGCCAGATGCTGAAAGCATCTCTCCATTAATCACTGATTTTAGACAGAGCAAGTCTGCCATGGCTACTGTAGAAGAAGACAAATAAATGATTTCATTGCTGAAAAGTGCCCAGTGCAATTAAAAAAGGGTCACAAGCCTCCCTTTTTGTACCTGAGCAAAGGGTAACTGCAGTCTGTGCCCTTGCACTCTCAGATTGAAAGATGACTGGTTTCTGGTGATAGACACCCCCCAAAGAGCTAGGGTGATGCCATAATCAATAGGGTAAGCACTGAAGGGGGGGGCACTGCCCCCATTCAAAGGCTGTCAAGGTGTGTTGAAGCTTGTTCCAGTATACACTGCTTCTGAGGGCTTCTGTCTCAGTCAACAAGAAGATCCTTTGTTATTTGTCCCTGGCTCAGAGCATCTCTGCGCCCCACCACTGCTGGCTCCACTATATTTGCAATGACTGCCAGGACAGAATACAACATCTTTCTGACCCATCTAGAAGACTGTCAGCTGCTCTACATTGTACCATACTTTGTGCTGGCCTTCTGGTTGTTCTTATTCTCTTCTTGTCTAAGAGTTAATGTTCCCAGTTCCTGTGAGTGGCTCAGCTACAAATGGTATGTGTGGCAAAAATGCTCATTTCTGGCACTTGAAGAAACAATAACAGGCAAGCTACCATTTTTTGTTTCCTCTGTTTCATTTAAGTTATTGTTCTACCTGGGTATGTGGATGGAGCTCTAGTATTATATATATTTCATAATGAATTGGTGTATAATTTCCCAAGTAGCTTTCTTTGTCTTCTTTTGGCCCTTTGAGCCTTCTGTCTCTATTTATAGATATTGCATTAGAAACATGAAAACAAAAAGATGGACACTTTGCTCACTTCTTGTACTTCTTGTATTCTGTGACTTATCTCATACAATTCCGTTTTGTTTTTATGGGGATTGTTGCTAGTCATTCTACCCTTTTTTGCACATTCTTGTCTCTGCTGCAGCACACCATAGGTAGTAAGTCATGTTGTCTGGCATTCTTCTTTCTCTTACCTGCCACTTGTTCTTATTTACTTTCTTTAAAAAAAAAATCACTTTCTGTTATGCCTTTCCTATTAGCTTGCCTTTTACAGTTTCTAAACTATTATAGCTTTCACTTCATGTGAGTGCTTCATATGCGTGTGTGATTTTGCAGCGCAAAGGTTCTCTGTAAAATTCCTTGAGATTTTGCTCTCACCACAAACATTTAGTTAAGGACAAAATTGACATTTTTCTAGCATGACTAAGGATTATTTTTATGGGGTGTTGTGCATATCTAATCAACATATTTACTTTGGCAGAACTATTTTGGTCATAAATGTGGAGACAATACAAATTGATCTAGCTGCCTAGTATCTCAAAATATAGAAGATGACATTCCTAGAGGTTGTTTATTTTGAATGGAGAAGTATTTTCCCCACTAATTCCATTTAGACATTCTAAACTAGTGGGCTGTGTCTACATTGGCAAGATTTTGCGCAAAAGCAATTGCTTTTGCACAAAAACTTGCCGCCTGTCTACACCAGCAGTGAGTACTTGTGCAAGAACACTGACATTCTAATGTATAAAATAAGTGCTTCTTGCACAAATATCTGACGCTCCCACTCAGGGATAAGCCCTCTTGCACAACTGTTCTTGTGCAAGAGGCCAATGTAGACAGGCAACATCAATTTCTTGCGCAAGAAAGCCTGATGTTTAAAATGGCCATCGGAGCTTTCTTGCACAAGAAAGCGTCTACCCTGGCACGGATACTCTTGCACAAAAGCACATCTTTTGCGCAAAGGCACATGCCAGTGTAGATTCTCTCTTGCGCAAACACTTTAACGCAAAAACTCTTGCGTTAAAAGTATTTGTGCAAAATCTTGCCGGTATAGACATAGCCGTGGGGTTTATTTTCTCACGCGAGTTTCTCCAGACCAATTATTAGCTGCTGTTTCTGTGAGTTAGATTGTCTGTTTAAGTACAGCCCTGAGGCAGGGGTGATATATAAAAATCACCATCCCAGAATCAGCTGAAGGCAGCCTTGGGTCTCTCACAAATTCCTTCCCTGCTTCTGTCTTGTTCTGGTGGAAGGAGGCAAGGGTATTAATTTTGTCTTCTTTAGGAACAGGATTTCACCTCTGATTCTGAACATTCAACAGCCACAGGTACTGCAAGATGTTTGTGTCTCTTTATAACCTTTCCACCCTTCCCCACTCTTTTACTGTTGTTTAGACAGCAGGCTTTTGGGGCCAAGGACTGTCTCTTAAGGTATGTCTACACTAGCCCCCTAGTTCAAACTAGGAAGGCTAATGAGGGTGACCAAAATTGCAAATGAAGCACGAGATTTAAATATCCCATGCTTCATTAGCATGTTCCTGCCGGTCGCCATTTTGGAAATTGACTAGCCCGGAATAACTGCCCGCGTCTACACACGGCAGTGAAACGGGAGTTAGAAGTAAAGCCCTTAATTCGAATTAGCTGTTAAACCTAATTCCGGGAGGAATAACAGCTAATTCAAGTTAGGGCTTTACTTCGAACTCCCATTTCACTGCCGCGTGTAGACGCGAGCAGTTATTCCGGGCTAGTCAATTTCCAAAATGACGACCAGCTAGGAACATGTTAATGAAGTGCGGGATATTGAAATCCCGTGCTTCATTTGCAATTTCGGTTGCCCTCATTAGCCTGCCTAGTTTGAACTAGGGGGCTAGTGTAGACATACCCTAACTGTGTGTGTTTGTATAGAACCAAGTACAATGGGTCTCTGATGTCAGCTTTGGCCTCTAAAGGTGTGTCTACACAGCACTGTAACTCGAAATAAGATACACAATTTGAGCTATGCAAATTGCGTATCTTATTTTGATGCTATTTTGAAATAGCTTATTTTGTCGTTTGGCACTGTCTACACAGTGTGAAATTTCAAAATAAAGTGCTATTCTAAAACATCTGAAGGAGGTTTACAGGGATGTCAGAATAGCAGGATAAGCATTTTGGAATACTCCGGTATCCTGAAATAGCATTGCAGTATAGATATACCCAAAGTGCTGCTATAATATAACTAACTAACTAAACTTTTTTTCCTTAGAATTTGACAAAAATTTTAAAAAAGTTTTTTAGCAAAAACTTATATCTTAAAAAAAAAACCCCAAACAAAACAAAAAACCCACAAAATCAAATGCCAAAATGGTTTGGCCGAAACCTGAAATATTTCAGTTCAGAAATGCTGCCACAATATCTCATGGATGTTGGACGTAGGATAGTTTGGGTGCCTCTCTTACTCTCATTTTCCTCTAAAAGTCAGGCTGCTTGGTCAGAATAAATCTCCAATGATGAGCATTGCTTCCTGTCTTGGTGGCTGAAGGTAATGTATCATGAGATATCTATGGCTGTCATGTGATGAAGTTTAGTTGTGAAGAGAATGGAGATATGAGAAAACCATACTAGAACTCCCATGAAGCACTATGATGGCATTTCTAAATTGAAACATTTTGCTGCAAACTGAAAAGTTTTACATTTTTGTACATTATTTTTTTAAAGAAAAATCAAACTTTTCAATGGAAAACAAACTTTACATTTTTTGTTGAATTAAAAACCCAATTTTCTGCTGAAAAACAGTTTAGAAGGAAAAATGTTGACTAGCCCTAAGTAATTAGTACTATGTAAGTTGCAGCTTTGACAAAGAAACCATAGCGCTGACTTACAATGTTCATCCCTAAATATTTCTTTAACATGTATCTGACAGTGTTCTTCCCCCCCCCCCTTGTTCTTTCATCAAATATATGTGAGATTTTTCCTTATCAATAACGTGCCAACTACCAAGGGACACACAGTCACCATATCCAAACATTCTTATCAACTTTCAAGGTGTGTTTGTAGATAATATGTAATGGGAAAGTAAGGTAGCTCTTCATCAGAACAAGAATCATACCCAGAAACGATTTGTTATACAAGCACATTATTCATTAACAGAGCAAGGTGTGGGGAAGACTGAACATAGTTTCAAACTAGGACTTCCGTTTTGAAACCTTTAGAACGCATTGTTCACAAACTAGGGGATATATGTATGAGGCTGTGCCTTAGTGTAGCATCAACAAGAGGAACCCAACCTGAGACCTCTGGAGCTTCATGCTTGAGTTAAAAGCCAGCTTTCTCTCAGGTGAGGCTGTAGAGGAAACTCAGGGTGTGTCCAGACTACACCTCTCTGTCGACAGAGAGATGTAGATTAAGCACGTCAAAATTGCTAATGAAGCAGGGATTTAAATATCCCGCACTTCATTAGCATAAACATGGCCACTGCTTTTTTTCAAAATGGAGCTTTTTTGGAAAAAAGAAAACACCCAGCAGTCTAGACACGGATCTGTCAAAAATAACCCCTTTTTTGACAGATCCTGTAAATCTCATTTTTTGAGGAATACAGGATCTGTTGAAAAAAGGTCTATTTTCGAAAAAGCTCCGTTTCGAAAAAAAGCATTGGCCATGTTTATGCTAACAAAGAGCAGGATATTTAAATCCCTACTTCATTAGCAATTTTGTTGTGCTTGATTTGCATCCCTCTGGAGACAGAGGGTATGTCTACACTACCCTCCTAATTCGAACTAGGAGGGTAATGTAGGCATACCGCACTTGCAAATGAAGCCTGGGATTTGAATTTCCCGGGCTTCATTTGCTTAAACCGGGCACCGCCATTTTTAAATCCCAGCTAGTTCGAACCCCGTGCCGCGCGGCTACACGCGGCACGGAGTAGCTAGTTCGGATTAGGCTTCCTAATCCGAACTAGCTGTACTCCTCGTGGAATGAGGAGTACAGATAGTTCGGATTAGGAAGCCTAATCCGAACTAGCTACTCCATGCCGCGTGTAGCCACGCGGCACGGGGGTCAAACTAGCCGGGATTTAAAAATGGCGGCACCCGGCTTATGCATATGAAGCCCGGGAAATTCAAATCCCAGGTTTCATTTGCAAGTGCGGTATGCCTACATTACCCCGTTAGTTCGAACTAGCGGGGTAGTGTAGACATACCCAGAGGGATGCAGTCTAGACGTAGCCTCATTCTCTCTCTCTCTCTCTCTCTCTCTCTCTCTCTAAGTGGTCTAAGTGCCACTACATGGGACAGTGAACAACACCCAGTAGGTGTGTGGGTTACATACTTCCCCTAGCTGAGGAAGCGTGTCCTAAACTTCAGAGACCCAGCTGAAAACCCAGATGAGCCTCCATTTGTAATGCTGACAGGCAGACACAAATCTGGGACCTCTGGAGCTTAGTGCATGAGCCTCTACTGCTTGAGCTAAAATCCAGCTGCCTCTGAGCTTAGACTGTAGAGCAAACTCATTCTTTCCCTCTGTAAGGGTGCATCTACACTGCAGGGCTTAACTCAAAATAAGCTAAGCAAATTGAGCTATGTCAATTGTGTTTCTTATTTTGAAATAGCTTATTTTGAAATAGGGAGCGTCTACATAACACTTATTTCAAAATAGAGCACTCTTTCTCCAACTTCCCTTACTCCTTGTACAATGAGGGTTACAGGAGTCGGAATAAGAAGTCCTCCAGCTTGACAGTATTTTGACATTATTTCAAAATAAGTGCCTTCTATGTAGACACGGACTAACTTATTTTGGAATAGTGGTAGTTATTTTGAAATACTGTTGCAGTGTAGACATATCCCAAGTTATAAGGGTGTGTGTGTTAAACTCAGAGGCTTGCCTTGTGAAAGGGGACACCAATACAAAAGTTTGAGAACCACTGCTTTAAACTTCTTATTTTTCTTCTTATTTGTTTACAGCTGTTGTCTAATAATTGGATGTGCTTTGAGCTTTTCATAGACATTACTGAGTAACGAACATGGCAGGTGATGAGGGAGTACCTTGGTGTGGAGACACCTAGCTCCTGTCCGGAGTAACCCAAGTTTTGGAGGTTAAGTCCTCCAGGGATTCTGGACCACCTGTATTGGGGTTACAAGGACTCCACCATTCAGGAGAAAGAGGGGCCCTTGACATCAAGTGGGCATCTGGGTAAAAGGGACCAGTAACTCGGGGTATGTCTACACTAGCTCGTTAATTCAAGCTAGGTAGGCAAATGAGGTGACCAGAGTTGCAAATGAAGCCCGGGATTTAAATGTCCTGAGCTTTCTTTACATGTTCCCGTCCGGTCACCATTTTGAAATTTCACTAGCCCGAACTCACTGCCGCGCGGCCCACCCTCCCTGTGCTCTGGGGTTGGGAAGGCTGGGGACACGCACCACCCACCTTCCCTGTGCTCTGGAGCTGGAGATCGGGCTGGGACTTGCCTCCCCCAGCACTACCATCACTGATCGCCCACGGAGATGTTGCTTAGGCAACAAAGAAGAGCGAGAGAGAGAGCATGAATAGATCTGTTAGACCTAGCCAAGGCAAGTGTGCAAGAGCATGGGCGTGTTAGTCAGACACCTCAGAATGCCTAGATTTGGGTGCTATGTTCAGAGGGGACATTTGGATTTTTGAACAGAGGACACTGGGCTCCAGAGTCTTGCCACCCACAGAATGGTGCAGTATTTGAA
The DNA here is from genome assembly GCF_052426305.1 of Pelodiscus sinensis. Classification (NCBI taxonomy): domain Eukaryota; kingdom Metazoa; phylum Chordata; order Testudines; family Trionychidae; genus Pelodiscus; species Pelodiscus sinensis. The sequence goes on along the minus strand of NC_143052.1, from coordinate 66,972,509 downwards.
TAAATTGTCTTCTACTTTGATTCCCTTGTCAGAGAATGGGCCAAAAAACTCTGAGTACTGGCAAGTTATTCAAACGATTCATTACCATTACTGTTACAAATTTGCACCTTATTCCCAGTCTCAAATTGTCTAGCTTCAGCATCCAGCCATTGGGTTTTGTTATACCTTTTTCTGTTATCAAATTTCGGTTCTCTGTGTAATTATAGCCTGTGATCAAGTCACCCCTTAATGTTCTCTTTGATAGGATGAATAGATGGAGCTCCTTGAGTCTTTGGGTATAAGAAATATTTTCCAACACTTTAATAATTATCACAGCTTGTCTCTGAACCCTTTCCAGTTTTCCAACATCCTTCTTGATTTGTGGAGAACAGAATAGGATACAGTATTCCAGAAGTGGTTTGTTCAGTGCCAAATGCAGGAGTAATACAACTTCTCTCCTCCCACCATACATTACCCTGTTTCTACATCCAAGGATAGAATTAGCCCTTTTGGCTACAGTGTCACATTAGAAGCTCACTTGACTATTCACCATGACCCTTAAGTCTTTTTCAGAATCATTACTTCCCAGAATGGAGTCTGCCAACCTTTAAGTATGGCCTACATTCCGTATTCGTGGATGTATGACTTTACCTTCAGCTACATTAAGATACAGTGTTTTATTGTGCCCATCTTACAAATTAATCCAGATTGTTTTGTATCAGGGTGTGTCTAGACTACAGGGTTTTGTCGACAAAACTATACCTGGGTCTACACTGCTGCTGAGTTCTGTCGACATAATGTCGGCAGAACTCAGCAGTTTTGTTGACGGCTGTAAACCTCATACCACGAGGAATAATGCCTTTTGTTGAGAGAGTTCTGTCGACAGAAGGCGTTATTGCATCTACATTGTCCTTTGCGTTTATACTGTCATGTCGACAAAGCATCTTGCTTTGTCAACAGAACTGGATGTAGTCTAGATGCTCTTTGTCAACAGAAGCTTTGTAGACAGTATCTGTCGACAAAACTTCTGTTGACAAAAGCCTGTAGTCTAGACATACTCTCAGTGACCTACCTTCATAATTTAGTACACTCAAATCTTTGTGTCATCTGCAAATTTATCAATAATGTTTTCTTCCCAGTTATTTGATAAAATATATAAGTAGCATAAGGCTAAGAACTAATTCCTATGGGATACCATTAGAAACACAGCTGCTCAATGAGCATTTCTTATTTACAATTATGTTTTTGTACCTATTGGCCAATTTTTAATCTATTTAATGTGTGCTTTGTTCATTTTCTATTATTGTTGTTTCTTAGAATGCTACGTGGTACCAAGTCAAATGCCTTTCAGGGTCTAAAAATATTGCATCTGCACAATTACTGTTACAATTCAAACTTGTAATTTAATTAAAAAATATTAAACTAGTTGATGAGATTTGATTTCTATAAACCCATGCTGATTAGCATTATAGTAGCCTCATCTAATTCTTTATTACAAAAGTTCCATATCAACCATTCCATCATTTTTCCTGGGGCCAGTGTCAGGCTGATGAGCTTATAATTACTTGGGTCATCCCTTTTAATTGTCTTAAGTATTGGCACAACATTAACTTTCTTCCAGTCCTCTGGAATTTCCTCAGGGATCAAAGAGTTATTGAAAATTTACATTAATCATCCAGGGAGCTCCTCCATAAATTCTTTTAAAGTTCTTGGATGCTAGTTATCTGGACCTCCTGTTCAAATTTAGTAGCTGCATTCACTAAAGCCCTGAATTTCTGTTTGAAGGGGAAGTATTTCATCATCATCATCTGATATGAATTCACCAGGCTTTTTCACAAATACAGACTAGAAATATTTATTGAACATTTCTGCCTTTTCTGCCTTATTGAAAATTCTACCATTTCCATCTAGTATTGGACTGATACTGTTTTTAGGATTATTTTTGTTCATAATATACTTAAAACACCTCTTTGTATTCTTAACTCTGTTAGCTATAGATCACTCTTTGTGTTCGTTTGCCTCGTTTATCAAATGTCTACAGTTGTTAGACATTTATATAACTTCCCCTTTTTCTGTATTTTTTTTTAAAATTTTTATAGCTGATTTTATTTCCCTTCTCAGTGAGGTTGATTTTTCAACAGTAGAAACTTCTTTCTTAATTGCATTTGTGGTTTTGGAGGACCTGAAAAATATTCTTATATAGTTTTCAATTTTCATACACATTTTTTTCTATTTGAATTCTTTTTCTCAACTGATTTGTCTCATAGCTGTTTCCAGGTTTGTGAAACTGGTTCTTTTAAATGTCCAAGTATTAATACTACAGGTTTGGATTTTATTTTCTTTGCACATGTGATCAGGTCATGATCACTTGCAGCAAAGCAATCACTCATTTTTAGTTCTGCGATCAGTTCCTTTTTATTTGTCAAGATGAGGTCTGCTGTACAGTTCTCCCAGGGTGGATGCAATGCGTTATCTATACCAGTTAGAAATTCTGAGGCTGTTGATTGCTCCACATGTGCCACACAAACTGAAATCTTTCATCATAATGCAGATTTCCCCCCTACACATTATAGACACATGCTTAAGGAACTAGTCATCCTGTTCCACCGTGAGATTTGGTGGTCTATAGATATAACTAGTACTCCATACATAATTTTCTACTGAGTTGTCCATGATTTTGAAATGCACAGTGCTGCTCCTTTTGCCTCTCCATTTTTGCCTATTTGATCCTTCTATTTTAATTATCACCATTACTTTAACATTCAAATCCTGTAAATCTTCCCCCCAGGTTTCAGTATTACCAACTAGGTCAAACTTAAGCTCATAAATGAGCAATTCCATTTTCTTTTGAAATGGAAATATAATGCCACTGTCTGAATCCAAAGTGTGTTCAGACCTTAAATGCTGTATCGCCCCATCTCAAAAAGGATATACATGTTGAATCTGTCTAGTCCAGGACCCTTGGGACCTGACCAGTGCCAAACCAGAGATTTTGCTGAACCATGGGAAGTCAATATTGTCTAGCAGTATTACCAATACTTCCACTGTTTACTGGGCTCTTTGAAGACCTTTAGGCTACGTCTACAATGCCCTCTCATGCAATAAAATATGCAAATGAGGCATTCCTCATTTGCATAGCTAACGAGCTGCCATTTTGTGCAATGGGCTTTTGTGCAAAAAGGAGACGTCTATACAGCTCCTTTTTGCGTAAAAAAACCCCTCTTGCACAAAGAGCTGTTCTGCCGCTTTTTTTGTGCAAAATGGCGGCTCATTAAGTATGCAAATGAGGTGCAGCGATAGTCACCACTTTGTCTCATTTGCATATTTTCTTGCGCAAGAGAGGGCAGAATAGACGTAGCCTTAGGGGTAAATTAGAGCTAAATACCAGCACAGAACACTGAAAGCCAGGACTGATGGCTCTAAATGAACTTTATAGGAACTCAGGTAACTTAGCCAGATGTCCACTTATCATGGATATGGTCAACTGAAATCCTGCCAGACTACAGATGTTGCTGGACCAGAGAGTGCTAGACTAGAGAGGTTCAACCGGTACAAGAACTGGAAAGGATAACAAAAATGATCAAGTGAATGAAACAGCTGTCATGTGAGGGTAGACTAAAATGATTAGAGCGATTCATCTTAGAAAAGAGAAGACTAAGGAGAGATATGATGAAGATTGATAAAATTATGAAAGATGTGGAAAAAGTAAATGAAATATTCTTTACTCTTTGACACAATACAAAAACCAGGTGTCACTTGTAATATTTCCTCTAATCTTTCTCACCCATGTGCAGAATACATTTTATGTGCTTCAAGGCATGTGCAAATATGCACCACCAGTAGAAACAAAAAAACTGGCTCTGGACGCTCTGCTAATCAGCTGGGCAGCATTTGAAATCTCTCCCAAGTGGCCACACAAATATGCAGCTTACAGGGAACACTGCTCACCAATTGAAATTAATAGGCAGGAGGTTTAAAACAAACCAGAGGAAATACTCTTGCACACAATACACAACTAACCAGTGGAACTCCAGGCCATAGGCAGTTGTGACAGTTAAAAGTACAACTAGGTTCAAAAAAAGACCTGGCTAAGTTCACAGAGAACAGGCCCATCAATGTCTCATAGCCAAGACAGTCAGGAATGTCACCCTACGCTTGAGCTACTGTAAACCTCTCACTGCCAGAAGCTGGGAGGGAAAGATAGGGATGGATCTATCTAAAACTGCCTTATTCTGTTTAATCCCCCTATAGGTATGGTACTGGCCACTGCCAAAGACAGTGTATTAATCTAGAGGGAACTTGGTCTGACCCAGTGTCATGTTATTGGATTTTAAAGGTCATTGCTGCACCCGTGGAAGAGGAGGTGTGCCCCAAAAGTCTATACAAAGGGGGCCATGTGAGATGTCTCATGAAAGCTTGTGTTCTACTGATTCTGTATATGTTATTCATGTAGTTGTGTAATATCTGAATGTAGAATTATAAATATGCACTCTGTGTTGATGCTGGAAAACTCTCTGTCTGAGGCAGAGCAATGTGCCAGGAATGTTTGTTCACTGGCTATGCTGATGAGCGAGGCTCCAGGGACAATAGGTCTCTAAATGCCAAAGACACACCTGGTGAATGCCTGCAGACCAGCCAGAATAATGATTGCTGGCTTGGGACTCAAGGATAGGCCACTGACCATGTGACCTTCTACAGCTTGGAAGATGCCAGGAGAGGTTTATAAGTGCCATGTGGCACCCTCCATCTTGTCTTGAGTTCAGCTCCTGATCCCAGATGCAGCCTTACAGGGAACAATGAGCCGGGAAGAACCATGGACTCATCCTTATATATGATGTACACCAGAGACTTTTAAGATAGCAGTTTGTAACATCTCTGCTAAGAGCCTGCATTGAGAACTTGGTGATTCAATGCATGTAATGTATTTTCTTTAACAACTTTACTCTCATGCTTTTCTTTCTTTTAGTAATAAATCTTTAGATATTTAGGTTCTAAAGGATTGGCTCAGCGTGGTCTTGTGTGTAAGATCCAGAGTGTAAATTGACTGGGACCTGTGGCTGGCTTCTTGGGACTAGAAGAATCCGTTCGGGGTAGGTGAGATTGGGTTCTAAAACCCCTCACCTGTGGGGCATAGGAAGAGCTGGAGTGCCAGAAGGGTTTTGCTTGTGAGGCTTCTGGCTGGCCAGACTGGCAGCTGAAGCACTCGGTGTGACTTGTTTGTGGCCTATTTGGTAAGGTCTCCAGTCCAGAGCTATAAGGAGCCCCGAGTTTTGAGCAATTCACCCTGAGCGGATGCCCTCAGCTGTGCCCAGACCTGGCCCGGTCCGTCACACCCAGTATGGTTGTTCTTTTGTTCTTATACACTCAGGATCCTAGCACTGGTGTATAAAAGATTAAAGAATTAGATACATGACTCCACATCCTGTTAATCAAAGTTTGGAATGAGACCAGTGGGACAGCTGCCAGATTGTCTTTTTTTTTTCCTTCTTATCAAGTCCCTTCTCTTTAGTTCCCTAGCATTTGAAAGATCAAATAAAAGACTAAGTGGCTATCAAAGTACAGTTGCTTACAGAGATATGAGTAATGTCCCCTTTCTCCTTTAACTGTACTCTTTTCATGTCTCACCAGTATGACTCCATCTTCCTTTCATTAACTCTTGTCCAAGGCAGACACTGATAACCAAAACAATTCATTATGCATGTACATTCAGTATAAATGTCAAGGGGGGAGTTGGGCTCCTCGTTATTTGCGGCGTCTCAATGCCACAAACTAAGGTGGAACATTTCTGATGAACTTCTCTACATCAGATAACACCACAATGCTAATTAACTAACACACTCAAGGCCACATTCTCGTTTATGCTACAGTGTAAAGGACTGATTTCTACTTTAATTATTAGTTTTATTACTTATAATAATCTGATAATATCTTATATTTGTTTTAGAAGGACTCAAACCAAAATCCCAGAACTGATATCCATGAAATATTATAGGTGATTGAAATCTGAACATAGATCTAAATATTGAAATCTGAACATAGATCTAAATATCCAAATTCCCATACACTTAGAGGAGCTTGCTATTCAGATGCAGATTTGAAATCCATTTTTGAATCTATCTTTTATTTTTCTTGATGAACCCCAAAATGCATTCAATACGGACTTTATATGGAATCACTTCACCCATACTGATGTGCGGCACACCTTTGGAAAGTAGATGCTAGCTTTTTGTTTTCATATGGTAGCATTACACTGTAGTAGGAAGGAAATAAAGAAGATCACAGTAAGTACAATTTAGTGACCCAAAATGGAAGTAGATGAGAGGGAGTGAACACACCTTCTCTTGCAAAACAGAGCAATGAATTCTTTAATCAGGTCTGGTCATTACAACCTCAGGTTTATCTTTCACTCGAGAGACTCAACTGCAAGAGTTAGCATGATATCAGGATTTCACCTTTGCTTTTATTTAGCTTTTCCCTTTGTTGACATGCAAGCCTCACCCATTCACTACACCCAAATGAGTAACAGATAACCCAAAGGTCATGTTCTAACTTTTTAGCTTTTTCTTTATTTGCAATTTTTTATTTTCAGCTCCTTTAAGTGGAAAAGGCTTCCAGAATATTTGTAGCAAAACATTTTGTTTTTTGTACACATACATAAGGACCCAAATGTTGAGTAAGAGTCTCCAGGATTGTTTGACATGCACCATTAAATATGGGCACAAAACTGCAAGCAGAATTACTTATGCCGATAGTTGCACCCATTTAGAACTGCAACTCGCTGGCTGAACCTGGAAATTAGGTTATTACACATCTAAATGCAACTGCAAATACATGTATAATGATCAATGATATTCCATATCTGCAACTGCAAAGAAGACAGGTTAATAGATATAATAGAGTTACCATCTTCTGCACTAAAAGCTTGCCAATAATGGAAGGCACTACTATATTTTTATACAATGCACATTGTTACTTTAGGTAGCTTAGCACATAGGTTTGAAATATCATTGTTATGACAAATTCATGGAATACTTGAAGATTAAGTTATAATGAGCATATAACCCACATAGAGAATGTGTTTAACTTTGTCCAATTTCCTTTTTATCAATCTCAGATGAGGTATAGCCATCAAGTCATATGAAAGTTCACTTTTTTTTGTCAGACCAGGAAAAAAAATAAAAGAAGTCCCAGTGATTTTTACTCTTGGGCAAATGGTCAACAAAAGAAATGCCACCTGTCTTAGAGCACGTCTACACAGAAGGGCAATAGTCGAATTAAGCTACACAACTTCAGCTACATCAATTGCGTAGCTGAAGTCAAAATTGCTTAACTTGGCTTTTGGTGGTGTCTACACTCTTCCTCCGACTTCCCTTACTCCTTGTGAAATGAGGGTTACAGGGTAAGACGTCCTCCAGTTCACCATTATTTCAAAATAATGGCTTGCTGTGTAGACATGCTCTTCATTATTTAGGAATAACGTCAGCTATTCCAAAACATTCAAGCCGCCTTGAATATTTTAAATAGAAAGGTGGGGTAAAAACATTTAAATAAATAAATAACATAAAATAACGCTGCTGTGTAGACATACCCTTAAAGCAGGGTTCCCAAACTTTTTGACACGGGGACCAGTAAATCCATTCATGATCTTTTGGAGGACTGGTAATGTTCATTTGCATATTTGCATATTCATTAATCAAATGATGAATATTCAAATAAGTTGTTTCTTGTCCTCCCCAAACTCCCAGTGCCAGCTGTAGCAAAGCTTTTGATATGGTCACCCACAATATTCTTGCCAGCAAGTTAAGGAATATGGATTGGATAAATGGACTGTAAGACAGACAGAAAGTTGGTTAGACCAGGGTTTCCCAAACTTTTTACTTTAGTTGGAATCCTTTCTTTTAGTACTGTTTTTTGCAGCCCAAAAATATAAACACATAAAAAACAAACTGAGAAAATACCAGACATATAACATGTCTGGTATTTTCTCAGTAGTTACGTTTTATTATTACTAGATGTATCAGTTTGTAGTTTCGAACTGCCTGGCTGGTAAATGTGCTCAGGCTGCATGCGTGTGTCTACCAGCCAGACAATTCGCAATTACTCGAGGGGGATGTGTGTGGGTAGGGGGGCACACAATAGAATCCCTGGGCCGGACTAACTCGTGCTTTGTGCTTTGTGGAGGGGGGTGAAGGGGAGCGGCACCCCGAGATCTACATATGGCCGGGTCAGTCCCACTCTCTGCAGGCCGATTCATTCCTCCCCCCTGCTCCGCCCGCTGCGCCTCTGGCCAGCCTAACTTCTCCCAGCCCCCTCCCAGGAAGTCAGTTCTCCCCCGCTTCTCCTCCCAATCTCCCTTGGCCAGCCCCACTGCCCACGTCCAGCCCTCCTTCTGGCAGCCGCTTCCCTCCCCCCCCATCTTCCCCAGCCAGCTCCCTGCCCCCAACCTCGCGTCCCCTGGCAGCCCTGCTTCCACCGGCCCCCCAATCTCCCCAGCCTGCCCTGATTCCCCCATCCAGTACTGCTTCAGGTGGCCGGCTCTCCCCTCCTCGTCCTCCCCCTACCCCCACTCCCCTAGCTAGGACTCTGCCAGCAGCCGGAACATCCAGCTGCAGACTTCTCTCAGGCCAGCAGAGGGCTTGGGGGCCCCAGCACTACACGGGTACTCCAGGAGCGCAGAACACCCCGGCCCGGTATCGGGCCACGGCCCATAGTTTGGGAAACACTGAGCTAGGGCAACTCAACTTTAGAAGCCCCAGGAGCCACACTGATACTTACAGAACATGCTGAGGGCCTCAACTTAAGTGTGGTTGCATATGCAAGCAAATATATAGAAATAGCTTCTTTCACTCTGACAGGCATGAATACCAAGATTAAGTCAAGACAACACAACAGACAGGCCCCATTTAAGCCAGTTCTGCTGATATTAATAAAATTCAATAGTTACCCGATTTCTACCCATGTGACAGCACTTTTCATGAGCAATGACAGTCCAAGAATTTAACTACTAAAACACATATCAACAGAAGATCATTACACTGACTACTTTTTTGTTTCGGCTCCCACTCGCCAGCCACATGTTGATCCCCACATAAACCCAAACTGCACCGCGGGGCACAAACAAACTGACCGTGGGCAGCATACCATGTTATTAATAACTATTTTATAAACCTTTACCTTTTCTCTCTGCTGCCAAGTCTCCTCCCCTTGCTCCATCAGCTCCCCTGGTGCCTGCTTCCCCCCAACTCCTCACCCTCCTCTGCTGTCCTGACTCCTGTCCTTCTTACAGCCCTCAGCCCTCCTGCAACCTGCCCCCCTCAACCAGCCCTTCTCTTCCACCGATGCCCACTCCTCCAGTAGCCCCACTCTGATCAGGTGAGCTACCCCTCTTCTAACACCTCCCTCTACACACCTGCCCTGCCTCTCTCCTCTGATGCTGGTCCCTCCCCTGCAGGTGTCTGCCCTTCTGCTTCACCCAGAATCCCTTGTCACCTGCACCTTCCCTTAGCCCTGCACCCTCCTGGTGCCTCCCCCTTCCCTTACTGCCCCTGCCCCCTTTGCCCTCTCTTTCCCTGATACCCACCCCCTCACCACTCTCTGCTCCATTCCCCTCCTGCCCCTCTGCGCCCTCACACATGCCTTGCTCCATACCCACCTTTCTCATACCCACCCCTTCTTTCAAGCCTTCTCCCAGCACCTTCCCCTCCAGCCCCCAATGTCCTTCTCCTCTCCTCTCCACTCCTTTCCTCTCCTTTCCTATCCCAGCATCACCCTGTCCCCCTCCCACTGACACCTTCCCTCCTGCCCTTTCCCTCATTGTCTGCACTTGGCCTCCTGGCATTTGTCTCTCCTGCACCCTGTCCCTTGGTGTCTTCCCCTCCCCCTGCCCAAGCCCCTTCCCTCCCCCCCGCACCCGTGTCCGCCCAAGCCCCCCAGCTCCAGCCCCAGCCCCTCCCTTCCTTCGCTGCCGCAGCCGCCTTCTCTCCCTCCCCCTCCCCCTTCCCCTCCTCCGCCGCCGCCACCGCCACTGCTGCCACACAAGCCCGTTCCCTGCCTTCTGCCTTCCACGTTGCGGGCCGGAGGCCATGCTCAGGCCCCGGAGGCCGAACCCGAAGGCAGCTCTGCAATGTGCCGCCAAGGAGTTTTAAAATCCCGGGCCGTGATGTCACATCACACCCGGGCATCCTCCCCGCCCATGTGCAATGCCGCACATGGGCAGCAGCAGCCGGCGAGGAGGAGCTGCACACGGCAGGGACAGGCCAGGGCCCACTCCAGGCAGAGCCAGGGGAAAGACTCAGCTCCACATATTGATGGAGCAGGGCTCCCGGCTCTGTAACTGCCAGCACTTCTGGGTTCAGGTTCAGCCATCAGGCACGCTGAGGCCTGATATTTTTTTTCCCGCGGCCCGGTACTGGGCCGCAGCCCATAGTTTGGGAAACGCTGCCTTAAGGAGAACTAGAATCTTCCTGTGACTTGCTTGTAATAAATGGTAAGTGGTTATTTTATGACTAAAGAAGTAAAATCCTAGAGGTTCTGGTAAATAACGTCAGTAACTGCAGCTTCCAGGTACAATTGTGCATGCAATACTGAAAAAATAAGCTGAGACTCAAATAAAACCCGAGGTTTAAACTTTGTAAGTTTTCAAATCTCACTGTAGCTGCATATGCAATGCTGCCAGATCTGCAACTGTACTAGTCTTGTGCCCTGCATAACTGAAAACAGAATGTAGGGGGAAATTGGTTCTATTCCTGGCACACCTTGGAGCAGCCTTTGGCTGATCTTCATGGAGCTTGGAATAACTGATTTTTTGTTTGTTTTTGCTTGCTGGTGGATCAAAATTGTTTGGAGTAAAAAACCAAAAGAAAACATTGTGTTCAACCTGAAACAAACAGATTTGATTTCACTTCTGGACAATTTTAACCTTTAAGTAAAAGCAAAGAGCTAGATTAACAGAATCACTAGAGGAGGAAGTTTGTGTCACCATTCTTCTTAACCTATTAAGCCAGAATCTTACATATCTCAGGGTATGTCGACAGAAAGTCGAAAGAATGGAGGAGTTTTTCTGACAGCAGTAAACCTCTTTCTACGAAGAAGAAGCCTTTTTTCTGAAAGAGCTCTTTCTGAAAATGGCATGTGTGGATGCAGAAGAGGCTTTCTTTGTTTTTTCGAATGAAGAGGCCTCCAGGAAATAACACAGGTGCCCTGGTGAATACTCCATCCAAACTAACCACGATTCTATCATTCCTGTCTCCTGCCAGCTCTTAAAGCTGCACGCACCCTGGACAAGCCTTGTGGTAGGAAGCCGGCCCTGGGAGCAGCACCTGACCGCACAGCTCTCCCTGCCACTGGCATTGACACCCATGGCCCAGCCACAAGCCCCCTGAGATTCCCCCTGTCCCTCACAGGGAGCAGGATCCTGCCAGGGTTAGCAAGCGGTGTGTGCCCTCCTGGTCCAGAGTGGAGACCCTGTCCCTCCTCAAGCTGTGGGGGGAGAAGGAGACATGGCAGGATCTCCACTCCTGGTGCCGAAACACCAATATCTATGGGCACATGGCTGAGGCCCTGGCGGAGTGAGGACAATCCCCTGCCCCCGATCTTGGAACATGTCTGGAGTATCGTCAAAGAGCTCCACCAGGGCTATGCCAGGGCCAAGGAGCGTAGCTCTCACTCCGGGGCAGGACCCCACTTCTTCCCTTATTATCAGGAGCTCCACCAAATCCTTGGGGTGGGGAAGTCCTTTCCCCACCCATGGTGGTGGAATTGGGGCTCAAAACACCTGTCTGCCTGGAGCTTGCTGAGGAGGAGGAGGGACAGCAGGGGCAGGATAAGGAGGACATGGCCAGCACCATGATGCTGACCCTGGAGCCGATACTCCTGGGCCTGGACATCTCAGGCATCCTCTGACAGTGGGGAGGGATCATTAGGTGAGTGCTCTCAGTTTTACATACACACAGGGAGGGGGAGGTGGGCTCAGAGGGGATGGGGTGCCATCGTCCTCAGCCTGCTTGGCCTGGACATTGTGCTGCAGTGGGTGCACATGAAACCACATGCAGTGCCAGTGTGCGCCACGCAGCCTCAGGAGGCAGCCCCGGGCACCCCCAGGATCCTGCTCACAGGCTCAGTGGAGGCCACACATATGTCTGACCCCGAGGGGGGGAAGCCCTCTCACCAGCAGCCACTGCTGGAAGTAGGCTGGGCACAAGAGCACACGCATGACCCCATGCACACCGAGGAGTGCCACACGCAGCACACGGGCATGCCTGTGCGCGCAAGGCACCACTTGCTCCCATGGACAATGCTGTAGGTGTGTGTGCAGGCCTCATGGAGTGTCCAGGCCCCTCTCCTGCACATGGGATCCCACTGTGGCCAGATTCTTCCCTTGCCTGCTTATCCATGGAGGTGTGGGGAAAGCGGGAAGCATGGGCACCTTGGGGCCCCTGTGAGGCAGGGCCTGCTGTGCAGGCCACACATGGCCTTGCTCCCAGGACATCCCCGTCCTCTGGCCCGAGGACAGTTACTCACTATTCACAGGGGAGGGCACGGCCTCAGGGACAGTGTCTGCATGGATGGCTGACCGTCTCTTCCTCTTCATTCTCCACAGCTGGGCCAGCCGTCGCCGAGGGGTGATCACCTGCAGCCAGGGGAGCTGCAAGCGCACAAGGGTCCACAAGGCCCTCACAAGGCAGCATATGGGTGCTCTGTATGACATGCTGCAGACCCTGGTGCACAAGGCCCAGGAGGACGCCAAGTGGCAGACCCGCATGTGGGACCAGCTTGTGTGGCAGGGTGACAACGTGTGCCTTCATGTGGGAAATGATGGCACACCTGTCCCTGCACCTGCTCCCTACTCTTCTGACCCCCTTCTATGCCCATCCCCCTGCCCCCTGAGTGATGCCCATGCCCCCTCCCCAAGAGATGCCCAGGCCCTCTCCCCTGCCCCCCCGCCATCCCTGATCCTGCTTTGCTCCCCCTCCTACCTAGCCCCCCTTTTGTCCAAGGTCCCACCCAACCCCAAGCTCCCTGACGTCCCTGGATCTGAGGTGGTACTTCCAGCTGCCCCCCACGCCACCCCCAGCCCTGAGTCCCCCTTCTCCCTCCTCTCTCTAGGTTCTCAGTCCCCCTCCTCCCTCCCCTCTCTAGGTTCTCAGCCCCCCTCCTCCCTCCCCTCTCTATGTTCTCAGCCCCCCTCCTCTCTCCCCTCTCTAGGTTCTCAGCCCCCCTCCTCTCTCCCCTCTCTAGGTTCTCAGCCCTCCTCCTCCCCAGTTTATTTTATTGAAAGGAAAATACAATGTTTGTTTTGTTGAAATCAAAACAGGTGTGTTTATTGACTGTACAGGGAGGAAGGGAAGGGAGAGGTTATGGTGGGAAAGGGATAATGGAGCAAGGCACAGACCCCTTGTGGGGAGGCCCTGGGAAGAGTTACTGGGGTCCTTGAGAGAAACTCTCCCTTGGGGCCTCCTGGATGTGCAACCCCAATTGATGGGCCTGACAGATGGCAGCTCTCCACAGCTGCTCAAAGGCCTTTCCTTTGCAGAGGCCTCTGCCCCCCACCCCAGCAGGAAGGCCTCCCCCTTCCTCCCCACAATGTTGTGGAGGACACAACATGCTGATACCACCTCAGGGAAGTTGTGCTCCCCCATGTCCAGGCGGGTCAGAAGGCACCTGAACTGCGCCTTGAGGTGCTTGAAGGCGCACTCCACCTGGATTTGGTCCCAGCTGAGGTGGGAGTTAAATTGATCCCTGCTGGGGTCCAGGTGGCCAGTGTATGGATTCATCAGCCACGGTATGAGGAGGTAGGCGGCATCCCCCATGATGCACAGTGGCATCTGTACATCCCCAACTTCAAAGTCATACTGGAGGAAGAATGTGCCAACCTCCAGCTTCCTGTAGAGGCTGGAGTTTCTAAATACATGGGCATCCTGTGCCCTGCCCGACCACCTGAAATAAATGTCCATGAACTGTCCACAGTGGTCAACCAGGGCCTGCAGCACCATCATGAAGTAGCCCTTGTAGTTTACATATTGGTCCACTCGATGACTAGGTGAGCGGATTGGGATGTGGGTTCCATCGATTGCTCTACCACAGTTGGAGAACCCCAGGGTGGCAAATCCTGTGATGATCAGGTCCAGGTCTCCCAGGTGGATGATCCTGCGCAGCAGGATGGAGTTGATGGCCCTCACCACCTGCAGAAGGAGACAAACAAACACACAAAACAGAGAATGAGAGAGGGAGTTTCTGAGCCCTTGAGAGGTGTCTGCTCCTCTCTTCCCCTCCCTCCCTAAACACTCCAGGAGTCACCCCCTGTGAGGCTATACCCCCAGCAGCAGGGCTATGTGAGGGCAGGATGGGACAGCACAACTCCCCAGGGATGGAGCTTCCCCCCCATCTCCAGCCCACCCCACCCCAGCACCCTTATCCCCCTTACCCTGGGGTCCTCCTTTACAGAAGGCTCACCCGCCCTTGCAGGGACTGCAGCCCGAGAGTGCCTTACATCCATCAGAAGGGCCCTGACAGTGGACTTCCCCATACCAAACTGGTTGCCCACCGACTAGTAACTGTCTGGGGTGGTGACTGTCTGGGATTTCTGGAGTTACATAGCCAGTTTCACCAATTTCGTGGCAACTTTGTACTCCAGATTGTTGCAAAGACAAGAAGGTGGGATGGGAGCTAGGTTTGGCCCTATAGACTCCCTTAACAACATGCAAAATGTCTCCATACTAATCACCTAGAGCAGGGCATTATGTACATGTTTATCCTAGGTTTCTATGTCAAAATGCCTCTCAGTTTAGCACATTTTCCATCATATAGTTCTTTTTTTTCTGAATGCCTGATCCAAACATTTCAGATATAGTTATGTTAATTATCAATTAATTGTCAGTTGTTAATGGGTATCCATGATAGAAGACAATTTATGACTGTATAATCTCTGGTACAATATGACAATTTGCTTCAGAGCTAGTCTTATACTAAATCTCGCTAAATGCAGTTCCATGCTTTCATTGTAGACTTATCGCTTCAAAGCAGATGTCAACTGTAATTCTTTCATTGCCCTTTATGGAATGTCACATAATTTTATATGGGACTTGAACTATTCTCATGATTTACTTGTGGCTATGCCATTTTTCCATGAAGACATAAAGTTATTGACTTATTTACTTATCTGGGGCTTTAGAGCTAAAACATACACTGTTGTTTCTCCAAGTTCCTGAAAAATATGCATTTCATAAGCAAATTTTTTAGGAGCATTTGCTGATTCAGTTTGGCTATTGTGAAATAAATTGGACAGAAAGCCAAGCTCTCAGAATTAGAAAACAAAATTTACCTCTGAAACTTGAATACCTATCAGGTAGGTCTAACACCAGTCATTAGAATTCAGAACAGTTGTGTCTTCTTAAAATTAGTTTAATAAAATGCTGGGCTATATTTAGTCAGTAACCTAGAACACACGTCACTTTGTAAAGAATAATACGAAGAGCACATATTCGGTGCTCAACAAATTATATTGGTCCAACAAAACTAATGGACAAGGTTACACATCCATGTGCACCATCTACAGAATCTTACCTATTAACTATTTATATATATGTATATGCAATACTGCTCCACACAAGGGTGTCGTGTTGGCATTGAGGATACAATCTTGAAACTCTTCCTGAGTTAAACACAAGACACAAAAATCATAGCTCTCTTAGCAATTGCTATAACTTTAGCTAACTGGCTTAGCTACCAGCAGAGGGAGACAGAGTGCTACTTTGAGGGGGTAGGAGTTAAGTAGGGACCACTCATAAAATGACCTTGCAGTGCACTCAGAAGTGAGATCTGGAGGTTGATAGTAGACTCCTCTGACTAAAAAGAGAGCTTTGTCAAGGTAGCAGGGCCTCAAACTGATTCAATGTAGCCCATCCCCAGCCTCTTCCCGCAAATGTTCTGTGGGCCCATCATCAAATTAAAGCTTTCTTTCCATAGAAAGCCCAAGGTAACCCCTGCCTGTCTTCCATCCCCTTGGGATAGTTTTGCTTGGTTTCTCTCAAAAACACTAAGCAATCGGATTCCCACATTCATTTCATAAGACCTTTTAAAGGGATACCAAAGAAACCAAACAAAAAACAGGACTATGTAGCACTTTAAAGACTACTAAAGAAACCAAAGTCATTGCAATTGTCATTGTTATTTATTCAGGGACAGAATCCTGAGCCCTGCTCCCAGGGAGTAGTGAATCTCACAGCAGACCCATGTGACCGCTCTGCTGGGGCAGAAAATAATTTGGGAATCTGCAGAGGGGCTGTATGCTCTGTGCACCACAGATTACAGCTCTATGGGATGCTGTCATGGAGGAGAGCACACGGGGCAGCTGTGAAAGGGCATTGGGACTGAAGCAATACTGGCAGTTTTCTCCCTCCCCCTCCTGTGCAGAGAAAGCCAGCATCCACCCACTACTTAGGCTGGATGTTTGGAGCAGAATTGAGGGAGGCCTATGAATTCTGACAATATTTAAATAAAGCGATGAAACAGAGCAAATCTTGTAGTTGTTAGAAGCTTCAGAAGCGTAAGTGTTTAGCATTTAATGTTGGATTCTCTTGAGACTGACTCTATAAATATTTTACATTTTCATTTTCTCTTCACCACTTTTGATATTATGCCTTATCTGTTTACTTTTGGGGCGTGGAAAATAAGAATACAAACATAAAAACTACCAATCCTGTAGAAGAAGCAATAGAACATACACCTGCACGTATTCAGAGATAACACCTGGTGGTGCTTTTGGGTGCTTGGTTAATATTTACTCAGAGCATATGTAGTACATTTTATACTACATATGTAGTCCTTTCCTGACAGACTTCTGAGAGCTTCCAGAGGAGTTAAAAAAAAAAGAAAACAAAAGAAGCAGGGCTCCTGCAACAGCTTTCTCTGTATCTTTGATTACATTTGCTTCTGAAAATGGCGGGGGTGAGCAGCTGTATGAAATATTCCATGTTCATCTTCAATTTTGTATTCTGGGTAAGTTGATTTTTAAGTTGTTAATAGTGGCATGGGAACTAGAGCTCACTGTATTCAGGGAACATATTAGCATCAGTTATAAAGGAAATCAGATATAATTAAAAATAGAGTAAGATTGAAACAGGTAGAGCAGAGGGGAGAGAGAAAAATACATTTAACTTCAGCTTACCAGCAACATTCGCTTAGTCTCTGGTTTTCTTTCATTTTCAGTGCTAAGAAAAAGCCTGCATGTCTTGTACATTCAAAATTAGAGATCTAGTTCTTGTGGCAGTATCTTGCGAGTGTCCCTCCTTTAAAGGGACATTTCTCATTATAATCCAAAGATTGCCTACATTACACGTGAATTATCTCACTTTTACTATTGTAAAGTATTTCCATCAGGGGCATTGAATCATGAAAATAAGATGGCAGAAAGGGGCATGGAAAGAATTGCACAGTATTTTCAAATCTTTTCCAAGATAAATTTGTGTGTGTCTTATTTTGGTGCTGGCTTGCACTGAGAATCATATTAGGGGTTTGATGGGCTGCCAGGTTGCAATGGGGCCTAAAAGGGTAATTGTATTGAAGTGGATGGAGTTTGAGTGAAAGTAGAACCCCGGCTTGATTTAAAAGAAGAGAAGCATGAAGCCTTCTGAGTTTGGTTTGAAATGGATCTCCGTAATTGTTATGTCTGAACTTCTTTGAAGGTCTGCAAGGTTTGAGTTCAAATAAAACCAGTACTCTCATGGCTGAATCTTGTCAATCCTTAGGCAAGAGATGTTACTTGTTCCCAAAGGGGACCCTAAAACCAGAAGTGGAATTAGTAGCTACCGCATGGGACTTGCCTCAGGAGATATTTCTTTGCCAGTGAACAGAATATAAAACTCAAAAGGAAACATGAACAGTAGCCTCTGAATGTTTGCAGCTAATTTGCAAAAGCCTTTGATGGCATGAGGATGCCACAAATAAACTTCTAATGAGCCAGTGTCAGTTTGAAAACTCAGATCTAGCCTAGGCTGATTTTGAGTGTGTTTAACATTGAAATTGAACTTTTTGCACAACAGTACTTACAGGGGCACTGGACAGTCATGTAGTCTGGAGCACTACACTCACAGCAGGACCATGTAATAACTGGACCATCCCTGACAGATATTTATCTAACCTGTCCTTAGAAACTTCCAGTGATGGAGACTCCACCACCTGTCTAGGCAATTTGTTCCTATGGTTAACCATCCGGACAGTTAGGAAGTTTTTCCTAATGTCCAATCTCTCTTGCTGCAATTTAAGCCCATTGCTTCTTGTCCTGCCCTCAGAGAAAAACAGTTTTTGAACTTCCTCCCTGTCCTAACCTTTTATATCCTTGAAAACTTATCTTGCCCCCTCTGTCTTCTTTTCTCCAGACTAAACATACACAATTATTTCAATCTTTCCTCATAGGTCAGGTTTTCTAGACTTTTAATCATTTTTATTGCGCTCCTCTGGACTTTCCCCAATTTGTCCACATCTTTCATGAAATGTGGTGCCTAGAACTAGACACAGTACTTCTGCTGAGGCCTTATCAGTGCAGAGTAGGCTGGAAAAATGACTCATTGGGACTTGTGTATAAGACTCCTGTAATACATCCTGTTGTGTATTGGGTTGTAGATACAGTAATTCCTCATTTAACATGTGCCCGCTTAACACGTTTTCGCAATAGTACAATTTTTTTTTTAGGGAACATTTTTTGAATTACACAACCATCCGTGGAATAACACGATTTCCCCAGCCGACCCATTCCTGGCGGCTGTGCGGGGCTTCCCCCGCCTCCTTGCAAAGTGGCGGAGGGTTTGCCATGCACCACGCCATTCCCCGCTGACTCCCCCTCGCAGGATGCCTTGGCCCCTCTCCTCCACCCCCGCTTGCAGGCTGGCGGCTGGGTTTCCCCAGCAGGCCCGTTGCCGGCAGCTGTGCGGTGCTTCCCCCACCTCCTTGCAAAGTGGCAGAGGGTTTGCCGCTCACCGCATCATTCCCCGCTGATCCCCCCTCACCGGACACAGTGTGGGTCCCAGCAGACCCGTCATAGGGGCATACTCCCAATCCAATCCCCCTCCCCTCTCCTCTCCTTCCCTTCCCCAGAGCCAAATACCTCCCTGCCCTGCTGTAACCCAGTCCCCTTTCTCCCCCAGCCTTATGTCCCGGACAGGTACGGCCCGTGAGTATAGACAGACTCGGCGGTCACCTAAGGTGCCACCTTCAACAGGGCACCCAGGGCGCCCAATGATGATGTCATGGGGCACCCGGGGTGCCCAATGATTACATCACGCCATTGACGGCCGTGCAGGCAGGGGTGCCAGTCACGCGTTCTGCCTGGGGTGCCAGCTGCTGCAGCTGGTCTCAGGCCACTCCTGGTCCCGGATCCAATAGACACCACCACTTGAAACACAATCCCCACCTTTTCCATGATTTTCAATGGGAAAATTGCCCCCGCATAACATGTTTTCACTTAACATGATCATTTTCTGAAACATATCTATAGTGTTAAATGAGGAATTACTGTATAGATCTTGTTGTTATAGTAACTGAGTTAGGTCAGTAGGGTCAGCCCAGCTGGTTTGGGCTTGTTCTAGTTAGTTCTGTGCTATGCAATAAAATGGACACTTGCAACTACTCCAGCTCTCTGCATTTCCACTGATTTCTTCCTATACTGTGAAACTCCCCACGACATAACAAGTGGCGAGGAGGGTGGGATACCTGTACTGCCTCCAGCAACAAAAGAAGTCCATGTAAGAAAACAAACTTTGTTTTGGCTGTTCTGGAAAGTGGGGTAAGAACTGACTGCTACACTGTGCAAACTGAAACTAAGATCAGAGGAGCTCAGAGGCTGAAGAAGGAAAAAAAAGGGGGGGAGGGGGGGGGAAGTGCAGCAGCCCTGACTACACTTACAGAGCCACTGTGACCTTTTGAGGAGACTATAGAGCAATGGCACACATGTACTGAGCGTTTTGAACTTTTTGTTATTGCAAATGATATTAAAGGAGAGAAGAAGGTGCCAATATTTTTAAGTGTTGTAGGGGCTAAGACCCTCTCTCTGCTATGCAGTTTGCTGCTCCCTGTTAAGCCAAAGACCAAATCTTACAGTGACATTGTGGAAATCCTGGGGTCACATTATGCTCCAAAACCATTGGTAATTGCAGAAAGATACAGGTTCCATAACAGAGACCAAAAAGAAAATGAAACAATTATACAATTTGTAGCAAATTTGAAAAAGCTTGCTGAACACTGAATTTAAGGAGATGTTAAATGATGCCATACGTGACAGGCTAGTGTGAGGCCTTCAAAGTGAAGCTATATGGAGGTGTCTGTTAACAGAAGCTCAACTCACCCTACAGGAGGCCATTGATATTGAGGTCTCCATGGAATTGGCCACACGGGAGGCGCAATACTTTAGTGCACCCCTTTGGGTGCATAAAGTGTCCCAAGAACCTATCCACAAAACAGTGGGAAGCCAGGAATGTTACCGATGTGGAAATCCAGGTCACCATGCATCAGAATGCTGGTGTTAGAACCTAGTGTGTCAACAGTGTGGAAAAAAAGGACACATTGAGCATGCCTACCAACAAAAGAAAAAGAGGCCTGAGGTCTGGTAGAACAAAAAGGAAAATCTGCATACCATTGAGCAGATGCCTGATGATCAAGGTGACATCCTGTCTGAAGAAGAAGTGCCATGCTATGTTGGATGGCAAACCTGTACGCATGGAAATGCACACTGGTGCAGCAGTTTCATTGGTCTCAGACACGGTGTATAAGGAAAAGCTGAAGCATCTTCCACTTAAAGCAACAAAGATCATTCTGAAGACATACGGGAGAAGCAGTACCCCTATTCGGCACTACTGATGTTAAGGTGGAACTAAATGGACAGACTGCGGAATTACCACTGTTTGCTGTGAAAGGCCATTACCCAGCCTTAATAGGGAGATCATGGCTTAGGAAGATCCTGCTGGACTGGGCAGAAGTGCACCGAATGACTAAAGAAGAAACAGGTCTGACCGATATATTAAAGAAACATGCTGCGATTTTTGGAGAGGATCTGGGAAGTATAAGGGGAATCACCGTGAAACTGAATATTAAACCTGGTAGCCAACCAAAATATCTGAAGGCCAGAACTGTGCCATATGCTATCAGGTCAAAAGTTGAAGTAGACCTAGAGCGCCTAGTCAAAAATTGAGTCCTAATACCAGTTACCCATAGTCCATGCAGTCTTGAAGAAAGACTATTCTGTTCAGATTTGTGGAGATTTTAAGGTCACTGTTAACCCTGCGTTATGTGCAGAGCAATACCCCTTCCCTGCATCGATGACATCTTTGCGGGCCTGACTGGGGGACAAAAGTTCAGCAAGATTGATCTAAGTCAAGAATATTTACAGATGCAAGTTGATGAGGCATCCCAAGAGCTGACTATTGTTACGCATAAAGGGCTTTATCTTTACTGTTGCTTACCCTTTGGAATAACTTCTGCCCCAGCTTTGTTCCAGAGAGCTATAGACCAGATCTTGTGTGGCTTGCCAGGATTCCAGTGCTATCTTAATGACATACTGGTCACAGGCAGGAACGAGGAGGATCACCTTAAGAACTTAGAGGTTACCCTACAAAGACTGGAAGAGTATGACCTACGAGTCCGCAAAGTTAAGTGTGCATTCTTTCACCCTCTGTTGAATATTTGGGACACATCATTGATGCTACTGGCCTTCATAAGCCCCCTTCAAAAGTTAAGACTATTGTGAAGGCTCCGCCCCCTCAAAATATTAGTCGACTTTGCTCGTTTCTAGGACTATTGAACTATTATGGAAGGTTTATTTCATAGCTAGCCACACTATTAAAACCACTTCATGAGCTCCTTGGCCAGAACAAGGTCTGGAAGTGGACTGACACCTGTGATGTTGCATTTAACAAGGCTAAATGCGCATTGCTAAACGCAGTGATCCTGACACATTTTGATCCATCCTTAGCTTTACAGTTGGCCTGTGATGCCTCCTCATAGGGAGTGGGAGCGGTCTTATCACACATTATGCCTTTGGGAGAGGAGAAACCAATTGCTTTTGCTTCATGCACCTTAAACAAGGCTAAAACTAACTATGCACAAATTGAGCGTGAAGCATTGAAAATCGTTTTTGGGCTTCGGAAATTTCACCAGTACCTGTTTGGACAGAAGTTTACACTTCTCACTGACCATTGACCTCTGACGGTAATTTTTGGTCCACACACAGGTATTTCATCATTGGCTGCTAGTCGTATTCAACAATGGGCATTGTGACTTTCAGGACACACATATGAGATCAGATATCGGAAATCCACTCTGCATGTCAATGCAGATGGTCTCTCTAGGCTGCCTTTTCCAGTCAAACATCAAAATAGTGGCCAGAAGAAAATCTTTTACTTTGAACAAGTAGAGAACACGCCCATCACTGCTACGCAAGTTAAGAGAGCAACTCGTGGTGACCCAATACTGTCCCAAGTTATGGATCTAGTGATGCATGGAACATCTCTACGGAACTCTCAGGTCTCACCTGACCTTGTCCCCTACATGTCCAGGAGAATGAAGTTATCAACCCATTTGGGGTGCTTGTTATGGGGAATGCGTGTAATTATTCCAAAAATATTGAGACAACAGATGTTAGAGTAGCTACATTCAGGTCACTGTGGAATGGAGCTCATGAAAAAAATTGCACAAAGCTATTTTGGTGGCCTGGCTTGAACAGTGACATTGAAGAGAAGGCAAGAGCTTGTATTTCTTGCCAGGGTCTGAGGAATGCACCTCAATTGGCACCTCTACATGCATGGGACTGGCCTGAAAAACCATGGCAACCTATTCATGTTAATCTGGTAGGAGGGAGCCCTCACTAGTGCTGGCTGCTGGTTGAGAGGAGCATGTAGGGAGAGCAGGATCAGAGAAAAACCCTGCTGCTGGAAAGAGAGAGCAGTGGTGGGGGGAAGGGGAGAGTCTGGAGAAGAACCAGGCAACAGAGGTGACAGGGCCATCCTTAGGCAAACAATCATAGGTAACTGCGTAGGGGCACCCAAAAAATTGGTGGACTAAATTTTTGGTTGCCCTTTGTAGCAACATATTTTGTGTATTTTTCTTGCCTTCCATGATTTTTGAAAGATAATCACCAATGGCTCAGATATCTTCTCAGTCAATTCCTTGAATATTCCAGAATATATTTCATCATGCCCTGCCAACTTGAAGACATCTAACTTTTCCAAGTAATTTTTAAATTGTGATTTCCCTATTTCAGTCTCAGACCCAATCTTATTTTCACTGACATTTATTATATTAGATATCCAATCACTACTAACCATTTTGGTGAAAACGGAAACAAAAAAAGTCATTCAGCACTTCTGCCATATCCACATTTCTGTGGAAGCTCTTAGAATTCAGCACAGAGAGCACCAGGCATTGCTACAGCTTTTAGCCAGTGTTCCCCAAGGCAGCACACTCATCCCGGCATTGTCCAGAACTGGGTGGAGCACTGGATCTACTGGCATTGCCAAATGTGCCAACAGTCCAACAAACTTATACTTCCCCCACTGTGGGCATGGGTGGTGGATATAGTAGGCCAAGGAAGGCATAGCCTTTCCTAGTACTGCTGCTGACCCTTCCACTGGACAACTGGATCACAATGCCCTTCTTCTACCTCAAGAACCCCGCTGCCTTCTCCACTCCATGTCTCACCCTGGAAGGTCCCCACATCCCTTTTCCTGGAGACAGAGGAGGTAGGGCGTTCAGGGCGGGAAGAGCGGGTGCACAGGGAGGCTGTTGGCTCAGCCTGGTGTTGGGGCCAGCCCTGTGCTCATGGATTGGGGAGCAGAAGATCAGTCTGGTGCTGGGAGGGGCAGTTATTCGGGGGGGGGGTGGAGGGAATATCAGTGACAGCTCTGCCTGATGTGGCTAGTGTGGGCAGGCTAGAGCTCCTCTGGTCAGGGCCCCCCCAGGGCTTTTCATTTTATTGGGAAGGGGGGTTGGGCCTCCTGCGGGGTCTTGGGTAAAAGGAGCAGGGCAGGCAGGCTTTCCTCCCCAAAGTGTGGGCTCACTCACCACCCATTAATGTGGGGTTGAAAAATCAAGCTTATAATAGGTAGCTAAAATAATGTCTACACTGCCACCCTAGTTTGAACTAGAGTGGCTAATGTAGGCATTCGAACTTGCAAATGAAGCCCGGGATTTAAATATCCCAGTCTTCATTTGCATGTTCCCGTGCAGGCGCCATTTTTAAATGCCCGTAGTTTGAACTACCTGCCCGCAGCTACATGCGGCACGGACTAGGTAGTTTGAATTAAAGCTCCTTGCAGGAGGAATAACAGAAGTTCGAATTAGGAGCTTTAATTCGAACTATCTAGTCCGTGCCACGTGTAGCCGCGGGCAGGTAGTTCAAACTACAGGCATTTAAAAATGGCGCCCGCCCGGGAACATACAAATGAAGCCCGGGATATTTAAATCCCGGGCTTCATTTGCAAGTTCGAATGCCTACATTAGCCACTCTAATTCAAACTAGCGTGGCAGTGTAGACATACCCTAAGGTATCATTAGCCTCAGAACAGCTATTACCACTTTTCAGTATATTGAATCAAGGCAGTGCTTCATTCAGGGCTCCTGTAAGGACATAAGATTGGAAGGGATCTCCTAGGTCATCAAGACCAATCTCCTGCTATCACAAGCAATCCTGTCATATACTCCCCTTCATTAATTTATCAATCTTCACCTTAAAAGTAGGTAGGCTGTTTGCCCCCACAACTTCTACTAGCTGTTTCAGAACTTCATTACTCAGAGATAGAAACTTTCCAATTTCCACCCTATGCATCCATGCAAGTGAATTCATGTTTTCCTTGCTTCTTTACCCTGACTGCCTGAGGTGCATGTAACAGTTCAAGGAGGAGTGAGTCTTCATGCAATTGCTACTCCTCCATCTACCTATGTGGATAAGCAGTAGGTAGAACCCAAGTATTCTAGTCAGACATCACAATCAGCACAACTGCAGTAATCTCCATCAAGTGTAGGGCTGGCACAGATCACTGAACTTGACTTTGAAGGAAAGGGGTGGGGAAGTAAACACCAGACTGTGACTCGGTGAGACACATTCCGGGCTCTGATCTGCTCCTCTGGCTATGCAGTTGCATGAGTGGCCCTTGCTCAGGGCTTGTGGCAAAGCCAGATTATATACCTCAGTTATTTGCTATTTATTACCTGTAGAACTGGTTGACAATTTTCGGATGGCAGTTTTCCATCCAAAAATGCTGATTTGTCAAAAATGAAACATTTTAACAACATATGTTGACAAAATTTCATTTTTTTTTAAAAAAAAAGAAAGAACAGGGCATTCCAATGAGGTTGAAACATTCTGTTTTGACCTTCTTAGAATGTAAATACTTAATTTTTTTCATTTTGAAACTACTTTTTCTTTCATATTTCAATAAAATTATGTTCTATAAAAGAAAGCCAAAATCGGAGCAAAATGTGTAGACTTTGTCAGAGCAAAACATTTTCATGGATCTGAAACTTTTGTGTGTGTGTGTGTGGTAGTGACTTTCATTTTGCAGGAAATAGCAAAAATGTTTGGTTCTCTTCAATTTTGGAAAGGAAACATTTTCAAATTGGAGTTTCCCACAAAATGGAAAATCTAATTCTAACCATTATTTATTTTATTATTACTAATATATTACTATGGCAGTAATTAAGTAATAATATTGTGGGCCAAATTTTGTTCATGAAGCTGGCCCAAATATACTTTCTCATGTGAGAAGTGCCACTGAAGTGAATGAGACTAAAGTCCAATAACGTCTGGTACATAACCAAATATTAATATAAAGCAAGAGACATAAACCAAGGCATGAACATGGATCATAAAGTGCTATCAATTTTTAAGCTAAAGTCCCCATTGATTTCAATGGAACTTCTAGTTAAGATTTGATAACATGATATAGCTGTAGTCAATAATATCTTCTCTTTTTATTGTTCCTTCTTGTTCAGAGACAATAGCCAATAAACAGACTAAATACTAATGTATTTACAGGACATTTACTTAGAAGCAGAAACAAATATAGTGCTTAGGTTTTAGTTTTGGCCATGTTCCACATTAAATAATCTGCTAAAGTCATTATGGGGTTTGTGATTGAGTATTATACTGGTCCTTTAAGTGGGCATGGGGTTTTTAAAAGAAAATTATATAAAAATTATAAAAATAATAATTTTTCTTAAGAATATCCAGGAATGGTGACAATCTTACTGAAACCGCCAAAATGTAAAGGCCAACTTCTATCACCCTTGCTTAAAGTGACCACTAATGGGACACAGGAAGGTAGTACTGAACTTGAATACGCATGACAGTCCATCCTTAAATGATTCTTCTCCTCTACCCACATCCCTTCCATTCTTCCCAGCCAGTACATTCTTTGGATGTGGTTCTCCTATTACACTAGTATAACTATCTTTATTTTAGTGGTTCTAATCTGAGATTCATGAATATGAGAGGAGAGTTGGGCCTTTTGCCTTACTACTAATTCTTTATCCAGTCATTATGGTCTTCTCTGGTCTGAGGAGGATATTGTGAAGGCAGCTCTGTGAAGCATAGAGAATGAATGCTGTCAACTAGCAGGGCGTGTCTCCAGTTTGGTACAGTACGCCCCTGCTTCATATGCAGTGCTGATATTATTCTTGGAAACCAGGATCTTGACATGGTTGTTTGGAGTCAACCACTACAGCCAATAAAAAACATATGGTGGATGGGTCACTCAGGGCCAAACCCTGAAATCCTTCTCAGATTTTACTCAGTCACCAATCAGACTCCCAGGGAAGTTATTAAGAAAAAGTAATGAAATTAGTGCAAGTTTACCTGGATAGAAAATGAGGGAGGACTTCAGTATTTGGCATTTGATCATTCATGTTGGATCATAATGGGCTCATGGAAATATACCTGTTCTGCACTGAGAATTAGTTTTCATTTCCTTCCAGTCCATGAGACATGCCTGTGTAACTCCTGCTGCAAAACTCCCTTTTTTGAGGCATAAGGATCTTGCACAAAAAGGTGGGTTACACCTGCAGAGTTGGAACCCATTGGATTGAGTCAAGTATTCATTAAGCTAAGTGGAAAGAGTAAGTGGGCTAAGGGTTTTTTTGGGGGGCGGGAGGGTCACATCAGCTTTTCTCTGGTCCTGCAGTATTTATCTGGAAAAGGCAATGCAGCTTTGGAAAGTTGGTGGCAGAGGGGATCCCTGATAGTGGAGTTTTGCTGGCAAAACAGCTCCATGGAGCAAAAGGCTGGTGAGTGCAAGGGAACTCCATGTGAATGGCCGTGATATGAGAAATGATCTTTTTTTACATCTCTAGTATGCACAGCATTCTCTAACTACTATAACACTATGCATTTCTATACACCTTTATCCCATGGGATCACAAAGTGCCTCCCAAACCACAAACATAAATCATCAGTGAACTGAAGGCCCTTTTGGGACTGGAACATCTGATGTACGGCACCCAGCACTGCTGGAGTGGGTGAGGGAAATTCAGCTACCATTTATGAAATTTCCCAGCTGTGAAGCTGTATGCTGAGCACCATTGATCTTTCTTTCTCTTTGCCATAATTCTGTGTCAATATTTCTGAAGGCATCATGTGCAGTTGGGACACCGAGTGTGTGTACAAAGAGGGCAGTGTTACCTAGTGGGTGGAGCATTAAATTAAGACTCAACTCTGCTACTAGCCTGCTGGGCAAACATGAACAAGTCATTTTCCCTCTAGTTTCCCCATCTGTAAAATGGGAATAATATTACTCTGTAAAGCACTTTGAGAGCTAGCAATAGATGTGATTGCTATTACTGATGGTTTTTCTTTCCTGCAGGTGTGTGGGTGCATTATTCTGGGGGTCTCTGTCTGGATGCGTGTAAGCAAATCTGCTCAGGAGGTAAATGTATTTTGTCCTACCCTAAAATGCTAAAGCACTTTGTCAGCTAATGAACATGCATTCCCACAGTAATTTCTCTGAGATTGCTAGCCTTTCCGTCAGGTGATTTATGTATGTATAGTAATCAAATTATAAAGGATCAGTTATGTGGTCAGATGTAGTGAATTGTGTAGTTGCAGAGGTGTGTGTGCAGTGAGCTTTCCTATATGGTACTACTATATATGCTTACTATGTTGGTGGCAAAGCTGCTTATATTTCTGTTTCTCTCAGAGAGGTAGCCATGTTAGTCAGTAACTTTAAAAACAAAACAAGAAGTCCTATAGCACCTGAGGGTATGTCTACACTGCGTGGCTATTTGGGATACTGGAGGTATCCCGAAATAGCTACCCCACATCTGAACAAGCCATCCGTTATTTCAAAATATTTTTCAAAATAACGGATGTGCTATTTCAGCGTCCCTGTAACCCTCATTCCACAAGGGTTAAGGGATGTCTCAAAATATTGCATTATTTCAAAATTTGGCACTGTGTAGACATGCCAAATTTCAAAATAAGCTATTTCAAAATAGAATTGAAATTAGCGCAAATTGCTTATCTTATTTTGAGTTTAGGGTGCTGTGTAGATGCACCCTTAGGGATAGATAGATAGATAGATAGATAGATAGATAGATAGATAGATAGATAGATAGATAGATAGATAGATAGATTCATGAGTGTTTGTGGGCAAAACCTACTTCCCCAGATGAACAGAGTGGAGAGAATCTCTAAAGGTATGTCTACACTAGCTCGTTAGTTCGAGCTAGGTAGGGTAATTAGGGCAACCGGAGTTGCAAATGAAGCCCGGGATTTAAATATCCTGGGCTTCATTTGCATGTTCCCGGGCGCCGCCATTTTTAAATCTCCCTTTGTCCGAACTCCATGCCCACGGCTACACATGGCACTACACGGGCACGGAGTTCGGACTAAGGGAGATTTAAAAATGGCGGTGCCCGGGAACATGCAAATGAAGCCCAAGATATTTAAATCCCGGGTTTCATTTGCAATTCTGGTTGCCATAATTACCCTACTTAGCTTGAACTAATGAGCTAGTGTAGACATATCCTAAGGAGCTACAGGACTACTTGTCATTTTCATATTTCATATGTGCCCTATGGAAGCCAAATCAAGAAGTCCTTGTGAAGGCTTAAATTGTCTTCTCCTGAAGAAATCCTACTGGAGATGAAAGGAGAGGAAAACTGTCCAAAGTTCCCTTCATGGAGTTTATCTGGATCAATCAATTGGATTTTCACCTACCACCGTCTCTCCTTACAAAATAAGCAGGAAGTTCACACTCCATGGTCTAATGTTCCTGAGGAATGTACCAGAGACCAAGGCCTTTTGTGTGGAGGCTCTTTTCTTCTTCAGTGGTTCTGGGGCCCCCTGAAACCTACTATCAATGGTACCTAAGAACAGAGTTCCATTAGTGTCACACTCTAACAGTGACTCTTCCATCTGCCACTGCTCAGCAATCTTCCTCTAGTGGGAGGCTGGTTTGATAGCATGGAGGAGCTTGGTGGAATCATAGATATTCTGGGCTTTTAAGATTTACTCTATTGATAGGGGATGAAACATCCAGCTCCAGACTATTGAGAAACATAACTCTTTTCCTCAATGCACAAATCTGGTCCAGAGGGAGCTAAATAGATTTGAGACTATGAGAAATGTTGTTCTCAAAATGCTTTTTGACTGATTCCAGAAGCGAAAAAAAATGGCTATCCATGATGGAAACAATTTTTCCAACTTCCATGTTGATTTTCTAACGGCTGATTAAAGTGCCAAGATTTTTGATTGCCAGTCTGTTGCCACACCATGAGCCAGGGCATTTTTTCCATCAATCAAGAACAATATGTCTTTGATCAACATTTTCACATTGACAATTTTTTTAAAAGATGTTGGCATCCTACTGCTGGTGGCTGGCTGTGTTGCAGCCAGGCAATCTGAGTGAACTCCCACAGTTGCCAAAGTGTGAACATGAAAGAACACACTGAATATTTGTCATGGAGTCCCCTGGTACAATTAAATATGGTCATATATTATACAGTATAAAGTCACTGGAAGTGGGGAAATGGAGAGTGTTGAGCATCTTCGTTACATAAGAGAATAGGTGACAAGTCCAGTCTTGAATCTTCCAAGCTTCAACAGACACCCAAGCCTTCACATGTGTCTAACTGACTTCATAACTCACACGGCCCCAAATGGCCTTGTATACATGGGACATCTTAATTTCAACTGTGCACTGCGAGGCTACGAGTCAGGAAAGTATTTCTGTTCAGGACAGTATTTAAGTGTGTACCTATGTAAACTGGATCCCTGCTTCTACATAACTGAATCACTTTAGCTGTTCTTTGCAGAATTAGGAATTAGAAAACAAATCTTGAAGTACTCATTTCCAGTCTTCACTCAGGCAAAGTACTATTCAAAAGTCAATATGCATTTTGTCTATTAACTGAGTAACCATTTCAGGATCTGGCTGCAGATGAATACATCTCTCTAGCAGTAAGTAGGAGTTTCATTTCAACTTGGAAAAGCAAAGCAAACTACATTCCTCAAACTATATTAGTCTATATGCACCTTCACTATTTCCATCGCAAGATAAATGTGACAACTTCCAGACATTGTTACTAATCTTGGCAGCAGTCTTTTGAAAATGCTCTTTGAAGTTTTCCCCTCAATTTTGGCCTACAGCCCTGCTCATGCCCAATGGGAACTGAGTAAATTGATATGTAATTATATTGAAATATAGGGATTGTTTGCTAAAATATCACACACATCAAAATACAGACACCATCCCTTAGAGAGATACTGAGGAGCCAGTTTAAAACTAATAGAAGCTTTGGAAAAATGTATCTGACCTTGCCCTTTCATGTATCCAGTACTATTCTAAACAGTGCTCTCATAGGAACCACAATAGAGTGAGTGCATTTCTGGGATTATCATGAAGAACACTCTCCCCCGCCCCCGAACACTAGATGAATAACATAGAACTTTTCCAGGTAATCAATTTTTTTCCATGAAGTAAAAACAAATATTCACCACTGAAAGCAGAACAATCCTATTTAAGACAAAAGGTCTTTGTTTACTCACTAAGGATGAAATTCACCCCTCTGCAGAAGGTCAGCCCAGACAATGAACAGCTAAATCCTACATAAACTCTCAAAATAGGGCTGAAATGGGTGTATAGGCCTTAGGTGTATCCTCTACTCAGGAGGGAATCTCATTGTGATAGCTTAATTCATACATAACAGACTTCACTGGGCCTTGGGTAATGTGTATAGGAGGCTTGGCTCTGGGACCCCTGGCAGGGGTAGGACTTGGGGCAGCCAGCTCTCAGGGCCACGCAGACCACATCATGCCTCCCTCAGTCAGCCCTCAGTGCTGCCTGAACTGCATCGCATGGGGCTCCGATGGTAATTCAAGGGGCCTGGAGCCCCAAGCCTTTTAAATTGCCAGGCCCTGGGGCAACTGCCCCCTTCGTTCTCCTCCACCATTCTGTCAGTGGCCCTGATAAAAGTTCTCTTTCCTCAACTACAATCACTCTTTTTTGGGGGGTGGGAAGGTGGGGTGGAGAGGGAGAGGTAGATCAGGTTCACTAACAAATTACCCTTCTGCTAGAAAGGGTTTTCTTATATCTGAGGTTTTGTTTCTCTTTCTACAGGAACTCAATTTAGACAGCAGCCTGTTTTCAGCTGTTGACCTGATGATAGCAGTGGGCTCCATCATTATGGTCCTTGGTTTCCTGGGTTGCTGCGGTGCGATGAAGGAAAGTCAGTGCATGCTGCTCTTGGTAGGGTCACAGGAAGAAAATCCTTCACCAGAACTTTTCAAACTAAAGTTAGAGCTGGTGGGAAAACTCCTTGTAAATAAGACTGCTTGTAATCTGGGCCAGTTCTGTTTGATCAACTGATTATTTGTATTAACTGTTTGGACCCACTCCAGCTAGTGGGAGGTGGGATGCCTCTCACTGTCTGGCAAAGACAACTTCCGTAAGCGGGGTCGGGAGGGTTTCCAGAAGCGCAAGGTCGTATTGTGGCTGCTTAGTGATAGCAGTCCCTTCACTCTTGGGACTGCCAAGGCCTACAGCCCCAGGAAAGCATTATCCCAAAGGATAGTTTGCACACAGAAGGGTTGGGTACTGGTACAGCTGCAAAGATTCACGCATCTGGTGTGTCACTCTCCCATTTGGTAGCCCCGTCACATATCCTTGAAGCCCTGCTGAGATGTCATGTATTCTGCCAACTGTAGGGATGGGCCTAAACTGTCCTGTCTGCCAGGGCCACTGTGGACACTGTGTCCCCTCCACACTTCTCCCTCTTCTGGCAATGTGGGAACGGAAAGTGAGAGGCACCCAGTACTGGGTCCAGAAAGCCCCTAACTAGCCCCAAGCTTTCTCCCCAACCAACTATCGCTTAACTTCTTTCATCAATCTTCTCCCAGTTGCTCGTCCATCACACCCACCCAATCACCTCAAACAGCCCACAGTCACGTCCGCCCCCAGCAGCTTGCCTTACCCAGCACCTTCTCATCTACCCAACCACAGCTGCCAAGTTCTGTGCAGCTTTACATCCTGCCCCACACTGCTTGAAGTGCAAATATATTCACCACAAACTTATTATGGGACTGGTTTGTCCAAATATGCAAATTAGTTAATTATATCATTTGCATAAACATCACACATGGAGCTGCACAAACTTTTGTACTGGGAAGGGCAGGAATCTATACCACGCCAATGGACAGAGCACAATATTCAGTCCCCACGTGAACTTAGCAGCCTCCAGAGAGACTGTGCTTGCCTGAGACATCACAGCTACCGATGCTCCCTTAGTACAGTGAAACAGCACATCACCTTACGCAGGCCCAGGACATTTGTATACTGAAAAAGGCCAATTTTTGTCTCTAAGGGTATGTCTACACTACCCCGCTAGTTCGAACTAGCGGGGTAATGTAGGCATACCGCACTTGCAAATGAAGCCCGGGATTTGAATTTCCCGGGCTTCATTTGCATAAGCGGGGAGCCGCCATTTTTAAAACCCCGCTGGTTCGAACCCCGTGCAGCGCGGCTACACGGGGAACGAACTAGGTAGTTCAAACTAGGCTTCCTAGTTCGAACTACCGTTACTCCTCATGAAATGAGGAGTAATGGTAGTTCGAACTAGGAAGCCTAGTTCGAACTACCTAGTTCGTGCCCCGTGTAGCCGCGCTGCACGGGGTTCGAACCAGCGGGGTTTTAAAAATGGCGACTCCCTGCTTATGCAAATGAAGCCCGGGAAATTCAAATCCCGGGCTTCATTTGCAAGTGCGGTATGCCTACATTACCCTCCTAGTTCGAACTAGGAGGGTAGTGTAGACATACCCTTAGTGTGCGTCCACACAGCAGCGTTATTTTGGAATAACGGCCGTTATTTCCAAATAACAATGCAAGTGTCTACACGGCAATTCCGTTATTTTGAAATAACTTCTAAATAATGGATGGCTTATTTCGAAATCTTTAAACATCCACTGCTGCTATTTCAAAATAGCTTCTCCCCAGCGCCATTCAAAGTAATTACTCCCCAGTGCCTCCTGAGGTTCTAAACCAAGATACCACATCCACGTTAGGGGAGCCTGCGTCGGACTAATTTTGAGGCTTCCCTGTAATGTAGATGTGCTATTTCAAAATAAACTATTTCGGAAAATGTTTTCCAAAATAGCTTATTTCGAAATAAGCATGCTGTGTAGACCTACCCTAACTGAGTTGGGATGAATACTGTGATCAGCTCTAACCAGGATATAAATTTATTTTGCCAAAGTTTTCATTCATGTAAATAATAATTTGCCACCAAGCTGAAAGAAATGATCTTTTGCCAGTTAGAA
Organism: Pelodiscus sinensis; assembly: GCF_052426305.1. Classification (NCBI taxonomy): domain Eukaryota; kingdom Metazoa; phylum Chordata; order Testudines; family Trionychidae; genus Pelodiscus; species Pelodiscus sinensis. Next base: position 66,938,740 of record NC_143052.1, on the reverse strand, counting down.
GTGTTAACTTTTTGTCTCTTTGTTTTCTTGCTAGTTTTTTATTGGACTGCTTTTGATCCTGATCCTTCAGGTTGTAGCAGGTATTTTAGGAGCAGTATATAAATCCCAGGTACTTTATGGTTCAATCATATTTGCCGCATTCTTTCCAATATTTTACAGATAGTATGAACTAATATTATATAATTTCACTTGGATTTCCAGATAGAGACAACTTTTAACCAGACTCTCTTGGATGAAGTAAAGATATTGCAAGATGTCAGTCAAGAATCTCAAGTATTTCAAGAGAAGTTTCAGAAGTTTGAGAAAATGGTAATTAAAGCCAGGAGTTATCTATTCTCCCTATTGCATTCAATGCAGTGTTTAATTCTTTTTTTATCATAACTCTGTGACCTGTGCATCACCCTTCTAAAAAACACAAACTGCCCAAAATGCAGCTGAAAAACTATCGGGGATTCTAGTCTCTTTGTGTGACTTGAAGTTCTTTGTGGTAAATTCGCTGCAAATTTATGTAAGAATTGAGGCTAAGGGTTTAGCACGGAAACAATCCATATCTGCTGATAGTGGGTGGGGGCATAATAAGGGCAAAGGCTTCAGTGGATGTAACTGAGTATGTTAAGTCCATGTGAGCATGCTCAGTACAAACCAATAGCAAATCTAAGGAGTCATGTGAGCCTGTGTACCCCTCCCTACATGTCTATAGTTTAGAATATTCACCAGCTCCACCACTTTGCAGTTCCCTTTGCCCAGTGCCCCTACATAAGGTTCATCCACTGACTGGGGGTTTACATATGAGTTATCCTGTAACATTTTGAAGGTCTCTTAGAGAAATGTTTTAGGAAAGTTTGATATTTCTGTCTTTATCCCACTAACTTTATTGCGTTATTTACATTGTCAGAGTATGAAACATTTTTGAGGCGTGAGCATTTGAAGACAAAAGACGGTTTGGTAGTTATCAAATATTTTTTAGGAATATCATATCTGCTTGTGTAGAAATTCCCACTTTGTTCTATTCATTTGTTCTCTCTCAGAACTACTGAACTATATTTTAGAAGATTTCATAGTTGACTCATTTACTGCAACTTTTTGAACTTCAAAGTTGCATGTAAAGTTTGTAAATCACTTAAGGTTCGTGTGAGTGATAAAGTCTGGATGTTATGTATCTATGATCCATAAATCAAACTGCTTGGTTCAAAGAACTTAAGTATGAGCTTTATAAACCAAATAATTGGTTCAAAAATTATAAAACTCTGCCATGTGTCTACAGATACTGTAAATTTCGTTATGCAAACACCTTGGCTCAAGAAAATTAGATGCAAGCAGCAGTTTCTGAAACATAGAAAGCAACAATACAAAGCTTTTAAGGTCCTTCCATTGTGGACAAGAGAATTTACAATATCTGCAGGCTCACCTGTTCCTTGAAAATTCTCCAGTCATTTCCTGAGGCCCATGTAAGCTCTACGCTTCTTATACTACTAACTCTGCAAATTGTATCGATTGAGTTTAGAAGGCCCATAGACATTTCTGGTCTTTTGCAGGGTCTACATACTCATTCTGTTGACTTTGTAAGCTTCATTCTTACTGCTATGGATATTACAAGGTCTACAGTGTATAACCAAGTACAGACCATTGTAGGGATACCTGAACCAAACCTGTGAAATTGACTATATCCAGTTCTTATTCATAGATTCCAAAGCCAAAGGGACTATTGTGATTATCTGGTCTCCTGTGCAACACAGGCCTTAGAACTTCCCCAAAATAATTCCTAAAGTAATCTTGACTTAACAGTGTTAGAGATGGAGAATCCACCATGACTCTTTGGATATGTCCACACAACAAAGTTATATTGAAATAACCGTTATTTTGAAATAACTTTACTAGCGTCTACACAGCCAAACCGTTATTTCAAAATTAATTCGAAATAGCAGAGTGCTTATTTCAAATTTGGTAAACCTCACTCCACGAGGAATAACGCCAAATTTGAAATAGCTATTTCAAAATAAGTGCTGTGTAGATGTAACCCACATACATAGTTACATAGGCAGTTACATGGACACTTTTTTCGAAATAGGGGGCCTCCAGCCTTCCCAGGGTACCGTGGTGGCCACTCCAGCCTCAACCAAGAAGACTCCTCCCCCTCCCCCTCTCCCCAGAGCCCTTAAAGGGGTTGACTCTGGCCACAGTTCCTCTGCCAGTTCCAAGCCTGCCAGCCCAGAACCAGCAGTCACTCCCCTGACCCAGTGGCTCCAAAACATGAGCCACCAAGCCATTGGCAGCCAGCCCTTCACCACTCTGCAGGAGGAGTCTGCCAGCTCCCAGGAGTTTGCCAGGGCCCAGAGAAGGTGGGTGCCTTCCTGGTCCAGGGTGGAGATCATGGACCATATTCAGGTTTGGGGGGGATGCCCCCAATGTCCATGATCTCCGCACTAGATGGAGGAACATGGCTGTCTATGGCAGGATAGCTGCCAGCCTGACCACCAAAGGCCGCATGTGAACCCAGGAGCAGGTTTGCATGAAAATCAAGTTGGTCCGGCGAGACCCTCAACCCTAAGCTTCCATTCCCCCTTCTTCCCCTTGCTTCCCCCTGGCAGCTCCCTCCTCCCAGTTTTTCCCCTCCCTTCTCCCACCCTGCCTCCTTTCCCCAGTCTCACCAGAGTTATATTCCCCCTCACCAGTTTTGTTAAATAAAGAGAGTCTGTGTTCATGAAAATACATGTATTTTATTTTATATCAGGAAGGGGGGTTAGGGAGGGCTAAGTGGAAGGACATGAGGGAAGAATGAGGCACAAGCCCCCAGTGGAGCAGTCCAGGGAGGCTCTTAGTGCTCCTCAGGGTGGAAGCTCTCCCGCAGGGCTTCCTGGATACTGACAGCCCCCTGATGAACCTCCCAGATGGAAGCCTGCAGAAAGTGAAGCCAGGCTCACAGCAACGCGTCCACGAGAAGCACCAGAGTTCCCAGGGGGCAGCTCTGGCTCCACGTTGCGGAGTGCTGTGGTGTCCCGAGTGAGGGCAACCAGAGCACACAGAGACAAAATGCTTTGCTGTCCCTCATCAAGGTAGGCAGGCAAGCAAGGAAACTGGAGAACTGGCTGTCCAGGGCAGGGGGGTCCCTTTAAGCATAGGCCTCAGATAGCCTCAGGCAGCAGCCACACAAAGTAACTCCTGACCTGATGCCCTGCCTGACCTGGTTCCGGCCAGCCTTAAATGTGATTCAGCATCCACTCAGTGTGGACGTGCTATTTTGAAATAGCAAAAAGCTATTTCAAATGCACTGTGTGTGTAGACGAATTATTTCAAAATAAACTATTTCGAAATAACTATTTTGAAATAAGATATTTCAAAATAACACTGTAGCGTAGACATACCCTTTGTAAATTGTTCCAATGGTTAATTATCTTCACTGTCAAAAATGTACACTTATTTCCAGTCTTAATTTGTCTAGCTTCAGCCATTGGACCATGTTATACCTTTTTCTTCTAGACTGAAGAGTCGATTAGTAAATATTTGATTCCCATATAGCTCTTACAAGAGCTGACGTGATCCTGGGATGCACAAACCAGAGACTCTCAAGTAGGAATAGAAAGGTTATTTTAACTCCGTATTTGATACTGGTGTAGCTACTGCTAGAATACTGTGTCCATTTCTTGTGCCCACAATTCAAGTGTTGATAAATTGGAGATGGTTCAGAGAAGAGTCAGGAGAATGATTAAGGGATTAGAAAACATGCCTTGTACTGACAGACTCAAAGAACACAACCTACTCAGTTTAATAAAGAGAAGATTAAGGTGTGACTTGATCACAGTCCAATAGTATCTTGGATTTGGATCCAGATTTAAAATTTGTATCTCTGAATAACGTGAAAAACTAATTTCTTAGATTCAAACATGACTCAAAGACAGAGAAAGTCAGAGAAGGAACTCAACTTTCCTTCTTGGAACTGTTTCTATTGAATATTATGAAAACCTCATATAATGCTAGGTTTGTTGACTGCTGTGCCAGTGGATCTTATCTGTTTTGGAGAAAACAGACCTAATTCACATCTCTGATAGCTGAGCCACAGCAATTGGAGCATGAGGGGTACAATTTGCACCCTCTGTGCTCAAACAGGGATTCATCCCTATGGCAAATTGTGATTCTCTCACCACCGTCTCTCTGGGGCTAAAGAAATTCCCTCCTCTCTTCTCACCTGCTCCAATACTCTCTGTAGGTGAAGCACTTAACTGTAGTATCTGCAGTAGTTTAGATTGCCAATGATTGTTCAGTTTCTCATTTTAGTGATGTCTAAAATGTCTCAAGTTTTTTTCTCTGACCTTCAGAAAAGCCTATTTTCCAACACAAATATGATATGGGAGGATGGAATTTAAATAGTTTGTTTTAGCTAAACTTTTTATTTCCTCTAAATACACTATGAAAGAAGGAGCTTGTAATGAGGTCCTCAGTGGGTCAATGAGCCTAGTGTTTAGCACCTACTCAATAATGGGTCAGTGGTAGGAGAGTCCAGGCCTACTCACTCTCCTGGGCTCTGACCCAGAGCCCTAGGAACAGGGACACCAGAATTGGGAGGCAGGACAAGGAAACCGTGGCCTCCCACTTTTTAACATCAGCATAATTTGGGGGATGCATTTCCCCTGCCCCAAAACTGCAATCCTTGGCCAAGTACGGAGCAGCAGTGGCAGGGGCTGCACGGTGTGGTGGGGGAGCTTATAAGGTGATCACGTCCTCTGCCATAAAGTGCAGTGCCTGCTGGCAGCACCAGGCTCTTCCCAGGGGGTGGGGTTGAGGTGGACCTTAATGCCCCTTACCAAGAGGCCCCAACCTCTGCTCCTCCTCTTCCTCCTGAGGTCCTACCTCCTGACCAGTCCAGAAGCCAGAGGCAGGCCATGGTAAGAGCTGCCAAGGAAGACTGGGTTGCTATGGGGAACCCTGAAGGCTCTAGCTGCCCCATGTGATGTGCTCAAGGGGAGAGGGACATGGGCTGGTGGCTGCTTTCAGGTTCCCTGACCTCCCACCTGGGGAAGGTGGAGGAACTAGGGCTTCTGGGAGGGGCCCTCTGAGCTGCCTTCCCAAGGTCCCTTCCAAACACTGCTTCCTTATCTTAGCTTCTGGTTCCAGAGAAGGGTAACAAAAAAGTGAAACCAAAAATGCCACCCTCTGCTAGGCTCTGCATACAGCACTGTGCCTTCAGGGAGGCTTCTCCAGTTCCCTTTGGTAGGAACCTTGAGGCTAGGTCTTCACTCCCCCTCAGGTTCCCCTTTCTGAGCTGGGTTGCTCCCCTTTCAATCCTTTCTCCAGGGTTGAAGGGAGTAGGGTTAGCTGGGCCCAGTGTAGTCCTTTAATGCCTTCTGTCCCAGTGTGGGGTTTGTGTGCCCCATCACATACCCATTTAGCAATGCTGATTGAAATGTGACCTCTTATTTACAATAAATGATCATTGACCCAGGCAATGATGGAATGATGACACAGTTAATATATGGGAGAATGCAAACATTTTACAAAGACTTTATTAAAGAGAAATGATAAAAAAGGATCACATTTTAACAAACACTGCTACTCCTAATCCTCCCTTCCTCCCCCAGGCTGAGATCTTCACTTTACAGGCCTCTAATGAGGCAATAACTCAGAGCTCCTGCACCAAGAGAAATCTATGCTCAGCATTAAAAGCTTCCCTATCTAAGGGAAGTTCTCTGTATCTGGCTGCATTCCCCATTTAAACAAGCAACTAGATATGCTGTCTGTGTAATCTTTTCAGCACTCAAAAAATGACAGATATTATTTTGTTATGACAAATATCACCCAGTGATACCATCACCCATGAGAAGAGATGCTTTAAAGGAGGGCTAACAGCCTTTGGTTCAGAGCTGAAGAGTTTTTGAAGGAAAGTTAATACTCCACCCTCTCCTAGGTTAACATCTTCTATTGGTCTGTATCGGCAAACTTACTCCTGGGAAAAGGGAGTCTGTCAGAGGCCATGTAAGTCATAAATAAAATTGACCATATGTTATGGAAAATTCCCCAGAGGTTGCTTATTTGAAATATTTTCTCTCTTACTACAAAGTCATGAAATGCTATATTTTGTTGTAAGAGAGAGAGGAACAAAAAGGGATAAAATGAGAAGTACTTCCTGTGGGCTTAGATCTAAGCTCATATCCATGTGTGCCGAATCCCAAAAGGCAGAACATTCCAGATGGTTCTGATCCTGAAAGATGCTTTCTGAGAAGTACGGAATATTCTGAACTTCCCTTTGCATCAGGTGACAAGCCCCTCACCATGGTGCAGCTGGTGCTCAGAACCATTTATTTTTATTGTGCCTGGTGTGTAATGCTTGGTCCATGAGAGTGCATGACTTTAGGGGATGATCTTATGAGCTCTTCTTCTAAACACTGCCAGGGGTGCTAGTGAAATGGCAGCCAGAAATAGTGTTTAGAGAGCTTGTGCTTCCCCCCTCCTATTGCTGAGCCAACCCACTGCTTTGAATATCAAAGACAGACCTCAGGAAAGGTGAAGACTCTCTCTGGAAAAATCACCAGTACAGCCATCGAGGCTCTGTTTTTTAATTGATCTTGATTGTTTTATGATGTCCCATGGCCTTTACGTCTCTACAGGATGAGTGGTTCCAGCTGCCCTCTAAAACAAAGAAAAGCTAAAGCCAGAACTTTGTGAAGCCTACCTTCACCCCTGCACTTTGATGGTTTGAATAAAATGGAACCTCAATCAAGCCCACACCTGGTTTAGGTTTTTAAACCCAGAACAGATCCCTAGACTCCTTGGGCCATGGCTAGGTTTGTGTGCTATCCATCCATTACGGTGGTTATTCTTCTAGCTATTACAATTGTATATGCCTGTACTGTCTTTTCCAGGTTGGCTTTTTTCACATGTGAAATACTTTGGCTATGTCTAACATGCAAATATAAAATGCAGGGAAAAAAAACATAATTCTGGAAACATCCAACATTGTTATATGCTATGTTGTGACACAGGCCATGTCATTAATCCAAGGTCATGTAACAGATGTTTCCTTATTGTATATCGGAAATCTGTTCCTTCTTCATCCTCTTTATTTATTGACCACAATTCACCTGCCATTCTGATTATTGATAGAAGACATTGATGCATGTACACAAAGGGCCGCCTAGATGCACAATATCTTGATAAGATTTGCAAGAGTGGAGTGGATTCATATGACTTATTTTCAGTCACCATTCATCACTTTCACCTCTGTATTTCTCTTCTTTTACAGAATCAGTGCTGTGGTTTGGTGAAGGGGTATGAAGACTGGGGGAGCAATTTTAATACTGCTTTTAATAATTATAAGATTTGTGAATGTGACCAGAAAGAACAAAATACAGCTCTCTGCATCCTCCATTCTGGCAAATATATTTATAGAAAGGTAAGAACAATTATTGCATGCTGCACTTTCTAAAAAGAGGTTTAGAGAGAGGTTCTGTTTCCTTTGCATGGTCATTCAAGTGTCACTGGCAGTTTTGAAAAGAAAAAGGGGTTGTCCTGTTTTCCTTAGTTAAATTTTCCTCTCCTCCAGCAAACGTGAAGTGTAGTATGCTTGTTAGCAGCTATCTCCTCCCCCTGCCATCTTGCATTTCCACATTGCTCTGCAGTGTGCTAAGGACTTCTGCAGCCTGTCTGGAATCCCACCTTGTAATTACCAGTGAGAAGTGAGAGGATACCTTAGCGACAGCGCCATATTGCTATTGGGATTCCTCATGATAAAATGACTATATTGTCAGACATCTTTGCCCAGGATTTGACCCATAGCTTTTAAAGTACTTAAAGATATTTCAGGATGAAAGGTTTCAATGTAAGATTTTTTTTTTAAATTTGTGAATCCCCTTTTAAAAGGTTCACACTCAGTTATAGACTCCACAGGAAGGAAATGCTGCATGTTTTCTGACAGTGCACTCAAGGGGCCATTTCCCCCAGCTGTCCTGCTTTGAAAAGCTTTCAGCATTTAATTATAATAGTAAAACAAGGTGCATGAGGACAGGCAGCAAAGAGAGATCCATACAAAAACTGGAGGATGGGCAGCAGGAAACTTAATTAATCTATTTCAAGATTTATCTGTCTCATTATGTGGAAATTATCTGGATTTGCAGAGTTCTAATTTCAACATAATTGAGACAGATAAATCTTGAAACAGATGAATTGAGTTCCTTGCTTCCCATCCTCCAGTTTTTGTCTGAATCTCTTCTGAATCTACATAGTGGATGTCTAACAGATATTTACATTTTGGGGCTAGATTTTTATAAATAATGACGCTTATTGCCAGATTTTGCTACCCTTATGCTAAGTACTAATTCATTCCTTCAATAATGCCACTGCAAGAAAGACTGCTTGTGAAGAAGGGTACATTCAGTAGGTGGTGTAGGGTGGCAGAATCAACACCTAAAATCCAAAAAATATGAAATGGTATATGCCTCCTTATGAAGCAGACCCAACATTCTAAGGCTTGCTGCAGTAGTGAGTGAGAGCTAAATTAAAAGCCTTTTTGTGAGAAAGATAAACATGTTCATCACTAGGAAGGAAATAGAGTGAAAGTCAGGCAGGGAACAATGTTTGTGGCAGAGAGTCCGTGTAATTTTGATGGATCTGGGCCTCACTTGGTCTTTACCCTGGTTTGCAAGAGCAATTAGTTACCGACTTGAGAACATGTAGTCATGATAAGAATACAAAAAATTCAGAGAGGCTCAAAATGGAATTTCAGATCTAAATTGCTCACTGCATCCCACTTCCAGCCATAGCCTTTTGAGCATCTGAGAAAGTTTGGATGTAACTATAGCTCTATATACCATCATCCTGCTTTGAGCATGCCTGCAGGGCCAGTCCTAACCAACTGGCTGGTGGTTTAAAAAAAATACCGGGGAAAATTTGTTGAGCCCCCACCGCAAAAAGTTTGGGGAGTATCCAGGGAAACCTGGAGGGAAGATTCGGGATGTTGGGCTGAAATGCGGTTGCAGCCCGTCCCTAAGACTGGCTCCGACGGCAGCCCCTTGAAAATGGCGGCCCTGGGTAACCGCCCAGCTCACCTGCCTCTAAGACTGGCTCTGCGTGTCCGTATAAACCTGACCTGGAAAAACAAATCCAAAATTAGTTTAATGGGAAATTGAGACTTACTTCCAGATCCACACTTTGCAACTTGGGCCCTTCTGTAATAAGAAGGGATTAGACAGAGAAAATGGGAGTAAATGATATTTTTACTGTATTTTGCATGTGGCAGTATCACAAACCCTACACCTGAAAGCAGTGTCTTTTATTTTGAAACTTTACCCTACCGTGTATTTGGACACTAGATTCATATTTGGTAAGACAGAGGCCAGATATTCCTCTCAGAGCACAGGATGGTTGCAGATGTACTCTTTGTCTTTATAACAAACCAGAGCAGATTAGAACAGCCTCTCTTGCACATGGTGGAAATACCTTTTTGGACAGTGTATCCCATGTAGCCAATGATTTTAGAGGCTGTACTCCTAATGAGCTTGTATTACTCATAATTAATCTTTTCTTTCAGCCTTGTGGTAGTGTGATAATTGAGTTCTTCAAAAACCATATGATCATACTCATGGGGATCGCATTTGGACTGGCAGTTGTTGAGGTATCAGTACAAACCATTGAAATATTTTCTAGATGTCAAGTAAAGCATTGTATTTGAAAGTGTGCTGGGACTGGAATTAAAATACCTGGATTAGTCAATTATTAGGAAAGAGTGAATTGGCTTTAACTTCAGCCCTAATTGTAATTCCATTTAGCATTTAGGTATTTTGCAGTAAGGCTCAAGACCTCAGCCAGCACCAAGACCCTACTTTTGGTGGGTGCCATAGAGACAGGTTGCATGTCCTGCAAAGAATTTACAGCCTAAGGGCTAAATTGTAACTTTACAATTTGTTCTGACCAAGAGCTGATATGTAGTTGCATAACCGCAGCAGCACATCCGAAGAGTCACAGTCCTCCCCATTTCTCCCCTTGCTGAGATTAAAATACACTGTGCCCAGCCACTTACTGGTTTCTAACCACCACAGGAGCCTCCCAATATGGGTAATGGGGGCAAACAACATAGCTTTAAAATGGAGTCTGAAAGGGATTATATGATGGGGTTGACTGCAATAGCAAATAACTGGACTAGATGACCCAGGAGGTTCCTTCCAATTCTATGTATGCTGTCTCATTCTGCCACCTCACTGGCAGCAATTCACCTGCTACACCTTCCTTTTCTATCCACTTGCTCACAATGCATGGATCTAGTAACCCCTGCTCTCCCCTAATATAGAGATTTTTGGTTGTTTTTTTTCTTTTCTCGCTTTCATGTATATTTTTATTTTCTGATTCTTGTCAGTGCCAGAAATAGAGGGTCCCAAAATATCAAAAGAAATACTGGTCTCATTCTATTTCTGGCCCAAATGGATAGAGGAAATGGTAGAAATTTCATAGGAGAACTCATCCTTGTGGAACATCTTATTTCCAGCTCAGCAAGGCAGACCAAAGAAATTGGTCTGAACTTTGGGATGTTCATCTTAACCAGATTGTCAGTCTGAACCTTTTTGCTTTTAGCCATTACTACTTGGCGGAGCCTGAAATTCAACCTTTTTAAAAATAATTGCTTTAATAGGCCCTGATTTGAAGACCACTGAGGTCAACAGACCTTCGGATCACATGCTTAAAAAGTTATCATCGTTGACTTTCAAAATACATTGATTTAGAAAAGTTTTCTTTTGTGATGATCAGCTACATGGATGTCAATTGTGGCTAAATTGCAGCCATCATATAATAGAGAGATTATGATGTTAAATTATTGCTTTGAGAACACGATTTCCTTATAGGAGAAATTTAGGCAGGTAAAGAGCGGAATATACGATTGGACTGTTTGAGCTACTTATTTCAATTGTTTCTTCTTTTACTGAACAATGACTTGATACATATGCCCTAAACAAAGGGATGCAGGGAAAAAGTGATGTTATTCAGTGAACCACCTGACTAATGTTTGGTTTTGATTAGGTCTGACTAAAAAATAGGGGACTTAATTGCTTTGCCTTATTCCACTATTTTGCTTTGCTTCATTTTACTATTTTACATTTTTTTTATTTCTTCTTTGTAATTTCCCCCCTGAAATTAGAGACTTGAGGTAAACACAGGATGACAAAGAGCATTTTGCAGGACTGAATCCATAATTCAGACTGAAAAGGTTTTTAAACTGTAGCATGGCTTTGGCAGAGAATTATTCTCCATGGTCTAAAAGTGGGCAGGAACCCCAACTGAAAAAATCCATGTCCTGGAAAATAATCGTAAGCAGGAAAAATTGAGTACCGCCAAAGTCCTCAATATGACTTGCAAATAACCTCTTATTTAGCATTAGGTATAAGGCTATGTACTCACCATGTGTAGCACACTCAGGGTACAATGCTACGTGGGGTCCTTGTTTCCAGCACTGCCGACTGACCATTTGCCTCTCATTGGCTCTTCTGTACCTCAGCACCCAGCCAAGTCACAGAAAGTTCAAATCCCTTCCAAGGCAACCAAAAGGTCCAAATGAAAATCCAAACATCTGAATAATTTTTCTGGGCTACTGAAGTGTTCTGTGCCATGAAGAAACCCTACCTCACAGCTCCTCACCTCACAGAGCCTATTCCATGGGCTTGTTTCCATAGCAGAGTCTTCTCATTTCTGTGGTCTCTCCCTAGATCATGCTCCCCTTCTGGAGGCTATCCCTCGCAGAGATCAGTTCTGTCACCGTGGCCTTCTTCAGTCTACTTACCCAAATCCTTTCTCATAGAGAGTGGAGACTCTATACCTCCTCTCTCTCCAGTCTTTTTTACTCAACTGCACTCAGCTATGTTTAGGTAAACCTCTGCAGCTGGGGTCAGTCACTCTCACTCCTTTACCTGTAGGTGGCATCACTAATTGCGCTATGTGGCTAGAGCAGAGGCAAAACAGAGGGTAACTGTTACAGTCAGGCCAAACTCAGCTTGCCAAAAGGGCCAGCTGGCTGAGATAGCTGGGTGTTATTTCAAGAAGTTACCTTTGCAACTTTTATCTAAGTTGGACAGAGGTCTGATTAACCATAGATAACTTATTGAAATAAATAGATAATCTATGAAAACACAAAAGGAACTCTTTAAATGTAGTAAAAATGTGATGAATTAATGTCTCAGTGAAAAATAAAACTTGTAGTCACATCAGGTTAGCGATTGCAATCACTCTACCTCATTTCCCTCCTTAAATGTCACTTCTTCTGGCCAATGTTCTGCCACTGTTCTCCACTTGGGCTTTGCTTGTAGCTGCTATCTCTCTCGATCAGGAGAGGATTACAAAACAACAAAACAAAACAAAATCAGAGGAAAAAATCCTCAGTTGATACAAATTGACTTCGTCAGCTATCTGTTGCCAAGATAATATGACATCTCAAATGAATGCTATTGAAAGGGCACTTGCTGAATCACACCCACTCCAAAAACATACCCTCTCCCCAAACTCAACAAGTGCTCTTGCAGAGCATCTCCTTGTCTCTACTTTTTTCTATCAGCATACTGATATGTTTACTCACTGTGTTATTTGTATATATTAGACCATAATCTCTTTGAACTGAGGATGTCAGACCAAAGTCAACACAGGTGACTTTGCCTACGTGGCATTTGAGTGGAGTGTAAACCACTAAAGAATTTGTCTCCTCAACTTGCTTTAGATCTATATGGGTATGTCTACACTACCCTCCTAATTTGAACTAGGAAGGTAATGTAGGCATACCGCACTTGCAAATGAAGCCCGGGATTTGAATTTCCCGGGCTTCATTTGCATGAAGCCGGCTGGCGCCATTTTTAAATGCCGGCAGTTCGAACCCCGTGCTGCGCGGCTACACGCGGCACGGAGTAGCTAGTTCGGATTAGGCTTCCTAATCCGAACTAGCTGTACTCCTCATTCCACGAGGAGTACAGCTAGTTCGGATTAGGAAGCCTAATCCGAACTAGTTATTCCGTGCTGCGTGTAGCCGCGCGGCACGGGGTTCGAACTGCCGGCATTTAAAAATGGCGCCGGCCGGCTTCATGCAAACGAAGCCCGGGAAATTCAAATCCCGGGCTTCATTTGCAAGTGCGGTATGCCTACATTACCCTCCTAGTTCGAATTAGGAGGGTAGTGTAGACATACCCTATCTTCTACATGTTCTCCAATCTATATGTTCTCCATCCTTCAGTTGCTTCATAAATTACTATTTAGATCTTTCCTGTTTTTCCTTAATAATTCATACTGTCTTAAATTAAGGCTCAAAGGGATCATTATAATAATTTAATCTGATCTCATAACCCCAACCATAGAATTTCCCCCAGTAATCCCTGCATCAAAACTGTACCGTACTCAGGTTTTATTTCAATCAGCTATTTTTAAAATATATGTAACATTTCCAGCCTGATCAGGTTACTGGCAAATGTGACTGTTTAGTACATGATAAGGGTATACGCATACGTGTACATATACAAATATAATGTGTGCATAGATATAATGTAAAAGCAAGTGAAACATGCAAAAGGTAAACATAGAGAAGATGAAAGATGTCAAAGAAACTAAAATCTTGGTGTACCACAGATTCTAAGAAGTTTTTCCAGCACCTTAGAAAATAAAAATGAATAGCTGCATTTAATAATCCCACATCTGAAGAAGGGTCCCCCATCCACATGAGCAATAATCAGTTTTTAAACAAAACTTTAAATTTTCCATCTTCTCTGCAATTTTACCTGTGGTACATATTGATTTCATTAAAATCCCAATACTCTAGAGTTATGCTTCTAGCTAGAGTCATTGGAAAAAATTCTATACCACAGCAGGTTTAGTCTGCATGTAAATCCAAGACGTTTGCAAACAAAATGTTCTCACTGTGTATCAGTTCTGTGCAGGGAGTTCCAGGACTGCCAAGTAATACCATACATGTATTTGTTTTCCAGATTGTTGGCTTGGGGTTTTCGATGAGCCTGTACTGTCAGATCCAGAGAAAATGAAACAACGAAAGTGTCAGAACTATGTCATCAGCCAGATCAAAACACGTATAGTTAGATAAGTATTTGGCTTGCCACACTTGAATAAACATATGCGTGTCACAAGCAGCTGATTTGATAAAAGCAGCAGCCCTGATGTATACAGATTCTTCAGGAGGTGTAAAATGATCTTCTTAAAATTAATGAGCTTAATGATGTGAATGTGAATTTTTATTTGCAATAAATGTCTTTGTTTACATTTTTGATGAGCTCATTTTGACTGTAGATTACTTTGAGTGATGCTGAAATTTTTCATTTATCAGGCAATGTGTCTGCACAGTGTTGCATTAATCATAGCAGAGTCCTCAGAAAAATCCACAAATGACATTACAATGAAAAACTGATGCTGAGAATCAAATGATTCCAGGAAGTTTTGATTGTGAGGCAGTGCTTCTTTTATTATTAGAGTCACAAGTCAATTTAACTTCACATAAGGTATAATCAAAAGGTTTGGCTACTTTGGGGAGACAAAGAGTCCAATTTTTTTCTCAAATAGGAAATATATAATCCCTAAGAGTACGTCTACCCTGCACCCTTAGTTTGAAATAAGCTACACAATTTGAGCAAGTTAATTTTGAGATAGCTGATTTAGAAATTTGGCACTGTCTACATAGTGCCATATTTCAAAATAGAGCTATTCTGAAATGTCCCTTAATCCTCGTGGAATGAGATTTACAGGGACGTCAGAATGGCTCACTCATTTCAAAATATATTTCAAAATAACTGGCGCACTGTCAAAACATGGAAAATGCTATCTCAGGATACTGGAAGTATCCCTAAATAGCACTGATGTCTAGATGCACACTGCTGTCTAGATGCAAACTGAGGTGATTAAAATGGCACCTCATCATGTAATATGGTACAGAAAAGTCTCAGTTTTGCTTTCCCAAATGATATCAAGTATCAGAGGGGTAGCTGTGTTAGTCTGGATCTGCAAAAGCGACAAGGAGTCCTGTGGCACCTTATAGACTAACTTCAAGACCAGACTTCGAAGAGAAGTTGGGTAATGCAGTCAACCAGGTAGTATACTGAAGGCCAGCTGTGCTTGTTGGGTTGCCAGAAGACAGATTCTGCTGCAGTCCTGCTCCCTGACAGTACTCTGCCCACCAGAGGCCTTCCTGGCCTGGTTTCTTTGGATAGGTTCCGTGAAAAACAAGCAGGAGGTTTAGGGCACGAATGTATTCTATGGTTCCTCAAGAGCATTCATTAGAGCCGTGGTCCCCAACACGGTGCCCGCGGGTGCCATGGCGCCCGCGGGGGCATTCGTGTGCGCCCGCCACGTGCTCGGGGCTGGCCTGGCCCTGGGCACGTGGCGCATGCACAGTGCCGGAGCCGGCTCCAGGCGCAGGGTGAGCGCCGGCCCCGGGCGCTTGGGGGGCGCCGGCCCTGGGCGCGCGGCACTTGGGGGGGGGGGGAGGGAGCGCCGGCCCCGGACACGTGGCGCTTAGGGGGGGAGGAGGCACCGGCCCCGGTCCCGGATGCTTGGAGGCGGGGGGGCACCGACCCTGGCCCCCGACGCTTGGAGGAGGGGGGGCGCCGGCCCCGGGCGCACGGAGCTTGGGGGGGGAGGGGGCGCCGGCCCCGGGTGCTTGGAGGAGGGGGGGGCCGCCGGCCCCGGCCCCCAGCGCTTGGAGGAGGGGGGGCGCTGGCCCCGGGCGCACGGAGCTTGGAGGGGAGGGGGCGCCGGCCCCGGGCGCGCGGCGCTTGGAGGGGGAGGGGGCGCCGGCCCTGGGCGCACGGCCCTTGGAGGTGGCCCCGGGCACTTGGAGGAGGGGCGGGGGGCGCCGGCCCCGGGCGCGCCCCCTGGCTCCCGGCGGGCGAACGGCCACGCCCCCTGGCTCCCGGCAACCTCCACAGGTTGGGGACCACTGCATTAGAGCCATATCTTCAGCTTCAATGGGGTGGTCAAGGCTATGGGATAGACCTTAATAAATTCTGGTAATAATAGGCTGAAGGGTACTATATTAATCCATCCTGTAATCTGAAAGGCTCCCATGTATCAGAGGTCCAGCAGTAAGGTATGGGTGGCCAGCTAGATCTTATCCCTGACTGATAAGCTAGGGGCTGGCTGACTGAGCTGATCTGCATATTATCTGCTTGTTGCTTTTGCTTCTGTCCAGAGTATAAGCTCTTGATGTATTTGATGAATGCAAATGATGAGGTCAGCAATGATGGTCGTTGCAGACTTGGTGGAGAACTTGGGGTGAAAGCAAAAATGGAATCCATAATTAGCAAAAAAGAGGTCTATTGGATGGAGATGTATGTGGTATTATTGTAGGCAAATTATGTGGCAAATAATCAACCACCAATCATTCTGATGGTAATTAAGAAAGTCACATAGGTACTGCTCCAGGACCTGATTGACCTGTGTTGTCTGACTGTTGGTGTTTGGGTGGTGAGCTGTTGAGAAACAGGCGTTGATTCCCAGCAGGCATAGGAAATTGCTATCAGACACAAGAAATGAACTCGGCTTCTCTTGAGCATGTAGATGCTCCCCTTGCAGCAAAGTATTCCATCATAAACTGTGAATGATTCTATTATGTAGTGAGTATCTTCTAAAATCCCAATGGATTTTAATCCTGAATGGATCATTAGATAGCAAAGACCAGATGGAGGTATTAGTTATGGACTTGGTGCCAATAATAACATTTAAATGTTTCAGGATCATGCACAGAGTTTCCATGCCAGGATCACAATACTTGTCCTTTTGAGATAATGCATTCACCTTTCCATTCCTTATTCCAGGGTGGTATTGATCATAAAATTGCTACCCCTCTGATACTTTCTATCATTTTATGATTGCTTTCATGCAAGCTGCCTTCCACTTTCAAATTCTCAACCAGTTCCTCCCTCTTTGTTAAAATCAAATCTAGAACAGCCTCTCCCAGTAGCTTCCTCTGTCTTCTGAAATAAAAACTTGTATCCAATACATTCCAAGAACTTGTTGGATAATCTGTGTCCCGCTATGCTATTTTCCCAACAGATGTCTGGAAAGCTGAAGTCCCCAATCTCCACCAAGTCCTGTGCTTTGGATGATTTTGTTAGTTGTTTAAATAAGCCTCATCCATCTCTTTTTCCTGGTTAGATGGTCTGTAATAGTCCCCTACTATGACATCACCCTTGGTTTTTACCCCTTTAATTGTATCCAGAGACTCTCAAAAATTCTGTCTCCTATGTTCAATTCAACCTCACTCTAAGTATAATACTTTTGATACATAAGGCAGCAACTCCTCCCTTTTTTCCCTGCCTATCCTTCCTAACCAAGCTGTACCCTGCTACACCAATATTCAATCATGTGTATTATCCCACCAAGTCTCTGTGATGCCAACATCACAGTTGTCCTTATTTACTAGCATTTCAAGTTCTTCCTGCTTGTTCCTCATACTTCTTGCATTTGTATACAGACAACTAATGGGTCCTGCCATGAGGGTAGGGGACTGGACTCAATGATCTTGCAAGGTCTCTTCCAGTCCTAGTATTCTATGTTTCTAAGATACTGATTTGATTTCAAATACCTTAAGCTTTAGCAGAGTTCCAGTCTATAAAATTGTCCAATGCCCCCAATCAAATAAAACTTCTAAGTGTATCTGAAGACTCAGGTTTAAGGGTGCTGAGCTGTATCAGGTGTATGTCAGTTTGAATGAACAAAATAATTAGGTCCTCACCAGTTCCTCTTTAGTGTCTTCATTGAATTTTAGCTGGATAAAGTGACAATGTGCTGCCTTGTTCCGTTCAGCGTGCATGGACTCAAGATGGAATTTGCCTGTGTGTTTAGCTCAGGTTGACATGCCACCATAGTGCCTGACGTATGGTTCCAACAGTTCAGGAGCAGTGAGGATCAGCAAAGATCACAGACATTGCTCGAACAGATTCCTCCATCTCGTGCAGGAGGAGGCTGGACTATTCCAAGAGGAGAGATGCCCAGGTCAAGGCTTCCCTCGCCAATAAAAAAGCAATAAGACCAACCAAGGCCTGATCAGTTGGGAACAAGTGGGGCTGTAACAAGAACAGAAGCTGGTACTGGTAGAGGAAAGCTCTGTTTTGTTTTGGGCTGGGAAATCAGTGCTTCAGCTGACAGCCCCATTAGGGAGAGTTTATTCTTTTATAGTCACAGTTTGGTGATATAGGAAAATTACTACATGCCATGTGCAAAATAACATAGGTATCAATCTTAGCAGGCAGGCAGTCTTATGGATATGTTTTTAAGTCTTTGAAATGATTAGTTGCTGCATGTTAGTACAGGTTGAACCTCTCTAGTTCAGCACTCTTGGGACACGGGAGGTCAGTATTGTCTAGCAGCATTTCCAACACTTTCACTGCTTACTGGATGATTAGAAGACACTTAGGGATAAATTAGAGCTAAATAACAGAACAGAACACTGAGAGCCAGGACTGGTGACTATAAACAAACTTTATGGGACTGTGGGAAACTTGGCCACACCCAGAATAAGTGGCCATCCGGCTAACTAAAATCATTGTGGACCATGGCTAATGATAAATCAAATGCAGCTGACAGATTTTGTATAGTAACTTTGTGGCCAGCTCAAGCTGGGGCCCTGGGCATAAATGAAGTTAGGGCCAGTTCATGTTCACTTCTTCCATACTAGCCTGCTCTTGATCATACTTATTGGTTGTATCGTAGCACTGTCCTCTATAGTTTAAAAAACAAACTTTCAAATGCGCATACATTTTGATATCCCCATGGAACCATTCTTGTGTCAAAATAAGAATATACCCTTTAGACTCTTTGGATGAAATCCTTGCCCAAATGAAGTCAACAGCAAAACTCCTGTTGACATAATGGGGCCAAGATTTCACCCTTGGAGAAAAGAGTAATGTTAATACTGTGTTCAGGGCTAAGATGAACATCTTCTGTTATGGATTCATTGGAGCTGGACAAAATCCCCTTGATGAATATTTGCTAATATTCATATGTTGCTATGATTCTTAATTGTGATGAATCCCCAGATAGTTTTCAATGGATTATCCAGCTGTAGACAAAATGTTATTGTGGTAATCTTTGAAAGCTTGCCAGTAGCCTTTGACCTAAGAACATAAGAACAGTCAGACTGTGTCAGACCAAAGTGCCATTGAGCCCAGTATCTGTCTTCTGACAGTGGTCAGTGCCAGGTGCCCCAGAGGGAATGTCCAGAACACGGAATCACCAACAGATCCATCCCCTGTTATGCATTTCCAGCTTCTGGCACAAACTGGCTAGGGACGCCATCCTGGCTCATAGCCATAGGTGGACCTATCTGCAGTGTAGATGTTTCCTTTTTGTGCAAAACCCCCTTTTTGAGCAAGATCCTTATGCCTTCCCCGGGCAAAAAGGAAACATCCACACTGCAAGTTTTTGCACAAAAACCCCTTGTGCAAAAATGGATCGGAAGAGATTATGCAAATGAAGCATGAGAAAATGGTAATCCACGCTTCATTTGCATTGCCTCTTCCAGCAAAGTGCATAGTGTAGCCGTAGCCTCTGAGAGAGACAAGGTGGGTGAGGTATGTCTTCCACAACATGGCTACAACACTACAGAAGACCCTGCCATAATCCTCCATATGGGGGCTCATTAATCCCAGAAGTTTGAGGCAAATGCCCCTTTAGCCCATTATTAATTCAGCCCATTAATATAGATGCACCTCTGACTAGACAGGCTGCTTTGATTACATTGTCCATGTTGCAGTGTCCCTGACAGAGCCACAATATTGTTCCAGAGATTTCAATGTGAGCAAAACAACTCATTTAAGGAGCCTTCCTGGTATTCTTGTCAAAGTAAAGTTCTGCATTAGCAATTAACTTAGTTTTTAAAGCAACAAGAGGCCAATCACTGAGACTACATCCACTACTTAATCTTACTGTCTGTACTATCCAAATATGGATTTTGACAGTAAACCCTCCATGGACAAATAAATCAATGTATTTTTGGACGGCAATTATAGTCAAGGTTATGCTGAACACTTATGTTGCCCAATAGAGTTGAAAAGACGGAGCAAAGATACATGGCCAAGAACTGAGCCCTTTGGAATAGCAGAAAACTTACATGCAAATCATTATAATTTTTCACTGTATAAGAAAAGGAATGGCAAGAGGAAACACAACAAAACCCTGCCTTCTCCAGGGGAAGTTAAGACACAACTAAAAGCCATGTTTGGTTAATATAAACTGGTGATTTATCAAAATTGCCACAACTATGATGTTAAGTTTGGGTCAGACTATGTCCAAAGAACAATTTGTTACATTAGTTAAAGGTATTCTAGCATTCTAGTAGAACATATTGTTTTCAGAAGGCATTAACATTTTTTGGAGGGGAGGGGGAAATACAAAACAAGAAAAGTAAAGGTTTATAGTTCATGGTAAAATCTGACACAGAAAAGCCTTGTCAGAAATGTTATAAACAAGCAAGGGATTGTTCATATATCCATGACTGGAATGCCAATCAACTGGCAAGAAAGAGTAGCAACAACACAACATAGAATCATAGAAGATAAACGCTGACTGTGGAAATGAAAGGAAAGAAAAATCAAGCAATGAAAAAATTGGGCAATTGAAAAAGGTCAAATCCTTTAAAAAATAAAGCCAAGATACAGGGCCACATCGTCAGCCTTGGCAGCACTCATCTTGGTGTGAGGTAATGTGGGCTTTAAGTCACCTTCTGTTTCTGTGGTTGCTAGGGATGTTTGGAGCCAGTTTACCCCACACATTTCCACTGGCAGCTGGAGTTGACAGAAACACTCCAGTCTTACCCCCAACATCTCTCTTCCACCTGGAGTTGAGGGGAAAAGGGTATAGAGTCAACTATACCAACTGCAAACCATCCTGTTATGCCAAGCAGCTGAAATTACTAGGTTTCAACTTGGAAGGAGAACCCGGGATCTAAACCCACAATTTAAAAATGGGATTGAATGAGATGGCAGACTTTATTTTTATATTACTATGAAGGATTAGCAGTTTAGTTCCTGAAATAGGATTGAAACCACGAAATTAAAAGCCAGTGTCTTGGTTCTGCTTAGAGTCCCTTTATGCCACTAAGCCTATCCTAAATGTGGGGCCAAGGATTTTCTGGCATAAAGGAAAACTCATCTGATAAAAAACTAGAGTAGGCTGGATTTCATTAATTTCCAAAGATATGGGGCTATTTAAATTTGAGATTTTGGTTCAACCAGTTTCAGAGAAAGTTTCTAATCCATTTGGGGATTCAGATTTGAAACCTTCCCCTGCAAAAGTTCAGATTCAGAAATCCACCTTGGATCCATTTCTACCATGAAGTGACAGAGGTTTGTGGAACTAGGGACCTGTTCATTCTGGATTCAGTATAAGGACTGACTGAGGGCATGTCTACACAGCAGCGCTAAACTTGAAATAAGCTACACCATTTGAGCTACAACAGTTGCTAATTTTGACTTTGGGCACATCTACACAGCACTTATGTTGAAACAGAGCACTCTTCCCTTGATTTCCTTTACTCCTTGTTCAATGAAGTTTACAGAAGTCAGAGTAAGAAGTCCATTATTTTAAATGTATTTTAAAATAACAGGCTTGCTGTGTAGACGCACATTACATTATTTCAGAATTACTGACTTTATTCTAAAATAACGCTGCTTTGTAGACATGCCCTGAAGGTTTGGATCCTTTCTGATTTTATGCAAGGCATTGATTATTCTTAATTACTATCAACCAAATAGACTGGGAGATTTTCCCACTAACTCCAGTATCCTGAATTCTAAACCTCTTCCACTGAAGAGCTCTGCTTTTCATGCAGTGTTTTTCATTTACCAACTTTTTGTTGTTTAAAGACCTGAGCAATGGGCTCAAACCGCAGCAAGGGAGGTTTCGGTTGGACATTAGGAAAAACTTCCTAACTGTCAGGGTGGTTAAATACTGGAATAAGTTGCCTAGGGAGGTTGTGGAATCTCCATCTCTGGAGTTATATAAGAGGTTAGATAGACATCTATCAGGGATGGTCTAAACAGTACTGGGTCCTCCCATGAGGGCAGGCGACTGGACTTGATGACCTCTCGAGGTCCCTTCCAGTCCTAATATTCTAATATTCTATGACCACAGGTTTGATTTTTTCCAAGAACCCTTTTCTCTTTATTGGGAGTTTGCTCTTGGAAATTGTATATGGGGGGTGTCACATTACTGGACTTTTAAGGGAACAACCAAATCATTGCTGCACCCACGGGGGGGCGGAGGTGTTTGCCTCAAAGTCTGTACAAAGGGGGCCATGTGGGGTGTCAAATGAAAGTTTATGTTCTACTGATTCTATATATGCTATTCATGTACCTGTGTGATATCTGTATATGGAGCTATGAATGTGGACTCTGTGCTGATACTGTGAGTGTTCTCTGCCTGAGACAGAGCAGTGGGTCTGAACTGCCTGCTATAAGGAAGGAATGTCCAGTCAATGACTATGCCAATTAGAGAGGCTCCAGGAACAATGGCTCCCAAGGAACCCGGTACACACCTGAGGAATGTGTCTG
The DNA here is from genome assembly GCF_052426305.1 of Pelodiscus sinensis. Taxonomy (NCBI): domain Eukaryota; kingdom Metazoa; phylum Chordata; order Testudines; family Trionychidae; genus Pelodiscus; species Pelodiscus sinensis. The sequence continues at coordinate 66,916,235 of NC_143052.1, read as the reverse complement.
GAACCTGTAAACCAACCAATATCATGGCTGCTTACAGGACACAGGAATAGGTCCCTTGGCCATGTGACCTGCTCCGGCTTGTAAGACACCAGGGATGGATATAAAATGCCACGAGGCAAACTCCATCTTGCCTTCAATTTTGCTACTGATTCCAGATGCAGCCTTGTGAGGAACAACAAGCTGGGAAGAATTGTTGGCCCATCCTGACATAGAATGTACACCAGAGACTTTTAAGATAGCAGTTTATAACATCTCTGCTGAGAGCCTGCATCCAGAACTTGGTGATTTGATGCATGTAATGTGTTCTCCTTAACAAGCTTACTCTCATGCTTTTCTTTCTTTTATTAATAAACCTTTAGATTTTAGATTCTAAAGGGTTGGCCCCGTGTGCTCTTGCGGGTAAGATCCAAAGTGTAAATTGATTGGGAACTGTGGCTGGTTTCTTGGGACTGGAAGAACCTGTTCGGGGTAGGTGAGATTGGGTTCTATAACCCCTCACCTGTGTGCAGGCCCGGGACTGATTTTGGCACAGGGAGAGCTGGGGCATAAGGGGTTTTACTCGTGAGGCTTCCTGCTGGCCAGATTGGCAGCTGAAGCGCTCAGTGTGACTGGTTTGTGGCCTATTGAGAACGGTCTCCAGTCAGGGGCTGCAAGGAGCCCCCAGTTTGAGCAATTCGCCTTGAGCAGATGCCCTCAGTGGTGCCCAGATCCGGCCCAGTCTGTCTCAGAGTGGAAATCATGTACCCAGATCCTGGTGCAGATCTTTTTCTCATGAACTAGGTGGAGATGCAGACTCCTCCACAGAAGTATTCAATGTTTCCTGGCATCTGTGAGGGCCTCTTGACTCATCCAAAATCTATGCAAGGTAGGGAGCAGGGTGGAATAGGAGTGAAGAGGTGATGCTAGGAGGGGGGACAGAAAGGATGCATATGGGTCCTAACCACAGCTTCATAGAGGTCACGTGAGACAACCTGTAAAGTATATTTCACCTAAGATTCTCAACGTTCTTCAACCATGCCAATAAATCAAACCTCCCCACACCCATGTGAGTTCGGGAAGTATTGTTAGACCCTTTTTTCCAGATATGAAAACTGCAGTAAAATGAGGTAACTGACTTACTAGCCTAAGGTTTTGCAGGAAATCAGCAGAAAAGCCAGAAATAGAACTCAGGGGACTGAATGCTGGTCCTAGTGACATCAGTAGAGCCAGGATTTCACCCAACAGTTTTGCTTCTCAGCACCCTGCTTAGTTACTAAACTAAATTCAAAACTAAGCCAACTCCCCTCCCCCCCCCCCCCCACCAACTGCTTGATGGATTTCCACAATTCCTTTCCAGCTATAACTCTCAAACAAAAAACTTATGATTTCCTGATGTATATTAAGGATAATTATAGGAGTGGTTTCCACTGAATGCAATTACAGGATTAAGTCTAAACCATCATTGATAATTATAAATAAATGTAATAATTTCACATGGTTTTCTAGTTAATAAGTTATAACAGGGTGCAGACTCATCACCATAGTGCCCCCTGATGACCAGCCTATGATATCTGGGCTACTCCATCAAGCCTTCCCCTGGTTGGATCTCCTAATATGCCCCCTTCCTATTGGTTTGGTTCTGTGCAGCTTATCTAAGGCTGCTTTCACTTCTCTTCTTCCAGAGTGGGTCATTGCACCACTACATAAATTGAATCATTTTTATAATCCACAGGCTTGTTCATTCTATGGTGCCAGGCACCTGAATGTATCAGACAAGAGAGATCCAGGCTGAAACAGTAAATACTGACTTTGTTGTTCCATTGTGTTTTATTGGCAAAGGTTCTCCATGTAACATACTCAATTGTTGCAAGACAGGTGTTTCTAACAGTCCCTGTTTCATTATAATCATGAATCTCAGCATGGGCTAAATTCCAAAACATTCAAGACATCAACATTTGACTTATTGGTATGAATTTCTTCATTGCTAATGCTAAAATAACACCAGGAAAAAAAATCTTGTGTGGACTTAATTCTACAGTTCAATAAACAATGTATTGAATGAACATAATCTTTTGTCCTATTTGCAAATTGTCTGAGAGCAATTTGTGGTTTGTTATTTCATAATATTTGTCAAATAGTTTCTTTAAATAATTCTTGGTCTGAAAATTGTTCACTAGAAGTATGATGTGTGTAATGACTATCTGAAATTTTAGCTGTGTTTCTGAGTTTTGTCTGTTCACATTATTTCTGCTTCCTGACTGAATTAGGTTTTGTGTGCGCATGCCCCTGTTTACAAGTTCAGCATTCATTTTCTGTCAAAATTCTGTAGTACTTGCTTATATGTCACTCTTTCCATGAATATATCTGCCAGGCGACTTGTTTACTAGAAAAGTCACAGAAAGTGATTATAAACATGGAACAACACATCAGTGAAGCAAAACTCACATTCCCCTAGGAAGTAGGAAATGAAGTGCAACCACTTTCCCAATTACTGAAATGAGGAGCTGTTTAGAGAACATGTTTAAATGTGCCTTTGTGATCCCATAAACAGACAGAAAAAAATGGATTGATGGGATTAGACCACACAACAACACTTCAGAATAGGGAATGAAAGTGAATGTCATATCTAATTGCAATTACAAGTGGAAGAATGTAAGCTACTTGAACTGGAATGTGGCCAGGCATCAAGAAGGAGGGTTCAAGACCCAATGTGATAGGAAATGCTAGGGGGTTTTGTATTGCTTTGTATTATGTACAATTATTTGAATTTTTATCTCCTGAAATGAGAGATTCCAATTGTTTTTACGCTGACACCCATCTCAACAGTTTGCACCATGTAGGAAATAAGAGCTATACTATGGCGGTTACTCTTTAATAATTTCTTTTGTTTTGAAAGATATCCCCCAGAAAGGGGTATGCTCCATATTAAAGACAGGAAATTTTCTCTTGGACATAGAACTTTTTAGTGTGACCACTGTACAGAGGGTTCAGATATACTGCTTCCAATTAGTACAAAGGCACAAATGATTACAGTGCATCACCTGATTCTCAGGACTTACTGCAGTATTTGCCTCTCATTCCACACATGGAACTCCAGCTGATGCCTATGAGAGGTTAGCCACCACTGTCCTTGTGAGAGATCTGAGACCTACCAATAGGCATACAGAGGCTTACATTTGTTAAATTGCTTCAACATAAGTTGTTAAATGTATATTCGAAATACAGTATATCAGAAAAACCTTTCCCCATAACTTTAATATAGTGCATATGCTAGGCAGAAGAGTTACAAAACCATGGACAAAAGATTTCACAAGCACTTTCTCAGAGTCAAAATTGGCTCTTTTTCAAGTGTTCTTGAAAGGCCAGTTTTTGGATGGAAGTTGATTTTTATAATGATTGCTCTAGCTGTAATAACCACAACAATGTTATGGGAAAGAAACAATTGCCATGGATTTCATGCTGGTATGGAGAACGTTGTGATCAGGTGGAATGTATTTTATATTTTCCAAGAGGGACATTTGACTTGGTTTTGGTCATATGGCAACCATTCATGGGTTTTAAAACAATAGGTGGTATAAGCTTTCTATGATTATAAATCTGCTGTTTTCATTTATTTTTGTAGTCTGTGATGGATATTGCTGTAACTTACACTGGAAAATAATTGTACCCAAGAGCCAATGGCCATGTAGGCAGAAACCAAAAATATTTATAGAGCATTTTAACCAAAATAGAATTTTAAACGCTTTCTCAAGATGTTTAAAGTACCACAGTGAAAGTTTGTTGAATGTTTCACTAGGGAAAATGGTTCATGTGCTACAGTACATGATTACTGATGATTTCACAAATGTGTTGGTGCATCAAATATTATAGTACACGTTGTTGTGTATTGTTAAATAGCTTCTTTGTTCCATTCTGGACTTCAGTCAAGCTCCACCCATTCATAGTAAATTAGTCATGACCTCTGATATCCAGAAGAGATTTTTTTTCTCTTTCTGTCTTACCAGCTCTTCTTCTAGACTTTGACCCCTTTATATGGGTCATCCATTTGAGTGCTTCTCCATTCTCGTCTATTTTGAAGCAGTTCCTTGGAAACTCCACAGCTAATCAGATCCATTTGTATGACATCCATCCACCTAGCTATGAGTCTTCCAACTGTTCTCTTACCCTTCACTTATAAGTTTAGCTCACTGTTTCCTATATATCCTTCCAATCTTCTTTTCTTACGAACATATCATCTAACCTGGACTGCCGCAACTTTTTCCTAATCTTCATTTCATGTGTTCTGAATATGGTCCATCCTTCTAACTCCAATCATTCATCTTAATATTTTCATTTCCACTGTATTCAAGATGTGTTCCTAATGAAGACCTGAATACAGTCTTCTAGATCTCCTCAATTTGACAGTCATTCTCCTATCATTGATCACTCCATTCACTTCCTCGCCTTTCAGTTAACCCTTTCCTGTCGTGGTTATAAATCCATACATCTAGACTGCAGAGTTTTTTCGGGATATCCTGGAAAAGCTCTGCCAAGGAACCCGTCTGCTTTTCCAAAAAAATGTGCATATCTTTTTCCGATAGAACCTTGTAGTCTAGACACAGCCCATCAGAATTCAACCACCTACTTGAACTTCCAAACTTACTTTCTATTTATCAACTACCTAGATCATTCAATCAGAAAATGAGTGGATTTGTTCTTGTTATAAAGGGTTCATTGTGTGGAAAAGCTAACTTGTTTTGGAAACAAATCTTTTTTGCCAAAAGTTACACCAAAGTAAGTCCAGAGAATATCCCCTTCAGTAAGGATCAGTAGAGATACTCTGGGTTTGCAATATACTGTTAATACAAAAGTAATTTGTTCCTCAAGGTGAATGGTTTAAAAATCGGCATCTATAAGGATAATTACCTTAAATAGTTTCAAAACATGGAACAGAGTTTTTAAAAACTTATATGTAATTTACATGGTTTTTAATGTAGATTTGTTGGCCTTTATTTGGGATGACTGCAAACTTTTAAAGTTGTTGCGTGTCAGCAGACCTGCATTTCTTTGCTTAGATGCTCTGTGTGAGGCAAAAGCGGAGTTGGTGACTTCTTAATGAAAGGGTGGATTTGCAAAAGAGAAAGGGTTGTGACAGTGAATTCTATGAAAAGGGGACAGGAAGCTGCAAATATGAGAGCTCCTAAAAACCTTTTGAGAGTGGGAAGCACCCAGAATTTGTTAAATTCCAATACACGAAGAAAGATACAGTACTTATAGCCCTGCCAACTTCAGAAGGGCCAATTTCTTAGCAATACACTGGATGCAGCTGATCCTAACAAGGGCTGTCTGATTGGCTGCACTTCCTGATAGAGAGGGAGTGATAATGGCTATTTGATTCATCAACAGCCAGCATTTACTAGTTTCTCAATTCATTCTCTACCCACAGTTGCCTTGCCCCCAGCTGTCTTGTGCCACTTCACCCCCTACTCTTCTCCATTCTTGACACCTTGGCTCTGACCCCTTGTGTCACTTCCTGACCAAGTATCTGGCTCATCCACTGACTCTGGTATTTGGTTTCTTATCCCTGGTTCTGACCATCAGCTTTGCTCTTGACTATGCCTTCAGGTGTCATGTGACCCTCATCCTTGCTACATCTCAGCTCTGCTTTAACTTTCAGACCTGGCTACCCCCCATAGTTCCAGCCTTCAGGCATGAATGCCCACATCCTAGCTGTTTCCTTGATAGGTCTTGGTTCGACAGTGTATTTAATCATGTGTCTAGTTATAACCATATAAGGAGCCCCACTGAGTTAATTGAGATTGCTCATATACTTAAAATTAAGCATATTCTTAAGACTTTCTAACATTGGGGTATATACTGAGTAGCCATTACTAACATGTAGCTTTCTTGTGCCACGTAGTGTTATGGTATACGTGAAGCAAATTGGAAGTACATCCCTTGCATAGAAACAGGATTTTATAATCTCTTAGGGTACGTCTACACTACAGCACTAATTCGAACTAACTTAGTTCGAATTAGTTAATTTAAACTAAGCTAATTCGAATTAGCGCATCTAGACTTAAAAACTAGTTCGAATTAGCATTTTGCTAATTCGAACTAGCATGTCCACACTGAGTGGACCCTGAACTGAGGTTAAGGATGGCCGGAAGCAGTGCCGGCAAGACATCAGATTAGGACTTAGAGCGTGGAGCTGCTGTCTCAGGCTAGCCAAGGGCTGTGCTTAAAGGGACCCAACCCCCACCCCGGACAGACAGTTCTCAGGGGTTCCCCGCTTCCAAAGCAGTCCTGGCTTGGAGTGCCTTGAGTGCCCACACTCAGCACATCACAGCACTCGGCCATCAGCCCGGCTGCACTTGCCACAGGCTGCCATCTGGAGGGGGGGTCAATCAAGGGGCTTCAGGAGAGCTTCCACCCCGAGGAGCCCACAGAGCCAGCCCAGTCCTCCCCATCGGGGGCTCGTACCCCATTCCTCCGTCACCTCCTTCCACTTACCCCTCCCTAGCTCCCCTTCCTGATGTACAAAATAAAGGACACGTGGGTTCAAAAATAGAAACTCTCTTTATTGAACAAAACTCGGGGAGACTTGGAAAAGGAGGTGAGAGAGGGGAAGAGAGAGGGTGGGAGAGGGGAGGGCAACTAAAATGATCAGGGGTTTGGAACAGGTCCCGTATGAAGAGAGGCTAAAGAGACTGGAACTTTTCAGCTTAGAAAAGAGGAGACTGAGGGGGGATATGATAGAGGTCTATAAAAGCATGAGTGGTGTGGAGAGGGTGCATAAAGAAAAGTTCTTCATTAGTTCCCATAATATAAGGACTAAAGGACACCAAATGAAATGAATGGGTAGCAGACTTCAAACTAACAACAGAAAGTTCTTCTTCACAAAGCAAATAGTCAACCTGTGGAACTCCTTGCTGCAGGAGGCTGTGAAGGCTAGAACTAGAACAGAGTTTAAAGAGAAGTGAGATCAAGTCATGGAGGTTGGGTCCATGGAGTGGTATTAGCCAGGGGGTAGAAATGGTGTCCCTGGCCTCTGTTTGTGGAAGGCTGGAGATGGATGGCACGAGACAAATGGCTTGGTCATTGTCTTCGGTCCATCCCCTCCAGGGTACCTAGTGTTGGCTGCTGTTGACAGACAGGCTACTGGGCTAGATGGACCTTTGGTCTGGCCCAGTACAGCCATTCTAAGCTCAGGGCTCAGGGTCAGGGGTCTCAGTGGACCACCTTGATTTTCATGCACACCTGCTCCTGGGTGGCCAGGCTGGCAGCTCTCCTGCCCTAGCCGGCCACTTTCCTGTGCCTAGTGCGGAGGTCGTGGATGAGGTCCACGATGTCTGCACTAGACCAGGTGGGCACCTGCCTCTTGCAGACCTGGGCAGGCTCCCGGGAGCCACCAGCCTGGTCCCAGGAAGAGGCGGAGGTCTGGGTGGCAGCAGGTGGCTGGCTCGAGCCGTGCCAGGTGCAGGGTCTGCTAGCTGGGTGCTGGCAGGCTTGCACCTGGCACGGGCACCGTAGCCAGCCCGTGCCCCTTTAAGAGCTCTGGGGCCGGGAGGGGGGCAGAAAAGTTTCCCTGGTGGTGCCCAGAGTGGCCACCTGGGAAAGCTGGGGAGGGCTAGCCTCCCACTAGTTCGAATTAAGTGGATACACAGCCCTTAATTCGAACTAGTTTATTCGAACTAGGCGTTAGTCCTCGTGGAATGAGGTTTACCTAGTTCGAATTAAGCGCTCCGCTAGTTCGAATTAAGTTCGAAGTAGTGGTTCGTGTGTGTAGCACCTATCAAAGTTAATTCGAACTAACGGCTGTTAGTTCGAATTAACTTTGTAGTGTAGACATACCCTTACTAATGTTTTATTTTGATTTTCCCATATACTTTTGCAAACCTTAGGGACAAGTTTAAAATGTATCATTGAAATCCAGGTGGGGTGATAGTAGGTGATGTAGGGTTATAGAAGAGCAACGAACTGGTTAGATCTCTTCACTGTTCAATTCCAGACCATTTTAACCATTTTTTAAAGGTGTTGAGTTTTTGTAAAGAATGTCACTTTGAGGATTGTTATCAGGGTTCCTTAAAACCACATTTAACATTTTTGCTTTTTTTAGTGAAGTTTTTAGTTTGGAAATTTATCTGATTTTAAAAGAGTGCTTACAAGGGGGTGGGGAAACTCAAGGATCAGGGGTGGGGGTCTCGCCAGGCCAACTGCCTCCCAGCATGGCGAGGGAGGGGGCCTCGGCATCCCCGCGGGGATGGGGTGGAGGGTGCGGAGGTTGAGGTGGGGGGTGTGGACATTGAGGAAGAGGGTGTGGGGGTTGAGAAGGAAGAGGTGGGAGGGGGGGCAGGAGTGGGAGGAGGGACAGCAGTTGGGGGGGCAGCAGGCGCAGGACCAGCACGGGGCACCATGCCCTGCAGCAGGACCTGCAGGTTTGTGCTCAGCCCTTGGACCTCAGCCAGCAGCTCGTGGCGGAGCTGGAGGTCTGCCCGCATCCAGGCCTGCAGTGTGCAGTGCACGGCTCGCAAGGACCCCAGGTGCTGGTCCCAGTACTCCTGCTCCGTGCTGGCGGTCTGGAGCAGGCCACGGGTGTGGGAGCATGTCCCGGGCGGGGTGGTGCGCCCTGCACGAGCAGCTGGTGCAGCTGTAGAGAAAGAAGAGAAGGGGTCAGTTCTCCCTGGGGACACAGGGGATGATGCCCAGCCCTCTCCCCCACCCCGCAACGTGAGGGTGACCATGTCCTGCACCGTCAGAGCCGCAGTGCTTGTACAGAGGCCATGGTCAGGATGTCTGGCTCTCCCCGGGACTGGGAGCTGCCCCAAGACCACACCCATGTCCCTGTGCCATGTATAGTGTGGCCGGGGCGGCGGGGGGGAGGGGCATGTCCCCTGCCTCCATGTAGAGGGGACATGTGAAGGGAAAGCATCCTGCTGGGTCCCGCCCTGGGGTTGGGAGCATGTCAGGTCTCTTTGCACAAGCATGTGCCTATTGGGCCATGGCCCCTGGGTGTCACACAGCTGGAGCCACCTGCCCAAGGGTGGCATGGCACGTGCGAGCACGTGCACAGGTGTCTGCGTGATCCGTGGAAGGCATGGCCCATGCACGTGGTCTCTGGTCTCCCTCCTGCCTCCCCCCCCCCCGAACTACTTAATTCGAACTACTTACCCGGTACGGTCTCCCTGGACGCTGGGACATCCTGCGGTGGCCCCTCCGGTGTGCCCGGGTCAGGGCTCTCCGGTCCCGGCTCGCTGTCCCCTGGGCTGGCACGGACCGCCCTGCCCCCCAAGAGTCTGTTGAGGGCGGGGAAGTAGGGGCAGGTGTCAGCCCCTGCAGCGGCGCCGCCCCTGGTGGCCCTGGCGTACCCCTGCCGCAGCTGCTTCACTTTAATGCGCACCTGCTCCCGGGAGCGCCTGTGTCCCTTTCGGGCTATGGCAGTCACTATGCGGCCATAGACGGCCACGTTCCTCCTCTTAGTGCGGAGATCATGGAGATTGGGGGCCTGCCCCCAAACCTCAATGAGGTCCATGACCTCCGCACTAGTCCAGGGGGCCGCGCGCCGTCTACAGCCCCTGGCTGGCCCCTGGGTGCTGGGGGACTGGCCAGGAGACGGCTCGCTGCCACTGGCTGCCTGGCTCATGGTGGGGCCACTGGGTCAGGGGCAGAGACCGCTGGCAGGGCTGGCTGTCTCAAGTGCCGTCTGGCCAGAGTCTACCCCTTTAAGGGCCCGGGGCTGGGGGAGAGGAGAGGAGTTTTCCTGGTTGTGCGCAGAGAGGCCACCAGGGGGAACCTGGGAAGGGCTAGCCTCCCACTAGTTCGAATTAAGGGTCTACACAGCCCTTAATTCGAACTAGTAAGTTCGAACTAGGCTTAGTCCTCGTAGAATGAGGTTTACCTAGTTCGAACTAAGCGCTCCGCTAGTTCGAATTAAGTTCGAACTAACGGAGCGCTAGTGTAGCGCCTATCAAAGTTAGTTCGAACTAACGTCTGTTAGTTCGAACTAACTTTGTAGTGTAGACATACCCTGAGCCTGTTTACCTGAGGGCTTGATACCAATTCACCAAGGCCCAGCTAATCCACAGGCAAAGGTCTAACAAGGTGACTGCAAATCTAGGGATATGGCCTTCCATTGGACCCACTATTCCAGTCTGCTCAGTGCCACCACCTTGCTGGGAGCATGATTCTGACAGACTGCTCATGCTCCAGTTTCAGTCCCAGTCCCAGTCTGCTCTTTCAACCTTATTTCAGCTCTGTTCTTGATTCCTGCTCTAACCTTTGTTTCTGGTCCATGACCCAACCAGTGGGTCTGACCACTGCTGCTTCAACTGCTGGGCCTGACTTTCCACTTCTCAGTTTCTGATACAACCCCAGCAGTGCTCTTTGAACACGCCCCAATTAACTTCTTGCCACTCTACAAAACAGGAGCTGGCTGGCACGCTGCAATGTAAAAGCCCTTTTTAAAACCCCAATAAGATAGGCATCAGATCCTCAGATGGTTTAAATCTCCATAGCTCCATTGAGTTTAATTTAGCTCCACTGAGATCAATGCAGCCATTGCCCATTCACACTAGCTGTGGAGCTGGCACATTGTCTCTTACCTCTTAGTTATTGATTTGCCTGACAAATCTGTCAGGAATGAAATGGCAGTTTCATTTGTTTCCAAAATTTCATGCAGATTTCTCCCCCCCCCCCCCCCGCCCTTTTTGTTGCATGTAGCTTTGCACTTCAATTTCAACTTCAATGAAAAAAGGCTACTTTTCACAAAAGACACGTAAAGCCATAATTTTTCATACTTGTAAGGGACAGTCACAGGGTTTTTTTGTTTTTGTTTTTTTTTCCAAAAAGGGATCCATTTCTTTTTTTAAAAAAATCACAAGTTGATTTTCTTTTGCAGACCTGTTCTCATGTTTTAGTTCATGATGTCAAGAGAGGAAACTTGAAGTCTGCATAGTTCTGCACTTTATTAAGAACATTTTACATCTGCTTTAAGCATCTTACCCAAACATTTTTGAAAATCCAAGAGACTCATGTATTTAGGCACCATCATTATGGTTTAAAACAATTTTTCTTACTAGTTGGAAAGGCATGTTCCTGGCTTAACATTACAACATTCTGTTTATCCCTATTAAGACTAATAGTTTTCAGTGTTATGTTACATTGCTTTAGAACTTCAGAATAGCAGCTGATCTTACATATTTATCACATACAGTGTGATGGTCCTGCATGATAATAAGATAATGTCAATCGCTTCTATTATATACAGCACCAATGCCATTACACTGCCATCATTTTGGGAGTTGAGATTTAGAAATTAGCTTATTTCTTTTCAGCATGAGTCAGTTTCTTGGTTATCATGTTTACTAACACATGTCTCTGCCATTCTTTGTATTCCATTTTTATTAATTGACATGTGAAGTAGCAGATTGTATGCTTTTGGTCAGAAGTATATTCTGATTTATATTTGGCACATTGGACCTGCCCAAATACTCTGTCACAGAGCCTATGTCTACACTATAGGGTTTTTCCAGGATACCAGAGCTATCCCGGAAAAACTCTGCTGCGTCCAGGGAATGCGTCGGCTCTTCTGCTTTTTTTTGCAGAAGAGCAGACTAGCTCCATCGAAAAACCTGTCTTTTGCCTTCCATAAGGAAGAAGAGCTCTTTCGAAAGAGGAGGCTTTTCCAACATTTGGCCCAGTGTAGATGGGCCAAATTTCAGAAAAGCCTTTTCCAAAAAAACTATTGGAAAAAGGTACGCAAATTGCAGAGTGCATTAGTCTAGACATAGCCAGAGTGAGATAGTACCATTAAGCAAGCTGAGATAAGTCTCACCTGTTATTAGCTCAGTTGATGGGAGATTTGTAGGAAACACTGAGGCTCTGACTACACTGGCATGATTTTGCGCAAATATTTTTAATGCAAGAGTTCTTGTGTTAAAGTATTTGCGCAAGAAAGCGTCTACACTGGCATGTGCCTTTGCGCAAGAGATGTGCTTTTGCGCAAAAGCATCCGTGCCAGTGTAGACGCTCTCTTGTGCAAGAAAGCTTCGATGGTCATTTTAGCCATCGGGCTTTCTTGCGCAAGAAATTAACGTTGCCTGTCTACTCTACACTGGCCTCTTGTGCAAGAACAGTTGCGCAATAGGGCTTATCCCTGAGCGGGAGCATCAGAGTATTTGCACAAGAAGCACTGATTTCCTACATTAGAATGTCAGTGTTCTTGCGCAAGTACTCATGGCCAATGTAGACAGGTGGCAAGATTTTGCGCAAAAGCAGTCACTTTTGCGCAAAATCTTGCCAATGTAGACACAGCCTAAGTGACGAAAATGACTTAAATGTTGAAGGAGTTGGCTGAGTATATCGGCTGTCTAAGCAGCAACAGAAAGACTCTGAGCCAGAGGTTTTAAAAGGAGTTGGGGGCATGGTTGACCTGATATGGATGATATTGAACTGTGTTTGTGTTTGAAGAATACATGCATCCCTGAGAAAAGAGAAAAAAATTACCGACGCTGGTGAGCGCTTCATCAAAGCATTGGCCAGTGAGTTGGCCTGCCGACTTCTGTGAGACTGGGGAACCTGAGGCAGAGGCAGGGTCTGATGACAGAACTGGGGCTGTTACACATCTCTATTCAATGCCACAATATGTCCCATTCAGCATCCTCAAGGATATGTGCAATGTGATCCCAGTTCCTCAATGACACTAATGTGTGATCATTGCAAGACACCTCAGCTGGGTCTTAGATCCTGGCTAGTGAACTACTATAATTAGGACACAAATGTAATTTGCTTGGTTCATTTTTGATCAGCATCATACACAAGCTTGGGTATGTCTACACAGCGAAATTATTTCAGAATAACGACTGATATTCTGAAATAACTTTGCGAGCGTCTACACAGCCAAACCGCTATTTTGAAATAATTTCAAAATAGCGGATGGCTTATTCTGAGTTCTGTAAACCTCATTCTACGAGGAATAGTGCCTATTCTGAAACAGATATTTCGGAATAGGCACTTGTGTAGACAGGGAATAGGGGCTAAATCGAAATAGGGGGCCTCCAGCCCTTCCCAGGTGTCCTGGTGGCCTCTCTGTCCACACACAGGAAATCTCTATCCCCGCCCCTCCTCTGGAACCCTTAAAGCTGCAGCCTCTGCAGGCAGGGTTTGTGGCTCGCAGCAGACCTGACCATCTTGAGCCACCGTGCAGATGCTGCTGACTGCATTTCAGCTCAAGATGAGCCAGACAGATGGTGCCAGACAGTCCTCCACTGCTCCCTGGGAGCATTCAGACAGCTCCAAGGGGCCACAAGTGATATGTGCCTTCCTGGTCTGGCGCAGAGGTCCTGGAACTTACTGAGGTTTGAGGGGATGAGACAAACCTCCAGGATCTCCACACCAGATGCAGGAACATGGATGTCTAAGGCTGGGTGGCAGACAGCCTGGGGAGCAAAGGCCACATCCGCACCCAAGAACAGGTGTGGATGAAGATCAAGGAGCTCTGCCAGGCTTATGCCAGGGCCAAGGAGGGCAGCTCCCGATCCGGGGCAGAGCCTTACACCTGCCCTTATTTTAAGGAGCTGGACCACATCCTGGGGGCAGGGCAGTTCCTTCCCCCCAATAGTTATAGACTCCGGGGTAGAGCGGTGCCAAGGAGGAGGAGGAGGCCCAGCACCAGGAGGAGGCTAGCCTGAGCCCCAACCTGACCCAGCAGCCCCGAGGTCTCCCTGAAGACATATCCCAGGTGTCGTCTGAGGCTGGGGAAGGAACGTTGTGTGAGTGCCATCACTTTCCCATGATGCAGGGGGCAGGTAGGTGCTCCACGCTTGGCCCTTGCTGGCCACAGATCATGCAGCCACCTGTGCACATGGGAGCACGTGCTGTGCCTCTCCTGGGCATGTGGCCCCAACAGGCTGTGACATTGGAGCCTTGGGCTTTTGGCCATAGGGTGTCTGGAGAGACCTGCCATGTTCTGATCCTGGGGTGGGACACCCTCCGTCCACAAGCCCCTCAAGAAGGAGCAGGGGAAACCCTGCCCGTCCCCCACCCACACTCAGCACTCCTATACACGGCACACGGGCATGGCCACAGTCTCAGGGCAGCCCTCAGTCCTGGGGACATCAGGGGCCACTGGCCATAGCACACATGGCCTGGCTCCAAGCACATTGGATACGACAGAGCTGAGAACTGTCGCTCTCAGGTCACAGATGGGGGCTGGGCTTCAGTCACTGTGATGATTGACCAGCTGTCTTTATTCTCCAGAGCTGGACCACGTGTGAGTGGAGGATGGTCCACACCACCCGGGACATCCTTCTGCACCCGAGGCTTCTGCAGGCGTGCACGTCCAATGGACCACTACCAGCGACAGCACCTGGCGGCACTGTGAGCCCTGCACAGGGCCATTAACTGCTGGGTGGAGAAGGACCTGCAGCTACGGCGGGAGAGCTGGTGGGAGCTGCTTGCGCAAGGCCGCTCCCTGTGCAGTGATGTGCACAGCCTTGTGCAGAGCATGCTGCCTCCTTCCGCTTCAGCCTCTGCTCCCTCTCTAGCTATCGCTCCTCCTCCCACTTCCACTCCCTTTCCCCCTCCTGCTTCTCCCTCCACACCCTCCCTCCCCCCATGGACACTGAGGCCCCTGCACCTGCAGCGGTGGGATCCACAGAGGCCGGCACCACTCCCAGCCCAAGCCTTGAGCCTCTCCTTCCTTTTCCTCCCCCTTCTCCCAGGCTGTGTCTACACTGGCCAATTATTCCAGAAAAGCAGCCGCTTTTCCAGAATAATTTACCAGCTGTCTACACTGGCCACTTGCTTTTCCGGAAAAGCACAGACGATCTACTGTAAAATCATCAGTGCTTTTCCGGAAAAACTATGCTGCTCCCGTTTGGGCAAAAGTCCTTTTTCGGAAAACTGTTCCGGAAAAGGGCCATTGTAGACAGCACAGATTTCTTTTCCGCAAAAAAGCCCCAATCGCGAAAATGACGATCGGGGCTTTTTTGCGGAAAAGCGTGTCTACATTGGCCACGGCCGCTTTTCCAGAAAAAGTGCTTTTCTGGAAAAGCATCCTGCCAATGTAGACGTGCTTTTTCCGGAAATACTTATAACGGAAAACTGTTCCATTTTAAGCATTTCCAGAAAAGGGTGCCAGTGTAGACACAGCCCCAGATTTTCCACACACCCTTCTTCCACCCTCTCTCAGGTTCTTTCCTCTCTCTATCCCCAGTTTCTTTTACCCCACAGTTCTGTAAACTAAAGACAGTTAACTTTTGCCAAAAAAAAATGTGTTTATTTTTTCATAAGGAATGGGGCAAAGGGAGGGGTAAGTGGAGGGATGGCAGGGAGGAGTGAAGCAGAAGCCCCCAGTGGGGCAGCTCAGGGGACAGTGTCACAACTCCTCTGGGTAGAAGCTCTCCCTTAGAGCCTCCTGGATGCGCACAGCCCCATGATGGGCCTGCTGGATGGCACCCGTGCGTGGCTGCTCGTAGGCACTGCCTGAGTGGTCCACCCCTGCCACCCCACCCCAGCAGGAAGGCCTCCCTCTTTCTCTCACACACATTCTGCAGGACACAACATGCAGCCACCATAAGTAGAATATTGTGCTCCCCAAGATCCAAGTGGGTGAGGAGGCATCTAAAATGTGCCTTCAGGTGGCCGAAGGCACCCTTGACCACCATGCAAGCCCTGCTCAGCCTGGCATTAAATGCCTGTTGTGAAGGGTTGAGATGGCCAGTGTATGGTTTCAAGAGCCACAGCTTGTAGTGGAAATGTGGAAGACAATTGTGAGGTCAAGGAAATTAGGTGGTGTACCACAATTGTTCCTTTTGTGCCTGCATTTTCTTACAGGCTCGGATGCTCTAGGCAGCGATTTGTGATTTTTGCTTCTTATTATTCTTTTGTTATTCTCAAAGAATTAGCTGTTTGCTCAAGATGGTACAGTGTAGGAATGCACTGTTTACTTTCAGCAAGTTCTGGGACAGGTCCAAGGTCAGCCACCTGGTATGGGAGGATAGGAGTGCTTGGGAAGATCACATAGCTATTTATGCTGAATGTGTCCCACCTGATAATGCTAATTATTTGGCCTGGGAAAATATGCAAAGTATCAACAAGCTAATTATTGGAACAGGTGTGATTACTGTAGATCCAACAGTATATAAGTGCCAGGGATATTCCTAACATTGGAACCTCAGCATAGACCGAAGCTGCAGAAGGTGCTATACACTGGCCACTGGGGTCCATCCGCTGTCATTCTTCAGGGGGTTCCCAGCAGTAGAAAGGACATAGGCATTGCATTTTATTCTAAGATTTGCTTAGGATTAATAAGTACTGTATTTTATTCTAAGATTTGCTTAGTAAGCATTGTACTTTACTCTGATATGAAGTATTGTACTTTACTTTAATATTTGCTTAGTAAAATCTTCAAGCTTTCATCCAATTTGTGTGCTTATTGTCTCCGAATCCCTTAAGGGAAGAACCATTGCCTCTTGGCAATACACAGCTGCAGGGGATAGGCTGCATCCCTGACCAGGCACACAGGCATGTCCCTGACCCTGATGTGGTGGTTGGGGAAGAAAGTCCCATTGTGCAGCTTCTGGCAGACGTTAGAGTTCCTGAACACACGTGTGTCATGTGCTTTCCCCAACCATCCAACATTTATGTCCATAAACTGGCTCCGGTGGTCAGTCAATGCCTGCAGGACCACTGAAAAGTATCCATTGCAATTGATGTACACTCATGCCCAGTGGTCTGGGGCACAAATAGGGTTGTGTGTCCCATTGATAGCCCCCCCACAGTTGGGGAAGCTCAGGGTGCCAAACCCCCTGATGATGGCATCCATATCTGCCAGGTGGATGACTCTGCGCAGCAGGGTGCTGTTGATCACCCTGACCATCTGCAGGAGAGAAACAAACTGAGAATCACAGGGGTGCCAGGGTGCCTGACAGTTCACCCTCCTCCCCCTCTTAATATCCCTCCTCCCCACTCACCAGGAGCAACCCCCTGCAATCATGGCCACCCCAGGCAGGGTTTTGTGAGGGCGGGACAGAACAACCCCCCCGGGGAGGGAGCTTGCATCCCCCCTCCTCCCTAGGGAAGCCCATTCCCTCATTCCACCCCCCTCCTAGGACAATAGCCCGAGAATGCCATACCTGCATGATCAAGGCCCTGATGGCTGATCTCACCACGCCAAATTAGTTCCCTATGGATTGGTAACTGTGGAGAGCTTCCAGAGGGTGACACACTTTTGGAGGGGAATGGTGGGCCTCATGTGCATGTCCTGTTGCCTCAGGGTAAGGGTGAGCCACTCACACAGCTTGAGGAAGGTGCCCTTCCTCATTCAGAAGTTCTGCAGCCATTGTTGGTCTCCCCAGCGCTCCAGAACGATGTAGTCCCACCAGTCTGCATTGGTGTCCAGATGCCAAATGAGGCGGGGCACTGCAGCCAGACCATGGTGGGTGGCATCCAGGTCCTGTAGCCACTTCCTCACATACCTGAGGAGGGTCTCCAAGAAGGCCTGAGGGTTGGGTTCCAGCAGAGCCTGGGAGGCAGCCTGAAGAAAGTGCTGCATGACTTGCAGCAAAAGCTCCAAGAGCTGAAGACTGCCCAGTCAGCTTCTGCTCCATAGTGGAGAGTGCTGTGGTGTTCTGAGTCAGGGCAATGAGAACAAGAAGAGAAAGTGCTTTGCTGTCCCTCAGAGAGGTAGGCAAGCAAGCAGGGAAACCTGAGAAACAGCTGTCCAGGGGGTTCCTTTAAGCAGGAGCCTCAGATAGCCTCAAGCAGCAGCCATATGAGGTAACCACTGACCTGATACCCTGCCTGTTGGCTTTAAATGCGATTCAGTGTCCAATCAATATGGACGCACTATTTCAAAATGCATTTAGTGTGTAGACACGTTATTTTGAAATAAACTATTCTGGAATATCTCTTCCGGAATAGCTTATTCCAAAATAACGCTGCTGTGTAGACATGGCCGAGAAGAGATACAGTACTTTGAAGCGAGTATATTGACTCTTAGGATTCATCTATGCTGGAAAGGGGTTGCCTCCTCGTGGAACTGATGCTTATGCCTGCAAAAGAGTTTATGCTAGGATAGCTTATAATAGTTCCCTGAACAAAACAAACTATTGCAGCACAATGGCTTTTTTGGCCAGCCAAACTGCATCCGCACTAGGGCATTTGTCAGCACAGCAATGTGAGCTATGCCAACAAATTGTTAACTGTAAACCAGGCCTCAGAAATGCGCACAATACTTAGAAAAACTATACACCTTTTCTAAGGAAGTCCTAACAAAATACTGGGTGCTTTTGCATAGGCTCAAGACATAGTCATTTACCCTGAAAAATCAGCCAAAGGAAGGGATTTAAAAACAGAAGAAGGGCAGATTTGTTGGTGTGCAAGGAAATTGGATGAGAGGGGGAAAGGGGAAGCAACCAAATAGTTCAGAATTCCAGCACTGCATTTCTTTTCCACTATGATCTATTTTGAGTTCTTCCCTGTTTCCAAATGTTTGTGTATTCATGACAGACCTCTGGTCTGGTTCAATACCAGCCAGAAAGAAAACTGAGCATTAATTTTGATATGATAGTGAAGTAGCTACTCATGCCAGTATTGACACAGTCACTGTATCATTTACAATCTCTAAAAGTAAATTGTTTGCTATAAAAACTTTACAAGTTCCTATTAGAGCTTGCATAGGCTGCTGAGAAGTAGTAAATCCTTTTGAAATTTGATCTATGGGTTCCATTAACTTAATATAAAATAAAAAAAATGTAGATATTGTAGCAGGCAAAAATAGTTTCATACATTTCGTATAGTACCGTACAGTTTTACTGATTAAAAATACCTGGGCCTCTTCCAGACTTGTCGTCATGTTGGCTACATGGCTGTTATAAGCAACCCCCCACAAAAAGACAGATCTGAGAGTTCAAAGCTTATTTAGATTGAGAGCACTTGTAAAAGGGGGGGAAAAGCCATTTGTGTTTGGAATAGTGGCTTGTAACTTTTCCAGCACTATTTTTCATTAATATCACCTGATTTTGATATGTATGCTATACAACAGATTCTAAATAGGAAATCTGGTACCTTTTGGCCTATTATTCCCGTAGCATCTGGCTAACAGGTACCATAGATTTTTTTGTAGTGTGACACACCAAATGAAAAAGTCAGATCTTTTTAAAACCACAATAAATTTCCCAAATGAGTTCGTGTGAAATGGTTAAAAGCAGAAGATAGAGGTTTTGGGTTACATTGCCTTTAATTTGAAAGGGGGACTAAACAGAGCCAGGTGGCCAACATATAGTATGCGGCTGTGCTGGCTTTTTGAATCTGTGAACGTCACACTTGGATACAGCTGGAAATTGGAATCAATAAATGGTTATTACAGAGACTTGATCATCCCATAACACATAGAAGATGAACCACTTGCAAGGTCACTTTGAAAGTAGGATACTTACGTCTATACTCAGGCAGATGTACTGGAGTGGTAACATGCTAGATGTCATAGGAAAGGAATGAGACTACTTAATTTCACTGTGCTGTACAAGAGCATGATGTCTTAGGTCTTAAGCCCAGGTCTGGGAGTGCCCATATAGCCTCTGCATCCTGGCCTCTGCCCATTCTCTGCTAAACACTGGTGAGCTGAGAAACTAATAGAACTACAATCTCTGCTCAGCATCACCCATGGGAACCTGGACTGGCTCCATGAATTGGTCCAACCACACTATTTAAAACAGAAGGAAGCACATGACATTATCTGAGCAACCAAGGGATTTCCTTGTGTGGATGTACTGATTGGCTCCTGCCCTGTGCTTAATCTGCATCTCTCTTCCTGTTCCTGCCCTTATACCCTGTTTCTGATGTCAGTTCCCAGTCGTGTTTCTGATGTCAGTTCCCAGTCGTGCCTCTGACCCACAGCTTTGATTCTTATCTCTGACTTCGGCATGATCCCTGGCTTAGGGAACTGGCAGTTGATTCTGGTGCTGACACGGCTTTGTTCCCCAAATCGGATGCTTGCTGGGCCCACTAAACAGGACTCTTGCTCTGACTAGTAGGTAAGACTGCCTACATCACAGTCCCACAGCAAAAGTATCTTTAAAATGTTTTTCCTTCACAATATTTATCATGTTTCATTTTGATCTTTCACTTACAATGAGCCTCTTCTGCAGCAAGGAACCACTTCTTCCTTGTTAGTCTCTCAGCACTTTTCTCTTCTTTGGGGGTGGAGCAGTAGGCTGAAGTAAACCAGTCCTACTTTGAGGCTTCTTATTTTTAGTCATTTATTTTTACACTATTTACAAGGTAGGCCTCAGGGTAGGCCCAAGTAGTTCTTGTAAGCAAACAACAGAGTCACAGCACTAAGAAATCCATTTCCTTGGCTCCCTGGGCTGTTGCTGTTATGGTTTCCAGCCCTCCTCCAAACAGAAGTAATCTTGATTGTTTCCCCTACATGGAAGGGCCAAGGAGAAGCCTTTTCTCACTGATACTGTTTGTTTCTCATTTCTCCTCCCTTTTGCCCATGGGAGGAGAGGTTTTAAATGGTCACTGGTTGTCCTTAATTGGACTCAAGTGTCACTAATTAACCTGAAGTAACCTTAGTCCATAGGGGAAAAGGGCTTTCATCATCCTTGGCCTCATAGGCCTGCCTTGTCTATTCACATTATAGGGTTGCCAGATACTTTCCCAAAAAATACTGAACATGGTGGGGAAAAAATTGGTTGAGCAAAATAAAAAAAAAATAAAAAAAAAATAATAAAAAAAAAAGAGGGGGACAAAGTTGTTGAGCAAAAAGAAAAAAAAACCCTCAAAAAAAAAAAAAAAAAAAGAGTCACTGCACTTTTAAATCCCAGTGCTCCACGCTCCCCTCTCCCCCACCTGACGCAGCAGGGGAGGAATGTCCCAAGTGGCCTTCCATCCGAGGTATTTTCTGGATTTTTTTACCGGACAGAGGCTGCAGATACCAGACTGTCCGGGCCAATACCGGACACCTGGGAACCCTATTACATATAGTCGTCACATGGCTTTGTGATATCAGCCAGATATGGGTGTCATGAAAGATAAACCCAAAATAAAGAGGTTGGCAAAGTCCTTGCATTACAAATGCAAGAGATGATTCAGGAGAGGAAATATCCAAGTAACCTCAGGCAATTAACCTCCTTACTCAGACACACAGACTTATTCATTTAAAAAAAACCCTATCTGTATTATCCAAGCAAGAGAATATATAGAGATTATTAACAATTGATACCCATTTGGGGGGAAAATTCAGTCAGGTTCAGCACAAGATGCTATACATCATATAAATCCCAGTTAAGTCCTATCTTAAGGTTTTAAGAGGTGTATAGGCCTTTGTGCTCTGCTTGGGCACCTGCATGGCTTTCACCCTTTATGAAATGCATTTACTGTTCTTATTTGATTTAGTCTACATCATTTGTGCTGAAGTCTTCTCCTGTCCAATGCTTTGCCATTGTGATAGCCAACTCAGTTCAGGTCATGACTAAACTTGAGATTTGTAAAAGTATTTAGGCCCTGAGATCAGCATGGTAGGTGCCCAAACACCTTTAAAATCTGAGCCTGACAACATTACAATGCTGTAATCAATTGAAAGGACAAAAAAGAGAGTTTAGGGACGGACCGATCAGATTCCCATCTATCCTGTAGTCTTATTTATTAAGGGCTGAAGGAATCAAAACTAGGAGCTGGAGCAGCAAGGCTGCCTTAAATAACAAATCCCCAAACCTCAAATTCCTTTAAAATGTGTGTGTGAGAGAGCTGCAAATTACCCCATAAATTAGCTAGGGTCAGAGTCTGAGACTGTTGCACTGAATAGCAACTTTCTCTTCAAGATGTGCAGTAGGAAGCCCTGTGGAATATGCTGCTACTTTACACAGCATGAGCAAGGGTATCAGAATCAAGGATTAATAAATAATTTTAACCCCCGCCTCCCCGCTCCCAAAATGTGGATTTGATCTTATAATTATGATAAATAAAATAACATTTTTACTATTTAATTCATACTAAATTAGTGAAAATGATGCAATAAGGATAATTTTGACCTCACTTAGAAAATGGCAGTTTCATAACAGCTGCACATGTTTGTTCCCTTTTGGATTTTGATTCTTTTTACAAGCTTAACTGTATCAATTAGTTAAAAGCTAATAGACAAATGTCTAACAGATGTACAAGTGCTTGTTAGAATGAATACAAAATGCATAGAGAAAAATTCTCCCACACTCACAATTAATCTGCTAAGTAAATGAGATATAATACACTTGTGCTTTGTTATCAGCTATCTCATTTGTGTTGTGGGATACTCCTTGATTTCAGTTTGCTCTTTGTTCTGAAATGTCTTATATAGCTATTTGGTTCTTTTATAATTGACCAGAATTTGTTTATTTTCTGGTTTGGAAATGGGTATATTTAACATCCTTGAAGAGCTTTCATAATTTCTTGGGTTCCCTTGTCATAAAGTAGCATTCTATATACTGATCACTTCAATTAAATTAAACTATCATCAAGAAAGAGAAGAAGAATGGCTTTTAATTAACCAGGGACTCAGATGATGTAGGTTCACTACCTTGTTTTGCTGTGCTCTTACTTTTGTGACCTGCAGCTAGTCACTGTGGATATATCTACACTGTAATTGGGGAGGTGAAATTACAGCCTATCTATAGCATTTTAAAGATGATGCCTAAAGAGGATGAGAGCGTGGACTAGCTGTCTGAGTACATGCCTGCCTCATACACTGAGTATGTACTTGGATGGCTAGTCTCTGCTGCTGCCATAGATTCATAGCATGATAAAAAATAGCAATATCAAGCATGCTGATGCAGGCACCAATAGCAGTGCACACACCCCATTCTACTCACCACTCTTATCTGCTACTTCTTTTCTACCACCCTTTGGGTGTGTCTAGACTGGCAAGATTTTGCGCAAAAGCGGCCGATTTTGCGCAAAAACTTGCCAGATGTCTACACTGGCCATTTGAATTTGCGCAAGAGCACTGATGTTCTAATGTAAGAATTCAGTGCTTCTTGAGCAAATACTTTGACGCTCCTGCTCAGGGATAAGCCCGCTTGCGCAAGAATGCTTGCGCAAGAGGGCCAGTGTAGACAGGCACCTTAATTTTTTGCGCAAGAAAGCCCGATGGCTAAAATGGCCATTGGAGCTTTCCTGCGCAAAAACGCATCTATACTGGGCACGGATGATTTTGCGCAAAAGCACTTTTTGCGCAAAAGCATCCGTGCCAATCTAGACGCTCTTTTGCGGAAACACTTTTAATGGAAAAACTTTTCTGTTAAAAGAATTTCTGCAAAATCATGCCAGTCTACACGTAGCCTTTGTCTGCTTTTGTAAGCTCTGCAGAGCAGGGATTCTCTCTTATTTTACATACAGTGCTAGGCATAATGGGATCCTCATCTCAGCTGGAGTCTCTACAAATAGTACATAAGAGGAATAAGTAAATAGTGAAAAGAACAGTAGTGAAATCTGCATTTACACAGTAATTCAGCTCATGTATTAAACAAAGATGTTTCTATAATTGAATAAGGCTGGAAAAATATTTCATTCAATTGTCCCAGCTCTCATACATGTTTACATGATGTTAATATTATTACTATATAATGCTACCTTCATGCCTTTTAAAAAAGATTGATCATTTATTTCTTTGAGCCTTTATTTTGCCAGGTGTTTCTTTGGTGCTGCAGTTGCATTTAGCACATATAAAATTACATATGATTGAGGCAGTGAGGTTCCCAACTGCTGCTCAGACTATAACCAACAGCTCTCTGGAACCACCACAAAAGGGGGCTGATATACCAGTGAGTTACCAGAGGCTCCTTATTTGAGCAAAAACCAGGACTATAAAGACTAACAAGATGGTTTATTAGGTGATGAGCTTTCGTGGGCCAGACCCATTTCCTCAGATCTATTCTTATTTGAGCAGACATCTACCCCTACCAACTTCAATACTTAAAGCCCAGATTCAGTACTTGAATCAGGAGTCACAAGATGTTGTATGAGCAAGTGACTGGATTCCTTATCCACTACTGTACTGGATCCTGATTTGACCCTTAGCACTGTTTCTGACTGATCCCTGCTGAGATTCCTGACACTGATTTCAACTCAGCCTTTGGCATGGTTATTGACTCTAGCTCTGACACATGCTGTGATCCTGGTTCTGGCTCTGGCTCTGATTTTAGCTTTGATCCTGGATTCTGACCATTAGGCCTAACAGCTCACATCCTGGACCTTACAGATGCTTAGTTCCATTTGGATACACACTGAAATCCAAAGTCGCTCTGAGTCACTACAGAGAATTTTTTTCCAGGTATCTTCCTGGTGCATCTTGCCCACATGCTCAGGGTCTCACTGATGGCCATATTTGAGATTAGGAGGGAATTTCCCCAGGCTCAGTTTTTCAGAGACCCTGGAGGGTGGATGGGGAGGAGTGTTCTTCTTCCTATGCAGCATGAAGCAAGGGTCACTTGCAGATTTAAACTAGTGTAAATGGAACCTGTAGTCTTTAAACCATGATTTGAGGACTTCAATAATTCAGCCAGAGGTTAGGGGTCTATTTCAGTAATGGGTGAGGTTCTGTCAGGTCACACTAGATGATCACAATGGTCCCTTCTGACCTTAAAGACAGCCTATAAACTTCTCTATGGTGGCAATAATATTATTGGAAGGTGGATGGGTAAAAGGGAAATGTCTATCAAAACTATTTTTAAAACACTGCAAAGGTTTAAGTTTTAGTGTGACTTAGGGATGGACAATAGGAGACTGATTGTTTACCCACCACGTTCACACTCCCTTAATTATAGCAAAGTTTAAAAGGTGTTCTTATCTACAGTATGTTAGTGAAATAGTTCTTGTAGCTTTCAGCAATAATAGAATTCATGGGGTGGGCGGTGGGAGAAAATAGCTCTGGAACATGAACACCAGGCCTTGTTTGTAGTACGTTAATTGAAAAATAAATTGCATCCACTCAGGTACCATGATGAGGTGCACAAACCCTGCACCCAGCAGGAAGGGGTTAAAATAGTTTTGGGCTCCAGCAAATTCACCTCACTGTAGCTGTGAGGCCTCCCAGGATTGGAGGAGAAGGGAGGGAGACAACTCTGGGGGATGGGGAGGTTTCGCCGTGTTGATGTCCACTCTAGAGGATGAAGCTGGCTAAAAGTTCCTGTGAACACTGCACAGTAGTCAAGGCCTTTGAGCTGGGCAGCAGCTCATCAGGTATTTCTGGAAAGGAAGGAGGACACGTTTGGACTATTTTTGTATTATGCCTTTCCTTTGTTACCTTTCTGCTGAAGTGGGCTGGGGAAGAAAGGCTAGAATCAGGCTGCAGAAGGAAGAAGTCCTGGGGAGAAGCTGGAGATCTGAAAAGGCAGGGTTGAGGGAAGGGACTGGGTTCCCCTACCTATAGGTCATCAAGGAAAACACTGGAAAAGACTGTGGAGACCAGTTGTGAGGACTAGTGGGCCCAGAGTTGGGCTGGAGACCTGGTGACAGGTTGGATTGGATACTTGCCCTGGGGAAGTGGGATTGAGCATGATATGGCTAGATGGGGCTGAGTTGCCAGGCAGAGGAGACCACCACCAGACCTGCTGGTGTCCCATGCCAGGGCATCCAGGTAATCCACCTAGCCATCCTGGGCCACACAGCTAAGATGGGGAACCATCCTGTTCATAGAACGCTTGGGGCAGCTGCTGTGGACCCCCCAAGGCACACCCCAACCATCCTATGGAAGGGATAGCTCAGTGAAACAACTTTGCTACAAAGAATGTCTGGCCTCCTTTATCCACTGTAATGAGGTAAGGGTTATTTGACACACAAGACCACAAACTGTGAAATGGCTTGTATATTTGATACTACTACATTACGTTACAAGCGTCCCCTTCATACACAATCCTCCCCTCCCCCCAACACAGTAAAAGCCTTAAGTAGTGTTATTAGCTTCCCTAACAGTAGCACAGGTTGTTTTAATATTGCTGCTTGTAACCTACTGTGAACTTACCTGTGTGAAAAGCCCTGTTGTTAGTGGGGTACAATAAAAAGAAACAGGCTTCTCAGAAAGAAAGGAAGTAAAAAAAAAATGCCAAGATTTTTTTACACTAACATTGACGTTTTATAATATAGCCATTGAATTACTCTTAGAAGTTTGTTGAAAAAAGACTTTGAGACAAATTCTGAAGTCTTTCTTCTCCATTTACTCAGTCCTTACTATCACACTGAAGAAAATATAGTTTGCTCGATTAAGAAATACAGGTAAAATTGTCAAAAGTCTCTAAGTGATTTAGGAACCTAAATACCATTTTCAAAGGTGACTTAGGCCCAGATACTCCCATTTCAATGGGAGTTAAGTATCTAAATATCTGTGAGGATCTGGGCCTAAGACACCTTTAAAACTGAGACTTGGGGTAAACTTTTTCAAATGTGCCTGTCAGAACAGTGGCCCAGGTTCTTTCCCCTGCTCCAAGGCATGGGGGAGTCCTCAGTAAGCATAGAACTGATATAGCCAGTTCCCCTGTATCTTTGTTCAGGGTATATCAAGGGGGTGATAATCTAAAGTAAACAAAACCCAGCACAGGACTGGCTGTCGTGTCTGGGAACCACACTGACTGACTGACACACCTTGCTATTTCTAGCTGATCCTTAGTGCAACAAAGCACAATAACCCTTTGTGTCTGAATCAGCTCTAATTTACACCAGTAAGAGCAAAATGAATGAAACCCTGAGAAAGGACCCGAGGATTTACTCTTGATGCATTGTGCCTTGACATCCTAACATGGAGGATCAAGGGAACTTTCTCTGGAGAAGGAAAAAAGCCAATACACTGTAATTATGTGTGAATGGAATTGATTCTCAGCTCGGGTAATTTGGTATACTTTGCTCTATCGACTTCAGGAGAACTGCCCCAATTTATAACTTCAGAGAATCTGGCCTACTACATTTATTATTGCTGTGTCAGCAGTTCCATCACTATAATTTTAATCACATTGCATTTAACAGGACTACTGCAGCTGTACCGGGGAGATTATTTCCTGAGGGCAGCTTCTCTTCTTGGCCAGAGACTGTGACTTTCTGATACCCTGGACAATCTCCAAAGCTACAAGTCCCTGGAAACAGAGGGACTTGCATACATTTCTTGCATCCCAAGCCATCCACGATGGGTAAAAGAAAAAGTAAGGGGGAGCATCACACAGATTCTGAAGGGACCCTTCTATTAATATAAATAATCAGAGCCTGTTCCAAAGGAGGCAGCTTCTAGCAACTGTACCTGGATTCTTCAGAGGCCTCAGTTTAGAATTTCATAAAAGGCATGAAGAAGCATAGCTCTTCCATGCCTTTTTTGATCCTCCTGGCTCTTCTCTCTGAGAACGCAGTTACATGTCTTGTCTCATGTAATCATTCTGTTTCTCTGCCTCCTCCATTCACCAACGTCTCAGAATCTGAGCAGCTGAACAGGAATCTGAGACATTTCAGAACCACACTTTGGTAGCTGGGCCTGTGTATTTAGTGGTACTATAGCTGAGATATTTGTAGTAGAATTCATCTCTTGCTGCAGAATAGTGTTCCTGAATCTAAGCTTCCTTTTTTTTTTCTAGCCCACATGAGGACGAAGAAAATCTTGAGAATATGAGTAGATTAGTGTAATATGATTCAGTGTTATCTTCCTAGGTCTGCAACAGCGTGAAACCATATCTCAGGAAAGTGAACTGCCCAGCCATCTCACTTGGTTATTGACTGTGAATCCAATGAAGCCAATTTAACTATTTTAATGCTGAACACTTGAACAGACCAGTTTGCTAATGTGCTCATCCCACTATTTTGAAATATTCTCCATTGTTCTCTGAATGTGAGAAGATCCAACTGTCCTCTATGCAAAACCAAACCCAGCCAGCTTCCCCCAACAACTTCTTTGATGCATCTGTATGAATTAATATAAACATGCACAGCATATAAAACTCAAAATGAGAATGCAGCAAAATAAATTAAGCACAAGCTCTACTGCGCTGGTTGTATTACTGATGTTCCCATTTAAATCATATGAAACCTCAGTTTTAAAATTGTACGAATGCTGCTGCAATATTGCCAGTTTGCCAATATTCAAGTATAACAGAATCCAGGGAATTTGCCACAGAATCTTGCCTTTGAATACATGGAGCCTTGAGGATTAGCAGTGGGGAGTATCTTTAATTTATTAGTGCTATGTCTGCTGGCCGACCAAGACTGCAAAGCTCTCCTTGACTCTGATAGTTGGAACAGTGGGACCCTCATTATGAAACAGCTGGTTCACGTTCAGGCAAAACAAAAAAAAGACTGAGGTGTAAAATTATGCTCTTGCATACGATGAAAAACGACTTGCTTTTGGACCATCAGCGAAGTGTGCCCTGTCCACTTAGTCTCTCTTGCAATCATTTCGCTGGCACTGCTTGGGCTATTGGGGAAGCACTGCTCCTTGATTCCATTGACTGAATGCCATGTGTTATAATCAGGCTGGGCAGAGTCCCAGATTCTGCCTCTGACAGAAGGGTCAGGTTCCAGAGTTGGACTGGCATCATCCAGCTCACCTTAGAACGGGGGGTAGACACTCTTTCAGATCAACGCACCCCAATGGCTTTAGGGCACAGTCAGGCTGTGGAAACCTAGTGACTTTGGCTCTAGTTTTGTTATAAAAATAGTTGCACTGAAGGACTTTAAGTAACTATTGTTACACTGCTTGGAAAATCATTTCCCTGCTGCTATAGTTTGATTTTTGTAGCTCAGCTCAGTTAATCTTTTATTTTTCAAAAAAGTCATTTGTGAGCAATTTAAAATAAAAATGGAAAAGCATTTTAAAAGCTATAAACAACCTTTTGGTTTTTGTGGGGGTCTTTTTGTTGGCACCAGTTTAAAGAAAAACTCCTACAGTGCAAGCCATCAATTTGTTTTGGTTTTGTTCTTTGGTTTATTTTATAGTTGCAGATGCTGGGTGGGTGAGGAGCAACTTCATTTTTTCTCTGTTACATCTGTCATTACACAAGTTTGTTTTTCTTTCAGAAATGGTTGGTGTTGATTTCAGCACTGCTGTCAGTTATTATTCCATGCTGTCCAATCCCTCACCTCATAAACGAACGTAAATTACACTTTCAATAAGAGGATTGGACTTTATACTTTAAATACCCACAGGCTATGGGTGCCCCAACAGATAATATCTTCTGAATAGCAGCATCCTTCCTTGTCTACCTGCCTCATCAATTCTGATAAGAGAGAGATTTTCTTATACTAATGGGCTCCAAGTTCTTCCTTTTTCCCCCAGCATGAGCCAGGCTGCAAAAATGGCCAATTCCCAGCTGAGACAAAGGGCTCACTTCTCTGCTGCATTGAAGTCAATGGAAGAAATCTAGGCCCTTAACTGTGGCTAGGATTGCACCTAATAGAGATGTGCCAGTTTGCGCAACTGGAGAATTTCACTCTATATTTCTCCAATTGCTTGGAGAGGTCACTATTTTACACAAAGGGAAGCCGGGATCTAGTGAGTTCCCCATTGTTTAGATGGGCTACTGCCAAGATGCCCTGTGTTCAGGTCTAAATAGTACCCTTGCTTGCCCTGAGTGATTTTGACCACTGCATCCCTGCTCTGTCCTCCCTCTCCCCAGAAGTATTTGGACCCCAGGACCACACAGAAGCAGACATGCAGAAGAGGGAAGAAGACACTTTGTATTTCCTATAGCCAAGCAACTAGATCAGCTTCCCTGGTCTTCAGCATGTAGGTGGGGACAGTAACAGGAAAAAAGAAGGTCTATGGATGGAACTCTGGTCATAGGCCCTTAGAATAAAGGAAGGGAAATTCCATCTGCCAATGTAAAAACTACCATCAGCTTCTTTTGACACTGCTATTTTCCCAATGTGAAAGATTACTATTACAAGAGGACTTCGAAACTATACAATAATTTATGTAAAGAATGAAGAATGCCATATCCAATGGGAACCTATATGTGTTAAAAGGCCAAATTCAGGCCTACTGTAGCCAGATGAAGCTCCCATGAACAACCATAGGCCAAATCCAGTGTTGATTTAAACAGTGGTATACGTTCCAAGTTGGGGTATGAGGGTCAGAAAATGGGTGTAATGGGAGGGAGTTGAAAAGCAACATCACACTGGTATTTGGTGATTATGGAGAAAATTATAAACCGAGGCAGGCAGAAGACTAATAGGTTGGGAAAAGTGGGTAAAGGACATAAGCTGAGCATGTATTTCCTGAGCTGCAAAGTCATTCTAGCATATACTCTCTTGCATGGCTAGCACAGCGGAATGTGACATTTAGAAATATAACATTAGTCTTACTGCTAGGTGAAGGTGTCAGTCTAGTCAATGATTCAGCTTGTGCCCCTTCGTGGCACTTGCGCATACAACCCACCTCTTTGCTACAAGCTGAATTATCCATGTACATTGGCCAAGAGAGCAGGATCAACAAAAACTGCAGAAATAAATGTAGAAAAGTCGCCTTTCAAATAGCGATTTATTTTGTATTTGACTAGAGGGAATAAAGACTTGGAGCTCTTATTTTATATTTATATGGTACTTCATTAATATATATTTAAAAGGCTTGATAAAGTATTTTCTCACAATGAGATTAAAATGTGGGCCATTAATATAGTGCTGGTTTATGTGGCCACTTTGATGAGGAGGACTTTAATTAATAATAGCTATATTTCTGGACAAGAATTTTAACAAGGTGTTTCACATATGAAAAATACAGACGGCCCTTTGTTCTGAACAACCTCCACAGGAGTATACAAGGAGTTTTATTGCTCACTGTACTTGTTTTGATAAATCAGTAGGTTACTTTGTGTAAGCAACCAGAGCAAGATCATAATATTATAGAATGTCAGACCTTGACCAATTAAAGGAACAATATAACCATTATTAAAGAATTGTCAGAATTTTTTCTTACATAGATTCCTTACACAAAAATTTATTTTGGGAGACACTCTTTTAATTGTTATTGGAAATAGCACCTGAAACCCTGGATTTCAGCAAATGTATCTTTTTTCCATCTTTGAAACACTAGAAAGTTGAATCCGTCTGTACTGGATGTGGACTTTGCCACCACAGTCCTGTGTCACTGAAGTTCTAGGTTACTCCAATAATCATTCTCCATGATAATTTAAGGGGTCCCTTCCCATGAGAGTTAGTGGCAAAACTGGTCAAGAGCAAGATGAATATTTTTGGAGCATTTTCATGAAAAATCTGTTTCCTTTTTTATTTCATTTTTTCAACTCGTTCTAGTTCATTCTAGCTGATTACCTGTTCTGTGAACAGTTACTACTCTAGTTAAAATAAAGGAGACAAACAGTCATCCGATAAACTCCTAACTCACAGCTAGTACTGTACTCCAAAGAGCCGCGTTACAACAACTTTATGATACATAAATGTGCCTTACAGCCTTCTAGGTAACTGCCAAGGTAACTCATGTCAGGACAGATTCCCACTGTATTAAATAGGTACTAGAAGAACT
This sequence comes from Pelodiscus sinensis, assembly GCF_052426305.1. Classification (NCBI taxonomy): domain Eukaryota; kingdom Metazoa; phylum Chordata; order Testudines; family Trionychidae; genus Pelodiscus; species Pelodiscus sinensis. The sequence goes on along the minus strand of NC_143052.1, from coordinate 66,884,791 downwards.
CATAGCATTCCATAATAAATTGATTATTAATACATATTAAAGTCATATTGATACCAATGGATCAAAATTAATTTCTAATATAAAATCACCATGTAAAAGCAGCCATATTAATCAATAGAGATACTGACCATGTGACAGGGGTACATAGCCTTTTGGTAATAGTGTGTCTGATTCCAGCTAAAAAAGACCAGTCTCTTCCCAGCAAAACATTTGTTATTTTTATTATGAATACTAATCCAGTTATCACAGTATGAAAACAGTAAAGCAACTACAGAGTTTAGTCATTTATCATTTACCTATATGCAGTAGTTGCTCTTCATATACTAATGAAACAGTGGACATATACTACAGTCCAGTCCATCGAGGTGCATGGAATTTCTTAACAGAATTAGATTTTTTTTAAATTTTGATAGATAATGTTAATGTTGATCTTTACGCAATTTTTTTATAGATTTAAACATTCACATTTCACAAAATTATTGGTTTTATTTAAACTGTTAAGTATGTTTTCAGTTTTTATCCATAAAATTTGCACTGTTGCAGGAAATTATAATTACAATTATTTACTAATACTGTAGTAGATGTTGAGATTCAAAATCAAACTGTTAAAATACAAATTGTCAACATCACATGTCAAAATATGCACAGTAAATATCCTTAAATCTAACTTAAATAAGATCTCGAGCAGCATTTTTCTTACTTTACATATTTAACTTACCAAGGGAAATTTTTTGTTGGCTAGATTGTACAATTCATACACACAATGATGAACAATGGATAGGGCTGCCAGTGTGAGTCACTGCTCTGTAATCTACTTCCCAATTAACACTATCACATTTCAGACAAGAGATCTGCTGAACTGTCTTTAAACCTTACTGTAATTCTCTTTGCAAAGACAGATACATTTTTATGTCTTGAAAATCCAATAATCATGTACCTCAATACTTTTTCTTTTTTAAAAAATCAATTCTTGCAGCTCACTACTTATGAACAATACAACTTTTTAAAAATACGTGAAATCAGAAAACTGCCCAAAAGTAATTTCTTTGGAGAAAATAGGGTATTTTTGTATTTATATCTTTTATATCTTTTAAACACTTATATTTATATCATTTATATCTTTTCCAGATTTTGCTCTCAAAGGAAATAAATTGCATTAATAGTCACATATTAAAAAAAGATGAGAGAAAACTAATGTCTATCTCAATGTGAGATATACACAAGTAGAACTACCAGTGCAGGTTGGACTATTGCACGAAACAATCTGTATGCCTGTAATTATTCTAAGTCTCCACTGGATGTCAATACTGCTCAACACAAACATTGCCTCTGATTTCATTGCTAAAGCCTGCGCTTTTACAGAATGTGCTTTACTCTATGTCTTTTTTAACTGTACGAGTAATATAATGGCAATAGCCACTCACTGTGAAATTCTGGTCCAATTATGCTTAGTGGCAGTGTTACCATTGACTTTACTATGGCCAGGATGATATGCCTATCATTCCCCACTCACCCATAGTTAAGGTTGCAATTGTTTCTATTACAAGCCTGGTTTTTATTCCTCTCTTTCCAGAGTCCTTAAACAAGAATATCATCCTCAAAACTAGCAGGTTCTGGCAGAGGTGGAGGCACAGTTTTTATGCCAAATTTGAAGTGAATTAGACAAAGGGCTCTGGAATTATGGCATTCTAAAAACAGACATTTCCCAGAGTTCAAAATGTCTTCTAATACTTTTCTCTCAGTTTGCACAGAAAGGCAAAGCTCATATTTCATTCACTGGATTCATCTGGCTGAGATATAGTGCACAGAACCAACTCACCATTTAAGCTTTAAGATGGTATGGTAAATAATAAAGTTAGAGTGGCTCATTGACTCTGACAAGCTTACCTTAGGCTATGTCTACATTGTACGTTTATTTTGAAATAATACAGTGTGCGTTTTCACAGCAAGCCTGTTATTTTGGAATAATTTCAAAACAACGGGCTTCTTACTTCAACTTCTATAACCCTCATTTCACAAGGAGTAAGGGAAGTGGAAGGAAGAGTGTTCTTCCTTTGACTTCCTGCTTTGTAGACAGCATCAAGAGCCGAATTAAGGTACTTTGACTTCAGCTACTCAGTTAACGTAGCTGAAGTTGTGTGTCTTAATTCAACTTTAGCCCGCAGTGTAGATGAACCCGTAGAGTCACTTTACTCCTAGAAACCTAACATTTATTAAAAATAGTCAACCCAAAACACATCTGTAACCCTTTTTCTGGTTAAGAGATACTGCAAGATAACTTCCTTGGATCATCGCTTCTACTTAAGATCTATAACCTTCTGCAGGGAAGGGAATATTTTACAGGCACTGACAGAGGAGTCAATAGTAACCTGATTCATGAAGCAGAATTGCTTCCAGAGGGAATTAAGACCCAATAACACAATGGAGGAGAGCAAAGCTCTCATTCCTTACAGATCCATGAGATTTGAAAGATATACCTTTTGATTTCTTTGGAACCGCTAATGTCTCCTTTCCGAGGGGAACATTAAATCAGTAACTCCATGGAGTGAACATGAGCTTTCCATTGTCCTCCTTGTAAATTTACCACAGATGTGAACTCTGTGGCCTTAAGAGAGTAGGATAATGTAGGTGATTCTGCAGGAATTAACAGAGAGTACGTCTACACTGCACGCTTATTTCAGAGTAAGCTATTCTGGAATAAATACTCCAAAATAATTTATTTTGAAATAACATGTCTGCACAGAAAATGCCATCAAAATAGTGATGAACTATTTTGAAATAGAGCATCCACACTAATTGGACACTGATTCGCATTTAAAGCCACCTGGAAGCATTTCAGGCAGGGCATCAGGACAGGACTCACTTCTGGTAGCTACTGCCTGAGGCTATCTGAGGCTCAAGCTTAAAGGGATCCCCACCCCGTACGGCCATATCTCAGGCTCTTCTCCTTTGCCTACCTCTTTGAGGGACAGCAAAGCCTGTTCTCTGCCTGCTGTGGTTGTCCTGGCTGATACCTTGTCACTCTAGCCATGGAGCCGGAGCTGCCTCTGAGCAGTCGCAGTCGATGGCTCTTACAGGTTGTGCTGCAGCTCATGCAGCACTTTCAGCAGGCTGCCCTCCTGCCCCTGTGGGAACATCTCCCTCCTCCCACATCTCATTGCAGGGAACTTCCTCATCTCTCTGCGGCACTGCTCATGCAGTATGACCCCACCCGCCCTCCACCTCTGCTTCCAACTGGTGGGACAGGATTGTTAGGGAGCGGTGGGAAGACCAGCAGAAAGGACATCTTTCTGGAGCTGTGTGAGTGGCTTGCCCCTCCCCTTCTGTGATAGGACACCCATATGGAACCCGTCATCCCCCCTCCAGAAGTGGGTCACCATTGCCATCTGGAAGCTTGCTATGCCAGACAGCTACTGATCTGTTGGGAACCAGTTCGGCATGGAGAGATCTACTGTTGGGGCCATGGTCTCCAGCCCCAAGTCCACTACCGGTGGGTGAGGGACTGACCCACCCCCTAGGATGCAGTGGAGCTCTGTATAGTAAAGGCAGATCTGGAGTGCTACGCTGGAGTGGGAGCTGTGCTCCCTCATCTTGGCATAGGCCTCCCTGAGCTCCTTAACCTCCATCGACACCGGCTCCTGGCCTGATGCCCAGGCTCTTGGCCATCGGGCCATAGATGTCAGCATTTCTGTGTCTGGTGCAGAGATCCCGGAGGTTTGCCTCCTCACCCCAGACCTCAATGAGGTCCAGGATCTCCACCCCAGAGCAGGAAGTCACATACCTCTTTCGTCCCCTGTCAGGCTCCTGGGAGCTGGCTGCCTGCTCAGCTGCAGCTGTGGAGGGCTCGGACAGAGCACAGGGGTGGTTCATGACAGCAGAGACAGTTGTGCAGGCTGCTGCTCTGTGGCTCAGGGCTGTCAGGGCCCGCCCTGTGCCACAAGCCCTTTCCCCTGAGGCTGCACCTTTAAGGCCTGCAGAGGAAGGGGGACCATAGAGTTTTGCTGAGTGTGGACAGAGGGGCCAGCAGGGCTCCTGTGGAAAGGGCTGGAGGGTGCTGTCTACACACGCCATATTCCGAAATAGCTATTTCAGAACAGGCATTATTCCTCGTAGAATGAGGGTTACAGACCCCGAAATAAGCCACCTGTTATTTCAAAATTATTTCAAAATAATGGGCTTGCTGTATAGATGCTTGCATAGTTATTTTGAAATAATGTGCTGTGTAGACATGCCTATAGTCTGAGAAAGACAAAGTGGGTGAGGCAATATTTCATATTAGACCAGCTACTGTTGTTGAAAGAGACAGGCCGTCAAGATTGTTGTCTGAGACCAACAATAAAAGAAATTACCTCACTCGCTTTGCATCTCTCATATCCTGGGACCAATACGGATACTGCAACATTGCAATTAACAACTGTATTGTTTAAGGGAAAGAGAAAAAATCCAGTACTTTTATTGGCAAGTGACTGTGAAAGACAACCAGTTAAATATGGAATATTTAACAGTCTAAGGTTTTTTAAAAAAAACCTAACATGTGCAGGAGATCAGCAGGAAAAAATGTAGAAAACAAAATGAACAAAAATGGTCTTTCAGTGATTGAGCCGCCAAAGCTGAGTTGGCACCCCATGCTCCTCTTATTCTGCCTAACGATGCCTGTGGTATTTCACTTTCATAAGGATTTAATATTTGATGCAGTGACAAGATTTTTTCCAAGCATGCATGTAGCATTTTTTATAATCTTTCTGGCATATTTATTCAAAATGTATTTTATTTAAACTTTGTTGTAATCACATACATACATTGGCTACTAGCCACAGAGTTCTAGTTATTAATCATACGCCAGAATCCATGGCAGATGTAAAAATTAAGTTTTATTTGTCAAACCAGCTCATTTGAAATAGCAGACCAAGAAATTTAGTTTGCATCTCAGTTTTGATTTTTCTTACATATTGTTGGCAATAGATTCAGAGAATTATAAAGGTGTAAATCATATTTATGCTTGCTCAGGCACTATTGGCACAAAGCTAAAATTATTTTTCCATAAATGCAAAACCCATTGTTTTGATGGAATCTGTTTTCCTGCCAAATTATACAACTAATGTTATTTCTTCAGTCTAACACTTTTTTCTATTATAATCCCATATTTCTAGTCACAATTGAAACATATTTCCAGTTAAAGTAATCAGATCAAAGGCATGCCAACCCTGGCAGATAATTCAGATCCATAGAGATCACCACCTTTAACGCCAGATAAAATATGAACTCCTGTGGAATGAGCATGTTCCAAAGATAAATGGAAGAAATGGCATTTACCTGACTTTGAAAAAATAGATTTATGAGGTAGATCATTTTAAAACATTGATTTCTAGTAGGTCATTGGTTACCTCTGGGAAATTATGTATCTGTCCTTTTAACTGAGTGAACTAATAACTTCCCTTGTGCGACCTACCCAAGTCTTAATCTTGAAAATCTTGTGTTTAGCTTTATGCATTCAGAACAGTGGCACTAAAATCAGTTTAGGTAGATGAAAGGTGCCATTGTGGAAGTATTTGCAGGGCCCTTAATTTTCATTATTTTGGGTTTTGTTATTCATTAACATATGAAAAATATCTGTAGTATGGACTTTGAGTTTTAGACCAGAAAAAATTACCCACAAAAGAGGAGAGGAATAAACAAAAGTAACAAGTTAGGATACTGAAATTGTCTCACAATTTGAGGGTTTCAGATTTTATTTTCCACTTATTTTATTTTTAAGTTGTTTTTGCTTTTTAAGGTAGTCACTCTATATAAACAATATATAAGTAGAAAGAAACAACTCATTCCAAATTGTCTTCTCTTTGGAGTGTGTATGTACAAACCTTACAAAGTATGGACTTTATTAGATGTGTATTCAGATTCTAAAAGATTTCATGATGCTTCATATTGCTTTTTAGAATTCTGAGAGTACTGTCAATTTGTACAGATTCTTACAACATAAAAATGTGAGTTCCTTTCTTGAACAGCTTATAAACTGTTCAGCTCAGATACAGAGGATATCAGACACTTATTCACATGCAGGAAGATGTGAAGACCCCTATGGAAAGGAGATTAGCATAAGAAGGCTTCCTGAAGGAAGCAAATTTAGGAAAAGTGCTTCCTGAACAGAGAACATACAGGATGTCAAGAAAGACTAAGCTTGAAATTAAAATATTACATGTTCTCAAAAAGAGAAGCAACATGTGGGTTAAGGTTAATATCATAGCTCTGGGAGTTGCAGCCTGTCTTATTTATTCCAAATTTATAACATGGCAGTGTATCCCAGGGTATGTCTACACTACCCTCCTAGTTCGAACTAGGAGGGTAATGTAGGCATACCGCACTTGCAAATGAAGCCCGGGATTTGAATTTAACCGGGCTTCATTTGCATAAGCGGGGAGCCGCCATTTTTAAAACCCCGCTGGTTCGAACCCCGTGCAGCGCGGCTACACGGGGCTCAAACTAGGTAGTTCGGACTAGGATTCCTATTCCGAACTACCTAGTTCGAGCCCCGTGTAGCCGCGCTGCACGGGGTTCGAACCAGTGGGGTTTTAAAAATGGCAGCTCCCCGCTTATGCAAATGAAGCCCGGGAAATTCAAATCCCGGGCTTCATTTGCAAGTGCGGTATGCCTACATTACCCCGCTAGTTCGAACTAGTGGGGTAGTGTAGACATACCCTTAGTTCACTGTGCAAAACAGGGCCATCCTATATAACAAACAGCTGTTAATAGATATTCACATTAAAACTTGAAACATGGTTGAAGGTCAAAATCTGCCTCCCACCTATTAAAGGGTACATCTGCACTGCCGCACTATTTTGAAATAACTAGAGCTATTCTGAAATTACTTAGTCCACATCTACACAGAAAAGAAAAGCAGTCATATAGAATTTTAAAGACTAACAAAATGGTTTATTAGGTGATAAGCTTTCGTGGGGCAGACCCAATAGTGTCAAAATACTGTCAAGCTGGAGGACTTCTTACTCCGACTCCTATAACCCTCATTGTATGAGGAACAGGGGAAGTCGGAGGAAGAGCGCTCTATTTCAAAATAAATGCTGTGTAGACGCTCCTTATTTCGAAATAAGCTATTGTGAAATAAGCTACGCAATAGCCATAGCTCAATTTGCGTAGCTTATTTCGAGTTAAGCCCTGCAGTGCAGATGCACCCAAACAGTCCACCAAGGAAACAGAGGTTGAGTCCCAACTCCCGTTTTGTTCTGAGGTATAAACTCAGAGAAGCTGTGCAGAAGACAATGGAATTACCCTTGGCTTACAACAGTCAGCCTCAGATCAGGAGCTGGCCGGTGCTGCTCTGCAGTTCTTGCCTATGAAGGGATCCTCAGGAGAAGGATTGAAATCTCGCACATGTTATGCACCAGTCTGTATCAAGGTCTCAAACAGCTGGCATGGATAACACAACTCAGTTGTGGTACTTAGTCACACGACCATATCTATTTGTTGGTGAATACTCATAACAGGCCTTGCATCTTAAGTTTCTCAATCAGTGTTCCCTCTAAGGTGTGTGCTTGTGCAGACGTGCACAAAAATTTTTAAGCCTGCCCACCTCCTTCACACAGCTACCCAGCAGCATTCATCTTCCTGCTGGATCCGTAAGGTGAGTGGCAAGGCTGCTCCCATGGCTGGGGCTATGTTGGGGGACGGCTGTTCCGGCCACCGCCAGGGTTTGCAACCATATGGCGGGCCACTGGGTGTCTGCTGCTGAGGTTTGGGGCTGCAGGTGGGTTGTCTGTCATCAGGCTTGGCTATGTCTACAGTGGCAACTGACAATGACAAAGCTTATGTCCTTCAGCGGTGACACGCCTCACCTCTGATATCTTCTGGAATAGCTTATTTTGAAATAGAGAGTGCACACTATAGAGAAACCTCAAAATTAGTCTGAGGCAGGCTTCCCTGATGTGGACATGCTATCTCAATTTAGAGCCCCAGGAGGCACTGGGGAAGAATAACTTTAGAATGGCCCTTGTGAGGAGCTATTTCGACATAGCAACAAAGGAGTGTCACAAATACCTTCTTCCAAAAGAGCTTTTTTGAAAGCTTGTTATTCCTTGTGGAATGAGGTTTACCAATGTCAGAAAAAGCCCTCTTTTAGTTTGATTTTCTTTTGAAATTACATAATTGCTGTGTAGACGCTAGTATTGTTTTTCCGGAATAACAGCCGTTATTCCAGAAAAACGGTGCAGTGTAGACACACCCTTAGTGGCATGCATGTGTTGCCACCAATCCCAGGAGCTAGTGTCCTGCCAGCCATGTCAAGGGGGGACAAAGAGGGCAGTTTCCCTGGGACACTGGGTGTGTCTACACGGCACCCATAGCTCAAAATAAGCTACCCAATTTGAGCTATGCAAATTGTGTAGCTTATTTTGAGTGTATTTTGAAATAGAGCGCTATTGTGAAATGTCCTCTAATCATTGTGGAATGACGTTTACAGGAACGTTGGAGTAGCACACCCGTTATTTTGAAATATCTTTCGAAATAATGGGTGCACTGTCCAAAGTGCACAGAATATGAGGAATATGCTACTATGGGATACTGGAAGTATCCTGAAATAGTGCCACAGTGTAGACATATCCTCAGTGATTCTAAAGGGTCTATGGCTCTGGCAGCTGCTTCCACAGTATGAACAGTGCTGCAATGTACTTATTCCTGGCCTCCTATGACTTCTATGGAACTGTGGGCCATGAAGATTTAGAGCAGCCCTGAGGCTAATCTAACATACTGGAAATGTAGCAGTATTTTTGTTTTATTTGAATTCATACTAAATAAACCTTTATAGTCAGGCACTTTGTTAATTATCCCTTGCTTTAGTAGTTTTTCTTCAATAACATTTTAATTATATAAATTAATAACTTGGATGCCATGGTGGCACACATCTGAACAAGCGCACGTGGCCACAATGTTGGTGCACAAGACAAAACTCACTCCACTCATAGATGTAAAATCTTAGAGGGAATACTGTTCTCAACATTCCTTATAGTTCAGTGTTCTCTTATTTGACCAGATCCAATTTGTATTTGAAATAGGTAAGCTTTGTTTTCAGAAATATCAGCATTTTCAGGTGTCAATCTTCTTCCTCTTTCAATCATCAAAGTGCCAGCAGAGGATTGTCTGGATTTTTCTGCTACAAGTTTTAGAATTTCTTAAACAACAGAAAAAAACAAATAATGTAACAGAAGCAAAAGCTGTTGGCTGTAAGATTTTGAAGAGGAGAAATTCAAAGACAAATGTACTCATAATAGTTCTTATCCATGCCCCTTCTCAGGGTACATCTACACAACAACATTATTTTGAAATAACTAGCGTTATTTTGAAGCAACTTAGTCCACACCTACACAGCAGGCAGTTATTTTGAAATAATGTTGAAATATTGTCAAGCTGAAGGACTTCTTACTCCAACTCCTGTAACTCTCATTGTATGAAGAATAAGGGAAGTTGGAGGAAGAGTGCTCTATTTTGAAATAAGTGCTGTGTAGATGCTCCCAATTTTGAAATAAGCTATTTCAAAATAAGCTATGCAATTGATGTAGTTCAATTTTGCATAGCAAAATAAGCTATGCAATTTGAGTTAAGCCCTGCTGTGTAGAAGCACCCTCAGTCATCAACTTAATTTTCATTTGCTATCTAATCACAAGTTTGTGGTGCTGTAACTGACTTTATGGCATCATGCACTATTTTCACTGGGGGAGGTGGGGGTTCTAAACTAAATGCCATCCATCTGCTTTTGTCTCAGCTCAAATGAATGTGAGGGCAGGTATATAATAATCATTTCAGGGACTGCCAGAGGAAAAGATTCACATTCTTGCTCTGAGCAGAGCCAAAAACCACAGCTGTATTCTGTAAGATTAGCCCAGAAATTGGGGGGATAGGAGGTAGGCAGAAGAGCTGGGTCAGCTGTGAGGAATTAAGTATGTATCATTTTGATAACTATGTACATTTTTTGCAATCATTCCCAAGCAAGTAATGTAGTTATTAATCATACAAATGTAGGCCTCCTGGGTCCAGTTCATATGGTTATAGAAGAGCACACAGACTTCTCTGCAGGTCTGGGTCCTTTGCTTAATATATATTTTAGAAATGTGCAACTGTCTGTCCATCCATTTTGTTCAAGAACTTCCCCTAAATGGAAAGAGATACGACCACCAAATTTGGTATGCAGGTTTAGGGCAGGCGGTTGGAATGGGGGTGCAGGATCTGGGCAGGAGTTAGGATGCAGGAGAGGGCTCAGGGTTGGATTGCGGGGTCTGGAAGAGTATTAGGGTACATAAGGGAGCTCAGGGCTGGGTTTAGGGTTGGGGTGTAGGGGACTGGGATGGTGTTAGGATGTGGGAGGGGGCTCAGGGGAAATTCGCTATGCAACTTCCTCTTATCATAACTTAAAGCAAGGTCAAGGTTTGGTTGTGCCAGGACAATGAGATGTGCCTGGAATTCGACTGGTAAAGGAGGGATCTAGCAGGAGGGACATCGAGAATGACAATAGGGAGGCAGAATGACAATAGGGAGGCAGCAAGGGGCTAGAGATCGGACAGCAGGAGGCAGGAGTGGAGAAAGGAACTGCTATCTAGTATGTATTTCAAAGAGTTTGTCTGTTTGTGTGTCTGTCTATGTGATTGCCTGTTCCCCAGGTGAGGGGCATGCACTCTTCCCCTGGCTGGCCTGCTGCAGTGGCCATAGACAGGCGCACCTTTCATCTGGTCCAAGCGGCTACCTTAAGAGAGGGCTGGGGTTGTCCTCTCTCCCTGGGGCTGCCTGCATACTGAACCCCTCATCCTTAGCCCCACCCCAGAGGAATGATTTAAATAAAGAAAAATATATTGAGTAAATCTGTGTGTGTATCCTCACTCTGCTGTATTCCTTTACCTCGCATAGATGATACATTTTTGTATATTTTTAACATCATGGGAGAATAGGTTGTATTCTCAATTATCCTATTTTATCATTTAATGAAAAGTTAAAAACTAAGTCTCCAATCCTGCTGATGTGGGCCTGTGCGAAGCCCCATTAACTTCACTGAATAGGTTTCAGACCTGAGGCCTTTACCTGAAGGAATACAGAGACAACCTGTCATAGGGTATGTCTACACTACAGCGCTAATTCGAACTAAGCTAATTCGAACTAGCGCATCTAGAACTAAAAACTAATTCGAATTAGTGTTTTGCTAATTCGAACTAGCGCGTCCACACTGATTGGACGCAGGGGCGCATTTAAGGGCGTCTGAAACCGGTTCCGGCAGGGCATCAGGTCAGTAGTTGCTTTGTGTGGCTGCTGTCTGAGGCTGTCTGAGGCTCGTGGTTAAAGGGACCCCCCTGGACAGCCGGTTCTCAGTTTTTCCGCTTGCTTGCCTACCTCGCTGAGGGACAGCAAAGCATTTTTCTCTGCGCCCGTCTGTGTCGGTGCTTCCCTTCGGGGACGCCGCCGCAGGTGGCAACATGGAGCCAGAGCTCGCCCTGCACTTTCTGGTGCAGTTTATGGACTTGCTGCTGCAAGCCTGCCAGCAATGGCTGGAGGCTGCCTGGTTCCACTTGGTGCACGTCAGCCCCCTGCCTCTCCGCCTGGCCACCCTGGGGGCCATGGAGCAGCTGCGGTGGCGCCCGGGTGCCGGCATGCCCCACCGCATATGGCGTCTGGACACCAGCAGCGACTGGTGGGACCGCATCGTCCTGGAGCGCTGGGGAGACCAACAGTGGACCCAAAACTTCAGGATGAGGAGGGACACCTTCCTGGAGCTCTGCGAGTGGCTCGCCCCTGCTCTGCGCAGAAGGGACACTCGCATGAGGCCCGCCATCCCCCTCCAGAAGCGTGTGGCCATCTCCCTCTGGAAGCTCTCCACGCTGGACAGCTACTGATCTATCGGGAACCAGTTCGGCGTGGGGAGATCCACTGTCGGAGCGGTGCTCATGCAGGTACGGCACTTGCCAGCCACTGGGCCGGGGAGGTGAGGGGGGCTGCAAGGAGGGGATGGGCCACCCCAGGGAAAACGGGGGGTCGGGCGGGGAGGAGGCAAAAGTGCCCCACACCGGAGGGGCCGGTCTCTCCCGGCCGTACTACACGCTGCCCGGGGGGTTGCTCCCGGGAGTGGGGTGCGGGGCACTGCCAGTGCACGAACACTCCCAGCCACCCAGGCACCCCACTGATTTGCGCTTTGCTGTGTCTCTCCGCAGGTGGTCAAGGCCATCAACCGGGTGCTGCTCCGCAGGGTGGTCTGCCTCGCCGACCCAGACGCCATCATCCGGGGGTTCGGCGCCCTCGGCTTCCCCAACTGCAGGGGGGCCATCGACGGGACGCACATCCCCATCCGTGCCCCGGAACACCAGGCCTCCCAGTATGTGAACCGAAAGGGGTACTTCTCCGTCCTCCTGCAGGCCATGTGTGACCACCGGGGACAGTTCACGGACATTAATGTGGGCTGGTCCGGCAAGGCACATGACGCCAGGGTGTACCGGAACTACTCTGTGTGCCAGAGGCTGCACGCCGGGACCTTCTTCCCCGACCACCACATCAGGGTCGGGGATGTGGACATGCCCGTCTGCCTGGTGGGGGATGTGGCCTACCCCCTACAGCCCTGGCTCATGAAGCCCTACACGTGGCACCTCAACCCCTCCCTCCAGGCCTTCAATGCGAGGCTGACCAGGGCCCGCATCATCATTGAGGGGGCCTTCGGGCGACTGAAAGCCCGATTTAGGTGCCTCCTCACCCGCCTCAACCTCGCCGAGCACAACATCCCTCCCATGGTGGCAGCATGTTCTGTGCTGCACAATTTGTGCGAGAGGAAGGGGGAGGCTTTCCTGCCAGCCTGGATGGCTGAGGCTGACTGCATGGCTGGCCAGTATGCTCAGCCCCGCACCGCCGCAGTCCGGGAAGCCCAGCGGGGGGCCGTCCGGATCCGGGAAGCCCTGCGGGAGAGTTTCCAGGTGGAGGGGGAGGACTGAACTCTCCCTGCATGTCCCACTGGGGCCTTCTTCCACCCTCCCCCCCTTCCCCTTTCCCCTCCCTAACCTCCCTTCCTAATGTCAAATAAAGACACCTATTTTGGCAAAAAAAACCTCTCTTTATTTTACATAACTGGGGTGGGGGAGGGAGGAGTGTGGGAGAGGGAAGGGGGAAACCTGGGAGGAGGGAGCTGGAAGGGGGTGGAAGGGAAGGGAAAGCTCAGGCTTGGGGGCTGGCTCTCCCGTCTCTTAACACTGTGGGTGCGGGGACCTCGGGGGGAGCGGGTGTGGAGGGTGGGGCAGGAGGGATGGGGGGTGCGGAGGAAGTGGGGGAGGAAGCAGGGGCAGCAGAGGGAGCAGGGGCAGCAGGGGTGGGAGGAGGAGCGAGAGCTGCGGCAGCTGCAGGAGCCGGAGCAGGAGGAGGCAGGAACCGGTCCACCAGGGTCTGGAGGTGGCCTCTGAGGCCACGGCCCTGCTCCTCCAGTGCATCCACAGTCCACTGGCGCAGCCGAAGGTCCTCCCGGACCCAGTGCTCCTGGTTGCGGAGCAGCTGCCCCATGAACCGGAGGTGCCGCCGCTGGTACTCCTCCTGGTTTCTGGCACGCCGGCTGGCCCGGGCGCGAGTGGCTGTTGCAGGCAAGGTGGTACGCCCTGCAGGCCCAGGTGCTGCGGCTGTGGTGAAACAAGAGCAGCAGTCAGTTCTCCCTGGGGACAAGGTGGGTGAAACCCAGCCCCCCTCTGCAAGGCCAAGGCCCCTGCATGACACCCAGCTGCTGCTCCATGGTGGGCAAGGCCCAGGCGCATAGTCCCTGGGCTCCCTTTCCTCCCCAACCCCCGTACACATAAGGGGAGCATGATGGTAGTCACAGGTGGAGGCCTCCCCGGCCTCGGACGACACAGGAGATGTTGTCTGTGGGGTTCCTCGGGGGTCCTGGGTCCTGGGCAGGCTCCTGGCAGGCTCCTGGCTCACGGCGTCCTCCGGCTCCTCCTCCTCGTGTCCAGGACCGGTCCCTCTGCCCCGGGGTCGATGACCACCCGGGGGGCATGGAAGGCGTGAGCCCCCAGGATGCGGTCCAGGGCGTGAAAGTGGGGGCAGGCCTCCGGGTCAGCCCCTGGCAGTTTACTAGTAGATGGTGTGAAGCAACGTTAGGCATGGTTAGTAACATGAGAGATTTACAAGGAAACCTGACAATGCTGCAGGGACATGTTTTTGATGATTCAATAGGTGTGAGACTTCTAAGTCAGACTAAACCCAAAACAAAGCAATACTGTTATAGCAATACTGTGCTGATGGAGCAGGATGTGGTTTTGCTGTTGTCAAACAGAAGTCCCAACCACTTGTGTTCATTCTAGAACATACAGTACCTTTTTTTCCACTTAGTATAAGAGTGTTATCCCACATGTCTTGGCCAAATCCTAACCAGGTTTATTGTATCCTGAATCTAAATTACCTTTCCCGCTTCAGTTAGATAATGTAGTCTTCCTCTCTGAACTTTCATGAATTGTTATATACTGTTTAGACAGCTGCTCTGTACCATATCTGGGAGAGCTGCAGTTCTGTGCTGGGTCAATTTGTGTATATACACAGAATTTTGTAAACTTTTTTGGGATCCATCTGGAAAAAAGGTGCTATCTAAATAAAAGATCATCATATATGTATACAGTGACTGATTTGGATAATCATCTTTAGCACTGTGAGTTGAACAAATAATTGAAAGACTGCATAAATGGATAACTACTTGAAACTGTGACAAAACATATATAATGTACATAAGCACATGGACAACTCCTGCAAATGCTTATACATATGTTTAACTTCACTATCATGAATAGTACCATTGATTTCAGCCCATAAGTGTTTGCAGGACCAGGGCCAATGTATGTACTGTAGACATAGTCTAAACTTACCTCTTGGTGTTCTACGTCATTTGATTAAATAAAAAAACAAGCAAGTTTCAGCCTAGCTTCCCCCTTCCTGACTCATAGAGGTGCTTGGACTCCTATTGTATCTTTGCCCTTGAGATGATACAAATCACCTGCAAATATGATTTAGCAAAAATAATTCTGTATTTTTTATTGCTTGTCTTGCCATAAAGCTTAGAGGTCCCAAACAGTGATGAGGTCCACATTGTGCCAGATTGTAGTAGTTCAAGTCAGCAGGGAGGCCACTTGGGCTCACGGTAAGCCCCGAGTCTGGAGCCCCAAGGCCTGACAGCCGGCCAATTACCCGTTCTAGTGACCTGCCCTGGTTTAGGGTGGGGCAGACAGTTAACAGTGAAACAGTAGTCTGGAGGGCTCCTCCACAGTTTGGAGGCCCAGGCCCTGGGTTAGGGCCAGTCGGGAAATTAACAGTTGAACTGTAGTCTAGCAGACTGTACAACAGTTTGTGAGCCCAGGCCCTGGGTCAGGGCAAGGCAGCGAATGAATAGTCAAACAATATCAAAAGTCTAATGGCGCAAGCCTATTTGCAGGCTGAGCCAAGAGTCGGGCCTCCTTGCTAGTGGACAGCCGACAAGTGCAGGGGATTTGCCCCACAGGGGCAATCTGCTACCCAGGGAAAGGGGTAGCAATGGGGGACGTGGGCACTCCCTACTCCACTGCATCCCAGCCCAGGACGCTAGTAGTGGCAGTGCCGCCACTACTGGATCAGCGGGGCTCCAAGCCGTAACACGCCATCCGGGTCAGTGGGTCAGCGGGGCTCCAAGCCACAGCATGCTGCCCAACTGACCTGCATGTCCTCAGCCACCCCAAGGTCAGCTGTCCCTGGGCCACTTCCCTGTTCCCTCTGGGGACCTACCTGGCTTGGACATCGCTCCTCAGAGTTGGCTAGGGATGGCAGCGGTGGCAGCATGTCCATAGGCTCAGGATCTGGGTCTGTGAAAGGTCCAGGTGGTCTGGCCCACTTGGCTGGGCCCAGCAGGTGCTCGGGGGGTCTGGGTTGACCAGTGGGTACAAGCAGTGGCTCCTGCTGGTGTGTCTCGGGATCCCACTCCAGCTGCAGTTGGGGCAGCCTAGGCTTCAGCTCAGGACCTGAGAGCAGCCCGGGCGGCCCAACCCAGTCGTCGGTCAGAGAGCAGCACGGCAAGGCCCTTCAATGCTGGGGTTGGGAGAGAGCCTCTGCCCTTCTCAGCGGCTGAGCCCTGACTGAGCTGGGAGCTTCCCTTTTTATACTCCCAGCCCTAACTTTCTGTTTCCTGTGGGCAGGGCAGGGTGATTCTGGCACCGCCCACCAAGGGATTTTGTGGGGAGTTTCCTCCTCTGTGTCAGTGGGAGGCCACACTGACTCACTACACAAATAAAAAGGGGAAAAAAGTCCAGCAAGGATCGTGGGGTTCTAGAAATTACATTAGTGTGGCACAGCAGAAGAGCTCTGTATTCTTAAGCTCTGCTATGAGCAAATCTAGGTCTGCTTTGAAGACAGTTCTATGCACTCTGTTGGGAAGGTGTATTTGTTGTAGGCAGCTTGTACATTGGAAATGACCAGAAATTATATTTTGGGAGAATGTTCTGGATACATTAGAAGGAGAGATATTTCAAAATTGTATCACAGATATGAATCATGGATAATATATCTCTCTAAAGGCTCCTTGGTAAATAGATTGAACAGTATGGGTTGGCCTAGTGTGATTGTTTCGGTTATTCCCTCCTTTTAACAGTCATTCCAAAGCCAACCAGGACGGCCTGTTCCAGCATTGTTGCAAACCTACATACATTTAATATGTAAACTATTAAGGCACCAGAACTGAGTTTACGTTCAGTAATGGAAAATAACATTCCATACACTATCAAATGAAAATAGATATATTGGGCTCTATTCAGTGCAAATTTTCTTCAGTTCTTCTACCCTGGGAAAACTACAGGGCTACGTCTACACTGGCATGATTTTCCGGAAATGCTTTTAATGGAAAAGTTTTCCATTAAAAGCATTTTAAGAAAACCACGTCTAGATTGGAAGGACGCTTTTCCGCAAAAGCACTTTTTGCGGAAAAGCGTCCGTGGCCAATCTAGACGCACTTTTCCGCAAAAAAACCCCGATCGCCATTTTCACAATTGGGGCTTTTTTGCGGAAAACAAATCTCTGCTGTCTACACTGGCCCTTTTGCGCAAAAGTTTTTCAGAAAAAGACTTTTGCCCAAACGGGAGCAGCATAGTATTTCCGCAAAAGCACTGACAATCTTACATGAGATTGTCAGTGCTTTTGCAGAAATTCAAGCGACCAGTGTAGACAGCTGGCAAGTTTTTCCGCAAAAGCAGATGATTTTGTGGAAAAACTTGCCAGTCTAGACACAGCCCAGGTGTCCCAGTCCATGCCACTGCCCACAGCTCCTATTGTCCAGCAAAAGTGATCCATGGCCAATGGGAGCTGCAAGTGGCCGTACCTGCAGATGCTCAGGTAAATAAGGCACCAGCAGCCCAACAGAAGCTAACCCCAGTGAACTGCATCTGGCCCATGGACTGCTTATTGCCCACCCCTGCTTTATCATTTAAAATATATCTGCAGCATATTATAAACTAGCAATATTGGGCATACCAGATCTTTAGTATGTCCAGTTTTGAATAAGGTGCTATTCATTTAAATATGTCACTGTTTAAAAAACTTCATAGATTTATTTAAATGAACTACCCCAGTGCTTCTGGGTTGCTACAGTGATATTCCACAAAATCTGGGGCTTTGCTGGAGAAGGTAAGTTTAATTGCCCATGGACTCCTTAAAGGAATTGAGTATAGGAAAGAGTGTGCTAGCAACCCTAGTAGGAGAAGCACAACTGGAAATATTGCACATTCAGGATGAGCTTTTAGTAGTAACTGAAATAGTGAGCCCTACAGCAGCTGTAAATTTGCTTGGTAAAAATCTTTTAAGCAATGGACACTGTTGACAAAGTGAGACTGAATTCAAAGAAAAGGTGTCCACTTTGTCTTTTTCTAAGGATAGCCTTCTCAGAGAAACCTGACCTTTCCCAGGATGAAAAAAAGCAGGACGAAGACCTGGCTAGTAATGCAAATACAAAATAAACTAGTAATTTGATGCTTCCTTTATTTGTGAACCATAGGTGAAAAAGATCAAGAATGACAGAGAAATTACCTATTTCCTAAAATAATCAAGTGGTTTTTTGCCACTGATGGCCCTTAGTCTCTGCTACATCTCTGTGGGCACCCTGCTAAATTTTTTACATCAAAAGGTTGGAATGAAATTTTCTCTCAGAATAAATGTTTGTTTGTTATTATTTACAATGCCTTGAGGTTCAATTCAAGATCAAGGTGTTATATGAACACATAGTAAAAGACTGGTGCCTGATTTAAGGAAATTTGTCTAAAGAGATTGGGTGGGATGCAGGAACACAGACTAAAGCAGTGACTTGCCCACAATTCATGTACAGCCACAAACAGAACCTTTATCTTATGAAACTGAGCCCTGTGTAGGATGACCATTTTTTCACAAAGGGAAAATGGGATACACTGGAGCTGGCCTGAGCTGCCTTCCCGCTGGGCTGGTTGTAGGCCTCTCTGCCTCCCTCTGGCTCTGAAAGTAGGTCCTTCCCTGTGGGCTGCCCTGGTCGTTGGGCAAGGGCACAGCAGGCACACGGAGGAGGGGAGTGTGCTGTGCCCCAACTACTCATCAGTGCAAGGTGGGGTGTGGCTTGGGAAAGGAGCAGAAGTAGGTACCACTGGTAGGTAGGGAGGTACCACTTTTGCTGCTTAGCCCCATTGCTGTTGCTGCTGGAGAGGCAACCAGGGAGACTCCGGCATGGGTGTGTGTTGAGAGGAGCAAAGGGGAAGGGGCACAGCCACTTGCTGCTCCTTGCTGCCAGCTCTGGGCTGTAATCCCCTCACAATCCTGCCAGCCTGGTCCCATCTGTTCCAGTGTTCCTGTAGGCAGCAACCAAGCCTTTGGGTGTCCAGTCAGTGTTTCTGACCAGACATTTACAGGTGCCATTTTGGATTGGACATTTTGGTCAAAAAGGATGCCTGGCAACCCTACAAACACTCCTTTACCCTTCTCTCAACCTTGGGAACATGGGGTCATTGACTGATCCAACCCCTCCCACACGCCACCTGGTGCTCTCCATCTTCCTGGTTCTGGGGGGGACCTAAGGAGAGGCCTCTCCCTGTACCTGAGATCACATCTTCCCAGTCTGAAGTCACCTCCTGCTTCCACTGACCAGCCACTGTCGCAGGATATCAGCAGGAAATAGAATAGGGGTGGGGGTCTTGCTGTTCCAGAGCTGGCACATGGTGGGGGCTGTTCTGATGAACCAGCAGGAGGAGCATCCTAGACCCACATGCTACAGATTCCTGCCACCAGCTTTGCATACCCGTCCCATTCATCAACCTGGGCTGTTGGCGAAGAGAGATTTGGCCAGCAGCAGAACCTATCAGTACTGAACTTGGGAAATGAGGAGAGGCAGAAAATTCAGGCCAAATTGCCTGTATTTAGTAAAATGTCAGGATACCTAAAAGAGGGCTTAACATGGGACTGTCCCATTAAAAACAGGACATCTGGTCACCCTGGCCCTGAGCCTTACCCTTTAGGCCATGCTTCTGTGACCGAGGAAAGAAGGCACTGCCAGATTTAGGGAAATTCTTGATTCTAGTACTAATATCTGGTTAAAAGCAGAGGGTCTGAGGGTACGTCTACACAGCAGGGCTAAAGTTGGAATAAGCTACGCAACTTCAGCTATGTCAATTGCACAACTTAAGTCAAAATACCTTAATTTGGCTTTTGGTGCTGTGTACACAGCGGGAAGTCCAAGGAAGAACACTCTTCCTTTGCCTTCCCTTACTCCTTGTGAAATGAGGGTTACAGGAGTCAGAGTAAGAAGTCCTCCAGCTCGACATTATTTTGACATTATGTCAAAATAACTGCTTGTAGTATAGATGCGCACTATGCTATTTGAGAATCAGTTATTCCAAAGTAATGCTGCTGTGTAGACATCCCCAGGGTGTCCAGGGAGAGGATCAGACAAGAGACCAATCTGGGACCAGCATCAAAACAAGCTGCAAACTTATTTCTAATATCTGAGGCTGACAAATAATGAATTCTCCAATGGCATAGATGGTCTTTATCTACGATGGGTGGAGTATTGTAATTCCTGTGCACAGACTCAGTAAAGTCACTATTGGGGTGGTGTTTTGGCATTTGTAGGCTTATCACTACCTTTAAAAGTCAATAAATTAGTACCAAAAAAAAAAAAAAAAAAAAAAGCCAAGTAAGTGCTAAAAAGCTGGTACAGATCAGAGCATATGACTAAAGGATGAAGTTTGTTAGAACTTAATATAGACAGCTGAGAAAGTAATTAGAGGAAGGGGTGTAAATATTTAAATGTGAAGGATGCAGTGATACCACCAGAGAAGGGGAGGAATTACTCAAGCTGAATGTGGAATCATAAAGTGGAAGGGCTGCAAGCTCGAGAGGCGAGAATTTAAATCAGAGTTCAAGAAATATGAGCTAATATATCAGACCATGGTATAATGTGCCAAAGAAAGTTTGTGGAGGTATCATTACTAACGGCTGTCAACAACAGAGTAAATGCAATCCACACGGCCCAGTCCGATGCCTGTTGAAGTCAATGAAAAAAATCTCAGATGCACGGTTGTGCAGTTTTGAATTAAGGACAAATTCTACCTTTACTCTATGGATGTGCTGGATCTCTCGGCCATCGAACCAACACAGTTCTACTGTGCAAAGAGGGGATCAGGATTTGAGGGAGAAGCGTTCACAGGGCCTAACTAATTCTGCATGGCCTGAGACTCATCTTTGTGGCAAATATCTGTGGGCCAGGGGATAACAAGCAGAATTTGGTGAAAGGTGGTGCCAAAGGATCCTCACTGCTCCACAGAAGAAGCATATGTATGAGAGCATAGCATTAGCTGCCTGCTGTGACAATACCTTCTACCCTGCCTCTGCCCTCTCCCCCACATGTGATACTCTGGGTACAGCCTGAATCCAAGTTAAATTATACATAAACCAATTCTGCCTTACTGTAGCGGCAGTGAGAGAAGATGACCTAGAAAATGCTTTCCAACCTCCTCATTTGTGTGATGAGGCTGAACAAGAACATTTTGGTAGGAATCCATGTATATTCATAGCTCATAATCCTGTCTGGAATCCTATTTACACACTGTTAGTAGCTAATAATCAGCTAATCAGAAACTGAACTGTGTTACATTATTCTTGTGCCTTTATTCCCAAATTAGTCTGGCAGAAAAATGGGAAGGTCATTGCTTAGTGCAGCACACAACTGATGCCAAATTCACAATATTAGTCATAAATCATTCTCATCCTAATGAGGCCTATAACTTTAATGTAACCATCTACAGATGAATATAGGAGTCTTCAAATGCCAACAAGAAACACGGGACTCCTATGCTAATTGGCTGCCTGCCTGCACATGTTTCTGGGCTTCTGTGGTAAGAAAACTGCCCCATCCAGTCCTACATTTCCATGCTATAAAATTTTAAAATCTTGTAGTCCCAACCAGGAACCTTCTGCTCATCCAGGGCTCAGATGTCTGAGCAGATTTTGAAGAGTAAGGATTCTGAGACAGCTCTTTCTTCCATGGGTTCTTTTCTTAAATTACAAACATAAACTAAACCAACACACACAGCTATAACCAATGTGTGCGCCCACATACAGGGTTTCCACAGATTTAAATCTATATTTTAAAATAAGCAGGTAAGCCAGTGCAACTTTGTGATATAGACAAGGATTTGGAATATCTTTTTAGTATCTGTTTTGTTTTAATAATGGATTGGTGTGCGTCCAGAGAGCTCTGTAATGGTTTGCAGTGAGGTGACCCATAATGGAATTCATGTGCATAAATGGAAAGACCTCATGAGGTTTGAACAGTACTTGATCAAGAGAAATTTTTGTTTGATCCCCTAAAATACTGTTTGTGCCTTGTATCTATTTAAAAGTTCTGGAGCTTAGAGAAAAATAGCAGACTGTTGGACAATTGATAATTACAGCGTTAATCACAGAGGCTGGAATTCATTGCTTCAGAGATTAGAAGAAACTCAAGCAAGGGAACATGCTTAAAATATGAGGAGTACAGGATCTTTCAAAAAAGGGGTTGTTTTTTTCCCAAAAGAAGTGCATCTAGATAGCGGTTTCACTTTTGAAATACCCTTTTTCGAAAGAACGCTGTGACGCGATTATGCAAATGAAGCGTGGGATATTTAAATCCCCGCTTCATTTGAACTTTCAATCTGCCTAATTTACATCCCACTTTCAACAGAGGAATGTAGTTTAGACGTACCCTAAGTTGATTACAATGAGAAAAATACCACCCCATCTGCTGAATATCTAACAACTCTAAACAAAGCAGGAGCAAACTGTATTTACATAGACACACATGGGGTCTCTCCTTCCTTCTAGCTAGCTGTAAGGGACACACTTTTTCAGATCCTGCTTTCATCAAAGAATGGGTAATGGGACCCCATTTAAGTGAAAAACAGTCACAACACTCTAAGAGGAATATAATTGCAGTTTATTGCTCATCTGGGCAGCATAAAGCAAGACCTCTGATATTTTGACCTTCTGGCCTTGGTAAGAGACGTCCTTAGTTTAAGAAAATGTAATTATATTCTATTCAAGTCATAGCACAGTGTAAAGGAAGGTAATCCCATTTTGTGGAGGATTTTGATATTTCAAAATCTGCTTTTATTCTGATTTGGAACAAAAACAAAAAAAATCCTTTGAAATTCTTTGCAAAATGAAATAGAGCCCTGGTCCCCAGGCAGCCCACCTGCTGGGCCCTGGAAGTTCTCGGATCTCTAACTCTGACACAGTGAGCCAGGTGGGTTTGCCAGGGAGCCAGATGGAAGAGCTGGCAGGAAACCAAGCAAGAATCTCTAGAACCCAGCCCTGGCTTCTAGGGGGAACTTTATTGAAATCAAACAGTCTCTGCAGATTTCTTTTTTTTTTTTGGGGGGGGGGGAGGTGTCAAAATCTAAAAGTCAGGATTTTCACAACCAGTTGTAATAATACCCATTTAAATTTTCTGGTCATTACACCTACTGGCCTTTTTGCCTTCACTCGGGAGTAGCCCTCATTCTACAGTCCATCCCTATTTAGCTTAACATTGGATGTATTTTTCAGCATCAATGGCTTCACTGGAATTAAACACATGCTTATAGTTAATAGGGATGGATTTAAGTCTATGAATGAAGATTTTTGCTTAATCTGGATTCTTGGTGTCTGAAAATCATCCTGTCTGTTTTGATGCTGGATCCCAGAAGCGTATATAAGAAATTGGGGTGGGAGCTAATTGGGATTTGCCTCTGCTTGAAGCAAGCACATTTCACACAGTTCAATTGGTGCAAACGGACTTGTCCTTGAATGCTCCTAGGTGTCAGCACTGATGCAATTACTGTAGAGCCTTAGAGTTATGAACACCAGACTGCACACCAAATACTGAATGGGGGCTACTCCAAACTGCAGGCAGGACCCATACATTGTAAAATTTTGGATAGCTGAATTGGTGTGGGTGTAGGTGGGAGAGAACTAAGGTTCTGCCATGGAGCATCTGCAGATTTTCTTTTGTGAGACCTATTTCACCAACAGTTCTTAAGAAAGAGAGAGAGGGAGAAAGAGAGGGATAGAGAGAGAGAGAGAGATAAATTCTCTCAATGACCATCTCCCACCAACTTTATACTTGCTATCTCTTTAATCTACCTCACGTGAATCGACTACATACCAGGCAACCGAAGCCCTAGCAGGCAGGACACCAGCTACTATTGCACTACCATATTAGCTTAGTCAGAAGCATTTTCATTAGCAACCAATTTATTGTACAATATAAGCAGCAGAATAAGATTTCAAAAGCAATATACATCTTTGAATATTTATAATTTACAAGAGGCAGCTAAATATGCTTTTGTACATTAAGCCTGAACACAAAGTGATTGGGCTTGCCTCAAGATCTACAAATAATGCAGAAGATCCCGTAAAATCAGATTTTTTTTTAAAATCTCTGGATTTGTTAAGCGAAGAATGGCACTTCCAGGCAGTTGATTTTTGCCTTATCACCATGAAATCATGTTTCCCTTCTTATAGGTCTTCTACTCTGGTGGGCTGTGTCTACACTGGGCCACTTATTCCGGAAAAGCAGTCGCTTTTCCAGAATAACTTGCCAGCTGTCTACACTGGCCGCTTGCTTTTCTGGAAAAGCAATGACGATCTACTGTAAAATTGTCAGTGTTTTTCCAGAAAAACTATGCTGCTCCCGTTCGGGCAAAAGTCCTTTTCCGGAAAAACTGTTCCGGAAAAGGGCCAATGTAGACAGCACAGTAGTCTTTTCTGCAAAAAAGCCCCGATCACGAAAATGACTATCGGGGCTTTTTTCCAGAAAAGCGCGTCTACATTGGCCACGGATACTTTTCCGGAAAAAGTGCTTTTCCGGAAAAGCATCCTGCCAATGTAGATGCACTTTTTCCGGAAATACTTATAATGGAAAACTGTTCCGTTTTAAGCATTTCCGGAAAAGGGTGCCAGTGTAGACGTATCCATAGAGTTTGGAAGTGTGATCTGAATAAATTTGCTATGGGTTGACACAAGTTTTCAATACAGTCCAAGAATTTGGACAAGGGGATAGAATATAACACAGAAATGGCATTATCTTAAGCAAAGAAAAATGTAGGCTGAACAGAGAAAACTTCCTAAATGTGATCCAATTACTTTCAGTCTCTGCATGAGTGTATAAAGCGGAGAGGAGATAAGGAGCCTTCTGTGATGGTCTGGTAAAAATTGTGGTCCTTCTTCTCCTAAGTAAGGCTTGCAGGTCACGGGGGGGTGGGCAGACAAAGGTGGCAGGTGCCCCAGGGCTCTGCGAATCTAAAGGGCCCATGTAGCTCTCAGTCATGCTGCTACTGCAGCAGTGACAGTGGCAGCCAGAGTCCTGGGCCCCTTTTAATTGAACTGTCCCTCTTTTCCATTTCTCTTCCCTACCTCAATGGACAAATCAACCAGCACAGCTAGTCAGTAATCTGGAGGGGAATATATACTGTAACCTGGCAGTGGTGTAGCATTGAGCATATTGCCTCCTATATGCATAGATGTTCCAGGACTCACTGTTATACTTGCTTGCCTTGAAGTAGTTCCTGTATTGGACAGTGTGATCCTCCTGCAGCACCAACACATTGAGCTAATGCCTCAAAGAACAACAGAGTCAATTTTTGTACATTAAATAGTTGAGTAGCGCTGTTGCTTGGTCATTAGCAAGAAAACTTGACAAAGATGTTAAGGATGCAAAAATCATTGCTGTATTCCCAGACGTATGAGCCAGAAATCTAAGTTTCAAAAGATGTGTAAGCAGTGTAGTTTCATTTCTCAGACATGACTAGATATCTTCTAACCCAACAAAGTGCTTTTTTTCTGTATATGTTTTTTTGGGTGTGTGTGGAGAGGCGTGTGTATGAGAGAAATAATTCCTATTATTGTAACTATGGAATACCACTATGTTGGACTCAACACTTCTAAGAATATGCCCACACATAGACAATGATGATTATTAAATAAACTCTTAATAACATTTGTATTACTTGATTGTCTAGGAGCCCTAGTCAAGGAGAGGGATTTGCATAGTGCTAGATGCTGTACTAATGCAGAATAAAAAGATGGTTCCTGCCTTTAAGGAGTTCACAATCGAAATATGAAATTCCAGGAGTCTCAGGAGTTCGATGTTTTCAGATAGGAATTTTTATTAATGCATTTTCCTAATGACCACCATGTTAGTATATGAATGCTGTAGGAGGAGAATATGGGCTTATATTCTGAATATGTCTGTTTTACTTCTCAAATTAGAAAATACAACTTCATTTGTATGCTCTGTGTATGTTCTCTTCCTTTCTCCTCATACATCCCTGTCCGCAGTTTCACGCATAATAATAATAAATAATACTAATACTAATAATACAGACGCTATGTCTCTTTTTCTGCCTTAGGAGAATCTGTCACTTAGATGTTCATGATTCATAAGGCTCCTCAAAGAAGACATTTAACTCACATCCCGATAATTTTTTTAGCTGTGAAAAATCTTGAGTTGAATCCCATTTTACTAAAAATTGTTGGAAGGTGTGACGGGGTCCACCCTCTCCACTGGGTGCCTTCCCAACCACCAGCTCAGTGGGGAATTCCTCCAAAACACACCAACCTCATTGGGTTGCCTTCCGGCTCCCTGCTCTTGGGCTACTTCCTACCCCTGTCCGGCTGCATAGGGTGTGGTTTGGCATCAGGCTGTGGCTCCCTGTCTCAGGCTGCTTCTCAGGCTGCTGCTCTGCAGGCTGCTGCTCCTGGGTTGGAGCAGGGGCTCCTTCCTTCCCGGTGGCCAACCCCTACTGACAGCTTCTCTGGTCTTTATACTAGGGCTGCAGTGCAAGCATGTCCAGCAGAGCCATGGGGGAGGGTTCTGCTCCACCCAATAAGCCTGTCCTCTACCCCTCTGGCCAGTGTGGGGTTGGTACAACCCATCACAGTACTCTAGCCTGGGAAACAGTGATGTTGAAATGGTTTCGGGGTTGTGATGGATCATCAGATGAACATGAACTCAAAGTATAATGCCATGGCCCAAAGAGCTAAAAAGAACATAAGAATTGTCACACTGGGTCAGACCAATGGTCCAGCTAGCCAAGTGTCCTGCCTTCTGACAGTGGCTCTTTCCAGATGCTTCAGAGGGAATTAACAGAATGAGGCAATTATTGAGTGATCCATCCCCTGTCGTCCAGTCCCAGCTTCTGGCACTCAGAGGTTTGCAGACACCCAGAGCATGAGGTTGTGTTCATGAGCATCTTGGCTAATAGCCACTGATGAACCTATCCTCCATGAACTTATCTATTTTTAACCCTATTATGCTTTTGGCTGATTTTTGTGTTTTGTGAAAAAGTAAATAAATATCTCCCTATTCATTTTCTCCACCATTCATAATTTTACAGACCTTTATTATATCCCTCCTTAGTCATCTCTTTTCTAAACTGAAGAATCCCAGTCTTTTTAATCTGTCTTCATATAGAAACTGTTTCATACCTCTTATCATTTTTATTTCCCTTCTGTATATCTTTTCCAATTCTAATATATCTTTTTGGGGTGGGGGAGACCAGAACTGAATGGAGTACTCGAGGTGTGGGCAATATACACTTATATAGTAACATTATATTTTCTGGATTAAAGAAAGGCACACTTGAGAACTTTAAAACCAGGCTACTTAGACCCATAAAGCCCCAGCTATCCTATTCTATTGTGTGGGCCCTGGATTGCTGAAGCTGTGGCTGTTTTGGAATTGGTTACCCGGGATGACGGCATTCTGGCAGAGACCAGTGTGGAGAATACAACTGAGACCCACACTATTCTACCCATTGAAGCAACCTCTGCTTCTTCGAGATCAGTGTTATGTGTTCAGTTGCTTAAGGAGACCCTTGATAGACTTGGCATCTGACTACACAGTAGTTATGCATCTACCACAAATTTTTCTGCAGCCCATGATATGTTGGGTTGTGTTTGTCCCATACCATATAGGAAACTATATCTCACAAGTAAGCAATCAACCAAAATGTTGTTTCCAGTCAAAATGACTGTGTGGAATAATGTGTTACTCTGTTGCTTATTCTACTGACTAACAGATCTTTATGGTTTGTGATATGGATATCACTTTACTTCCTGCTTCTATCAACAAACATTACAGCACCAGAGCCACAAACCTTCTGCCAAAATCTGGGTCATGGGCACGCTATTCATTCTGAAACAATAGTGTGCTATTGGCAGAAAAACATTGCCAAAGAATGTCAGACATGTTTTACGATGATTGACTTAGCTCTCCTTGCTTTATGTGAATGATTGCCAAGCATACAGGATATGGGATAGCAAACAGGAAATCAGTAATAATGAAAATATTCTCTTCTTCTAGACCTCTTCTTCTTAAAGAGAATTGCCCTCTAGTGTCCTGTACTGAATCTCTAGTCAAGATCAGACATGCCACAGTCATATTGCTTTCATGCACAGTATGCCAACAGCTATTTTTCTCAGCAGTTTCAGGCTCCCCCCCCCCCCATTGTTATATAGACTAAATTTTCATCTTTCTTTGGCCTTGTCTTCTGAAGCCTATACAAAGAGACAGCATAAGCCCTGAACCATTCCAGCTTCACTCTGATTAAAAGGAGACGTTTCACATTGCCTGTACTAAAAAGACAGAAGCCACCAGCAGCATTAAATATTCATTCACAATTAAGCATGTGAATAGCATAGGTAAAAAATAATGTAATGTGCTCCTACTAGCAATAGTTGACTTTTTCCTTGGTGACCATTTTCAATTATGTTCTCTAATGGGACTAAGTATTCTTTACTTATTTATTATCTCCAATAGCTAAGAGACACTGAAGTTATTCTCAAGGAGCTGTCCTATTTGTAGCAGATTGTCTGAAGTAATATAGGTGAGAGAATATAGGTGTTCTCATTGGAGACATAATTGCACATTTCCAAATGGACTGAACATGGTTTACTGTATACTGTATTGTGTTCACTCATTGAAATTTAACACCATGATGGAACTGTTGCGTCCCTTACTGACATAGGTAGTTACAGAGCTTATGTTTATCTGTGGGTTGCGTTTTCTGCAAATGGAAGAAGTAGAGAATGTAGATGACTTAACAGAAGTGAAATACTTCAGGTTAATATCCTTCCATGATCTGTTTGGAAATAGGGATTTTTCCATCAAATATGGACTGAACGATATTTTACATACGTAACTTTCTTTGTAGTACCCATGGATCTTGATTTTTGAGTACTTATGTAATATTGTTGTAGCTTAGTCAGTTCTAGGATATTAGAGAGACAGGCTGAGTGAGGCAGTATCTTTTTATTGAACCACAGAGCAACACAGAGCCCTTCTTCAGGTCTGGGAAAGGTACTGAGGGTGTCACAGCTATATACGAGGTTGAATAGATGATTAGCAGAAGTAATTAGGACATATTCTATGGAGCTGTTCTAGTGAAATGACCTTTAACATCCCTGTAGTTTTAGACAAAAAAAGGGGAAGTTAGTGGGTTACAGATTGTTGTACTAAGTCATAAGTCCATTGTGTTTATCAAGACCATGATCTTTAGTGTGTTATGAATTTAAGCTCCCAGGCTCATCTTTTGAAAGTTTGTGTGGATTTCCTTTGAGGGGGAGGACTCATAAATCAAATATAGAAGGAACACTCTGTGAAAAGTGCTCACCCACAGGTGATGTAGTATTTTTGTTATGTTCCTGGGTGAGTTCATTGAGAATGTAGTGATTGTCTCTCACATAGTAGTTACGCTGGATGAGGTACACCACATGGTATGATAGGCATATGTAGTACCCCTGCATATTAACAAATGTGTTGAGGGTGGGTATGCATTATTGAAGCAACTGAGTTATGTCTGCTGCTTTTGCATCTCTTGTCTTATCAGCATCTGGTGCTGCTTAGAATTGGTGTGAACTAGTGTGTGTGGGGAGCTTGCTTGTGGTGATGAACTTGGGGAGGTTGGGGGTTGAAAGCCAGAAGAGGTAGTTCAGGAAAGATTTCTTTCAGGATGGATTTTCCATTGAATATGGGTTACAGTTGTTTGATGAGACTATGTAGGGTCGCTCACTTTGTAATCTTGCAGAAAATCAAACACTCTTAACCCATCCCCTCTCCTGCCCTTTCCCTGAAGCCTCAACCACCCCCTCCCCTGCCCTTCTCCATGGCCCCACCCCTGCTTACCAGTATTCCTTGTAAGCTGAGTGCTTGGGGGGGGGGGGAGAGGTGCATCCAGGTGAGAGTCACATGATGCCTGGCTGATTACCAGAGCACCCACAGCCAGCATGTGTTTCTACTGGTGGTGCACATCCACACATGCCTCAGTGCACATAACAAAATGTCTTCTGCACATGGATGGAAAATATTAGAGGGGACATTGCCACTTACTGTCGCTTGCTCTCCATCACCCTCAATCACTTGCAGGATTGGGGGTTGGTGTGTGGAAGAGGGTGAGGGCTTGCCATTCTGGCCATTTGATAAAAGCAGCCTTCAGCAGTCCTGCAAACAGCACAGAGGCTGTGGGAATTGAGACTGAGACAGCCTGCATGGCCTGTACTTGAAAGACACAAACCACCTGTGGAGGCTAGACCAGTAGCTCAGTAGGCAAGCTGGACAATGAACTACAGGACACATAGGCTACGTCTAGACTACATCCCTTTTTCGTAAAAGGGATGTAAATTAGACGTATCACAATTGCTAATGAAGCGGGGATTTAAATCTCCCCCACTTCATTAGCATAAAAATGGCTGCCGCTTTTTTTCGGCATGGAGCTTTGCTGGAAAAAAGCGTCAGTCTAGACGCTGATCTTGCGGAAAATAAAGCCTTTTCTGAAAGATCCCTTATCCCTCTCTGAAATAAGGGATAAGGGAGCTTTCGGAAAAGGCTTTATTTTCCGCAAGATCAGCGTCTAGACTGGCGCTTTTTTCCAGCAAAGCTCCGTGCCGAAAAAAACCGGCAGCCATTTTTATGCTAATGAAGCGGGGGAGGTTTATATCCCCGCTTCATTAGCAATTGCGATACGTCTAATTTGCATCCCTTTTACGAAAAAGGGTTGTAGTCTAGACGTAGCCATATAGTTGCCTTCACACGGGGGGAAATGAGCCTAAAAATACCCCATGTTTTGGAGCAGGAAAAGAGTTAGTTACCGGGCCCAACCCTGACCCTTATTAGAAGATACCTGTGTAACCAAAACCAGATGGGACCTCCCAAAATGTGAACTAAGCCCAAGAAGGGGAAGCATTTTTGTGGAGACTGAGTTGGCAGCAGGGAGCTGGGTTACAGCAGCAGGAGAGAATTCCTTTGGTCTCTGCTGCAGAGGAGCCAAGACTCCGTTTTTGTGTGTCTCTGCCTGAGCAAGCTGCCTAGCAGATGAGCAGGAAGACCTCCTCTGTAGAGATCAAGGGGATGGTCAGGGATTGAGGCCACCAGGGTCCTGCTCCATTCAGAAGAAAAACTATTTGCTTGCTAGCAAAGGACATGGTCTGTTTATTCATCCTCCAATTCCACCAACCAGCTAAGACCTGGCATGAGATTTTGGGAACCATTTTTGTTAGGAGTTTGTTAGGAGGTAGGGGTAAAAAACAAGGGTGATGTCATGCTAGGGGTTTACTACAGACCACCTACCTAGGCAAAAGAGGCTTTTTTTTAAACAACTAACAAAATCATCGAAAGTGCAGGATTTGGTGGCAATGGGGGATTTCAACTATCCAGACATATGTTGGGAAACTACACAGCACTTTATTCAATAAATTCTTGGACTGTATTGAAGACATGTTTTTTATTTCAGAAGGGGGAAGCTGTTCTTGATTTGATTTTAATAAATAGGGAGGAACTGGTTGAAAATTTGAAAGTGGAAGGTAGCTTGGGTGAAAGTGATCATGAAATCATAGAGTTTATGATTCTAAGGAATGGTAGAAGCGAGAACTGCAGAACAGACAATGGATTTCAGGAAGGCAGATTTTAGTAAACTCAGAGAGCTGATAGGTAAGCTCCCATGGGAAGCAAGACTAAGAGGAAAAACAACTGAAGAGAGTTGGCAGTTTTTAAAGGGATATTAAAAGAAAACTATGGCAGGAGACCTCCTTGGATCAACTGGGAGATCTTATATGATTGAAAAAGGAGTTGTATAAGTGGAAACTAGGTCAAATTACAAAGGGTGTATATAAACAAACAACACAAGAATGCACAGGTAAGATTAGAAAGGCAAAGGCACAAAATCTAGCTACTGGTTTAAAGGGTAACAAGAAGATGTTCTACAAGTATATTAGGAGCAAGAGGAAGACCAAGGACAGGGTAGGCCCATTGCTCAGTGAAGAGGAAGAAACAATAACAGGAAACTTGGAAATGGCAGAGGTGCTTAATGACTTCTTTGTTTCAGTTTTTATCAAGAAGATAGATGGTGACGGGATGCTTAACATAGACAATGCTAGTAAAAAATGGGGTACGTTTAGAAGTTAAAATAAAAGAACAAATTAAACATTACTTAGAAAAGTTAGATGTCTTCATGTCACAGGGCCTGATAAAGTACATCCTACAACACTCAAGGAGCTGATAGAGGAGGTATCTGAGCCTTTCGCTATCATCTTTGAAAAGTCATGGAAGTCGGGAGAGATTCCAGAAGACTGGAAAATATAGTGCCCAACTATAAAGAGGAAAATAAGAACAACCCAGGAAACTACAGACCAGTCAGTTTAACTTCTGTGGCAGGGAAGATAATGAAGCAAGTAATTAAGGAATCCATCTGCAAACATATGGAAGATGATAAGGTGATAGGTAATAACCAGCATAGATTTGTAAAGTACAAATCATGTCAACCCAATCTGATAGCTTTCTTTGATAGGCTATCAAGCCTTGTGGATAAGGGAGAAGGGGTGAACATGGTATACCTAGACTTTAGTAAGGCCTTTGACACAGTCTTGCATGACCTTCTTATCAATAAAATAGGCAAATACAACCTAGATGGGACTACTATAAGATAGGTGCATAACTGGCCGGATAACCATTCTCAGAGAGTAGTTATTAATGCTTCACAGTCATGATGGAAAGGCATAACAAGTGGGGGTCTGTTTTGGGACCAGTCTTGTTCAATAGCTTCATCAATGATTTAGATTTTGGCATAGAGAGGACGCTTAAGTTTGCAGATGATACCAAGCTGGGTACCAAAGGCTTTGGAAGACAAGGTCAAAATTCAAAATGATCTGGAAGAATTAGAGAAATGGCCGGAGGTAAAAAAGATGAAGTTTAATAAGGACAAATGCAAAGTACTCCACTTTGGATGGAATAATCCATTTCACACATTCAGAATGGGAAGCGACTGTCTGGGAAGGAGTACTGCAGAAAGGGATTCAGGGGTCATAGTGGATGATAAGTTAAACGTGGGTCAACAGTGTGACACGGTTGCAAAAAAAGCAGACATGATTCTGGGATGCATTAACAGGAGTTTTGTGAACAAGACACGAGAAGTCATTATTCCACTCTACTCTGTGCTGATTAGGCTTCAATTGTAATATTGTGCCCAGTTTTGGGCACCACATTTCAAAAACAATGAGGAGAAATTGGAGAAGGTCCAGAGAAGAGCAATAAAAATGATTAAAGATCTAGAAAACATGACCTATGAGGGAAGGCTGAAAGCATTGGGCTTGTTTAGTTTGGAAAGGAGAAGACTGAGAGAGGACATGATAGCAGTTTTCAGATATCTAAAAGGGTGTTACAAGGAGGAGGTAGAAAAATTATTCTCCTTGGCCTCTGATAGGACAAGAAGCAATGAACTTAAATTGTAGCAAGGGAGGTTTTGGTTGGACATTCGGAAAATTTTCCTAACTGTCAGGATAGATAAACACTGGAATAAATTGCCTAGGGAGTTTGTGGAATCTCCATCACTGGAGATATTTAAGAGCAGGTTAGATAGACAGCTATCAGGGATGATCTAGACAGTGCTTGGTCCTGCTGTGAGGGCAAGGAACTGGACTTGATGACCTCTTCCAGTTCTAGTGATCTATGATTCTATGATTATGAGGGGCTTTAGGAGCCATTCTTATTAATTAGTTGTAGGAGTTTGAGTAATTAATGGAGGTTGCTGTCTGGATGGCTTGATTGTTGCTGTCTGAGTGGCTAGCCACTGAGTAACTAGTTACACTAACTTTTTCTTTTTGTTCCTGGTTTCTTGCCCTTTCCCTTCTATATTTTACCCCCCCCCCCCCCCCCTTCGTTTCCTAGAATAAATGATTATCCTTGAAATCTGTTCCTCCTTGATTTCTTGAAAAGTTCTGTAATGTCATAGAGGTCAACTTAGATTTTAGAAGGATTACATTTATATCAGTAATTATTGGTAAACATTAATTTAATCATAGACACATAAATCAATTGAAAAATATTATTCTGTGAAGGATCATTTAAATTAGATTGTCAAAGTAACAAATCCTCGGTGGGAGGCAAAGTCATAGCCCCATTCCTCCCAACAGTAAGTTCTAAGTTGGTCAAATAAATATTTCCCAGCCCTTTCCTTGATATTCAGTTATTCTCCCTCAGCAGGGAATGTAGAAGAAGACAGGGTCTGGCCCCAACCCTCTTGATTGGTGTGTTACTCACTGTCAAGACTCTCCTCCTATGGATTGTTCTGACCCCAGAAACTGCAGAGAGACTCTCCCCACTGCTTGGCTGTCAGAGGCCTCTTTTGAGTAGATTTGCTGTTTGGCAGCTACCAAAGGTAACACAGTACTGCTCCTACACTCCCTTTGTCTCTGTGTGGGACCTCATTGCACAGCTTTAAAGCATCAACACTGAATTTCAGCATCTACTGTCATTACATAATAACTGTGGGTATGTCTACACTACAAAGTTAATTCGAACTAACAACCATTAGTTCGAATTAACTTTAATAGCGGCTACACATGAAAAACACTAGTTCAAATTTAATTTGAACTAGTGGAGCGCTTAATTTGAACTAGGTAAACCTCATTCTACGAAGACTAACACCTGGTTCGAATTAAGTAGTTTGAATTAAGGGCAGTGTCGAACTAGTTGGAGGCTAGCTCTTCCCAGGTTGCCCTGGTGGCCACTTTTCTGCCCCCCTCCCAGCCCCAGAGCCCTTAAAGGGGCATGGTCTGGCTACAGTGCCCATGCCAGTTTCAAGCCTACTAGCACCCAGCCAGCAAACCCTGCACCTGGCACAGCACGAGCCAGCCACCCGCTGCCACCCAGCCCTCCACCTCTTCCCAGGACCAGGCTGGCGGCTCCCAGGAGCCTGCCCAGGGCCTCAAGAGGCAGGCGCCCATCTGGTCTAGTGCAGAGATCATGGATCTCATCGAGGTTTGGGGGGAGGCCTCCAACGTCCACGTCCTCTGAACTAGGCACAGGAATGCAGCTGTCTAGGGCAGGATAGCTGCCAAGCTGGCCACCAAAGGCCACATGTGAACCCAGGAGCAGGTCTGCATGAAAATCAAGTTGGTCCAGTGAGACCCCCGACCCTGAGCTTAGAACATAAGAACATAAGAACGGCCATACTGGGTCAGACCAAAGGTCCATCTAGCCCAGTAGCCTGTCTGCCGACAGCGGCCAACACCAGGTACCCCGGAGGGGATGGACCGAAGACAATGACCAAGCAAT
The DNA here is from genome assembly GCF_052426305.1 of Pelodiscus sinensis. Classification (NCBI taxonomy): domain Eukaryota; kingdom Metazoa; phylum Chordata; order Testudines; family Trionychidae; genus Pelodiscus; species Pelodiscus sinensis. The sequence continues at coordinate 66,849,690 of NC_143052.1, read as the reverse complement.
TTGTCTCATGCCATCCATCTCCAACCTTCCACAAACAGAGTCCAGGGACACCGTTCTTACCCCCTGGCTAATAGCACTCCATGGACCCAACCTCCATGAATTTATCTTACTTCTCTTTAAACTCTGTTATAGTTCTAGCCTTCAAAGCCTCCTGTGGCAAGGAGTTCCACAGGTTGGCTATGTGCTGTGTGAAGAACTTTTGCTTATTAGTTTTAAACCTGCTGTCCATTCATTTCATTTGGTGTCCTCTAGTCCTTCTATTATGGGAACTAATGAAGAACTTTTCTTTATTTACCCTCTCCACACCACTCATGATTTTATAGACCTCTGTTGTATCCCCCCTCAGTCTCCTCTTTTCTAAGCTGAAAAGTCCCAGTCTCTTTACCCTTTCTTCATATGGGACCTGTTCCCAACCCCTAATCATTTTAGTTGCCCTTTTCTGAACCCTTTCCAAGGCCAAAATATTAAGTTAGTACGAATTAGTGCTGTAGTGTAGGCATAACCTGTCTGACCCCATAGCTTCCTGTAACTGTAAACAATGTAATGGAAAAAAACCAAATGCTGGAAAACAAGCAACGATATTAGCCATCCAGGCTAAAACTGCATTCTGTTAACTCCACCTACAGTCAGAGCAGTTGTCTATTAGTTTATGCACTTGGGCGCTATGTAGAGATATCAAGTACAAGGAATGCTAGGCCCATAGGTCCTAAGGTGGAGCACTGAGCCTCTGAGGAGAGAGAAATAAGAGACTACCGTTGAGAAGCATGAGCAACCCAAGAGGGACCGGAAACGGGAACCCACCGAAGGCTAGTTTTGCAGTGCTCACTAGATTTGACTCCAAGTTTGTGGCATCTGTGGCATCACAGGTTTATTGTCCCATCTGTTCAGTGACACCCTGAAGGAGTCTTGATGACAGCAATAAACCTCAAAAACAGACACTGCAAGTTGTCATAGAGTTAACCAAACAGGGTTTACATGTTGCTAGAAGAAGCTGACGCAGAGGGACAAGTCTGACAAAATCCATTAAGTAATAGATATTTCACCACTAAATTAATCACATCTTGTGCCAAAATTACTGCTGCGAGCGCTTGTCAGCTCAGCTCCCATTAGTGGCGTATACTGCAGATCTGTTCTGGAAGATAGTTCCACACTTGCAGGGTGTGTTCTTGATTTGTTGCATGTTTCACTAGGTATAAGGGGACTGTTGGTCCCTTCCTCCAATTCAGTGGGAGTCTTCTGGTTGGTTAAATCACAGTACGAAAAAGGTGGGGGAAGGGCTGATGAGAAATCAGGATCCTAAGACTGACAATCCCCACGGGCACTGGGGAGAGGCCAATGCTCCAGGTCAGCCTGACTGACCGGGCATGCAGGCTAATGACAATGTCTGGAAGCTAAGGGGGTCCCATCCACCATGTGAGCTGAATTTGCCTGGGTCAGTGTAGGGTTGAGCTAAGGAGAGAGGAGGGGCTCAAGCTGAACTGTGGAGCAGAGAAAGCCAGCCAGAGAAAGCCGGAGAAATAGCCCAGGGAGCAGATCCTGTGCTGGGGCAGAGCTGTAGCAACCAGAGCCAGAGGAGCCAGACAGCAGCTCAAGGACCTGGAGGCAGAGCAGCATCTAGGCTGAGAAGAATGGAGCTCGAGCTGGAGCAGGTTGGGGCTGGGGCTAGCGAGGGAAGGGACCTGGGGCAGAGGGCCCAGCACAGAGAAATGTCCCCAGCCAACAATCCTTGCAGACCAGACTTGAAGGGGGATAATAAACCTGATATGGGGCGGGATGAGGGAGGAGGAAGGTTGATGCAGGTGAGAAGGGTCCTGCCACCAGAGCCTGAAGGCTTGAGGTCACCACCAGAGCAAGTGCCTGACCCACAGCATTCCTGTGGTATAGCCAGGGCCTGGGAAGGAAGCCTGGGATGTGTGAGGAACAGACGTGAACTGCCCTTGCATTCCAGAGATGCTATTGTGATGTCCCCTGCCACAGAGCAGGGTTATGTGTTTTTCTTTAGTCTTTCCCATTAATCCTTATTTTTTTAAATTGATTGCTGTTTGATAAACGGTAGTTGCTTTAAACTCTATATATGAAAGAATTGGGCTTGCTTAGTTTGGAAAGGAAAAGCCTGAGAGGGGACATGATAGTAGTTTTCAAGTATCTAAAAGGGTGTTAAGGAAGATGGAGACAAATTGACCTCTGAGGACAGGACAAAAAGCAATGGGCTTAAATTGCAGCAAGGAGGTTTCAGTTGGCTATTAGGAAAAAAATTCCTAGCTGTCAGGTGGTTAAACACTGGAATAAGTTGCCCAGGGAGGTTGCAGAATCTCCATCACTGGAGATATTTAAGAGCAGTTTAGATAGACACCTGTCAGGGATGGTCTAGATGATACTTGGTCCTGCTGTGAGGACAGGGGACTGGACTCGATGAGCTCTCAAGTTCCCTTCCAGTTCTAGTGTTTTATGATTCTATGATTCTATAATGATTTGTGGATCATGGAAGCATCTAGTGCAGAGCAAGCAACCCAGAGCGGGGACACCCTAGTCTCTGCCCTAAGTGACCACAACAAGGTTGAGGGTTGAGCCCTGCACTGCAGGAATCCTGGACCCAACCCTGTAGAGGTTATGAGAACTCTGTGATACAGGGGAGTGGAAAGGGAGCCCTCGAGGTCAGAGAGGACTCTGAGTAAAGGAAGTGGAAGCAGGGACTCAGATCCTTGTGCTAGCTCATTTCACCAGAAGTCAGGAAAGTTCCCCATAGAAGTGGGACCATTTCCCTGTTTGCATAGGCTCTCTTGTTGTTAGCCTTACAACTTTGCCTCTCCATCCTTCAGTTTTAGTTCAATTTCAATTTCTTCACTGTTATAGAGTAGCTAGTAGCTCCTCCTTTTCTTCCTCCGGTCTTTTTAAAAAAATGTATCTTAAAAATAATCAACAGAGCACAATAAACTTTGTTTTATCACAATAAAACAATCTGTCCTAAAAGTCTAGTCTTTGACCAATAGAATAGATAAAGTTCCTCCGGTAAAATTCAGTGATGGGGTTTCACACTTTCTGAGTTTCCATGTGAAACTGGTCCAACATTGAAAACACCGGAATATGTTATGTTATGATAAAAAAATGTACATAATGTAAAGATCAAAACCTATAATGTCAGGACAGATTTAAGTCTTTTAAAAAAGTTTAGCTTTCTGTACTATAAATAAAATGTATGATAGAAACCACCTAGGCTATTTATTCAGCTGCCAGTATTCCTCAAGGAGAAAAATAAATGGGTCAACAGGCTTTCATGCTTGAATGCCATTCAGAAAAAAATCACAGATGTGCAGCCAAAGAGCTGAAGCACAATGGCAGTCCCATGAATAATAATATTGTACTTCGATCAAAATTGTAGTCTGAAATATTTGAAATGTACCATGCCTCTTTTAAATCCCCAAGATCTTTCCCTGCCTATCTTAAGCTGAGGCATTAAAGTTCTAGACATACAATGTATTGTTTCCATTATACCAAAAGAAATTGGCAGAACAGATCTGAACACTTTGCCACTAATCTGAGGTGATCAAGAAAATCCCAAATTTTGTCCCTGATTTAATCCAGAGATCTTCCCAGTTAAGACACAGAATGGCTTTGCGTACACTTGTGATTAGGTAATTAGCTTGAGAAACTTGTATAATTATTAGAGTAAACAAAAATGGAATCCAGTCTCTCTGAGGATATAATTTCAGAAAATGAGAACCTTTCAAATGGAGAAGAAAGGGTGGAGAAAAACTGGGGTTTCCCAAAATTAGTGCCTAATAAAGTAAGCTCTTTGGGGCATGAGCTGTCTTTGATCTGTGTTGGTCAAGTGCCTAGTACAATGAGATCCTGCATTTTTAGGCTGCTAGGTACTACAACAACAAAGATCATTAATAATAGACGAGCAAAGGGCATTAAACAAGAACAGTCCACCAAGAAAACAATGAAATGCACCATCCAAAAATGCCCTGGTGAAAAGTCTGGAATGTTCTTTAATAATTAATAGAGAAAGTGAATCAATTTAAGATGACTTTACCAGGAAGGCAACAAACAATGTGTTAGAACAAATACCCAGTTGGAAGGAATTGTATTTAAAGTGATGGGGGGAGGGAAGCCAGTCAATGGAAATACATTCAGACCTCTTACAATAAATAATGTAGCCAGTCAACTGCATTAAGGATTTGGGAAAGGGTCTGCAGTCTGGAAAACTGACTCCTTGGAGGTCAGTAGGCACTGTCAGTCTCTTTAGAACAACAGATGAAAATTTTCCTGCCCAAAATAAATCTTATGAGCAAATAATAAAGCTTGTGGATGTCTTTAAATAATGTACATAGAAGCAGCAATGTATCTGGTAAGGAAATGATACCATTAGTTAAAGGTATTCCACCAAAATGAAACCAAGGAAGCAGTCACCACTCTTTAAAGACTTTCACATAATTTAGTAGTAGGTTGAATGTTTCAGCCTTCATCCTATTTCTTTGTATTTTTTTCAAGGGTGCAGGGCCATCAGTGCAGTACTTAAAGGCTGTGTCTTGAGACTCCTTTTAAACTTCCAATAAATACAGAGATGTTGGATATCTTGCTTTGTATTTTAACTTTTGAATCCCAGTTGGATCTCTAATTAAAACATTCAGCTCAATATGATTAGTTTTGTTAGCAGATGTTTCTGCTCAGGCATCAAGACTATTGGAATCCAATATGTTCTCTATGTTGGCTATATTTTCCCCTAAAACCAATTCTGATCTAATTTGTGTGGGTATTATAGGGATTTCTCATCCTAAGCATACTGATTTCCTCAAATGTTATCCTATGTCTAAAATGTCTCTAAACATAGAGTATCTTCAGTTACCAACGTCCCAGGGCTTAAATTCTTAAGGCCTTAAAAATTAGGGATCTAAAATACTTTATAACAGTTTTCGTATCTCATTTGAAACATCAGATTTTTTACTTAGACTGTTCACTTATATGAGCACCTCCTATATGATGCTCAGTATCATTCAGGATCAGGTCCTGGAAGCATTTGTAACAAGAAAATATGGAAAAATCAGCATTCTGAGGGATTTGGTCTTTTAAACTGAATTGGTTTAATCTGAGAATTCCTATGCAGTATAACGTCTGAAAGTTGTCATATTTATTGCATTGGTACCTACCAGAATTAGCAAAGGAATCCCAAGACACTGTATCTTATTTTTAGTGGTGGCCTCACTTGAAAACAGCAGATATTCATGTGGCCAATCTTATTTAAAAAATGTAGATACCTAACCAGAACAGAAGGATGATTTAGCACAAGACTTTAGAAGCAGTTGCTGTGATGGCGCTGGGCATGCCATAACAGGGTCAAATTGGATGACAGAATCAAGACATGCTCTAAAATTGGGGATTCAACAAAAGGTCTGAAGTGGAATATGAAATATTACCTCCATATTTTGGAGAAAAGCACATGTCAAACAGAAGGAATAGTAGGATATCAAAGAGGTAACTTAAAATGTGTTGGGTTTGGCAAAGTAATTCAAAATCAGTAGAATAAACATAAATATAATCACTGCTATCAATATTTATCAGTTCTTTTGTCCTAACAATTATTAAAGAATGTTGGTACCTGGCATGAAATATTTCATTTTTAAAGAAAATATAACTTCAAAAAAAAGTACTGCAGTTTATTAACCACAGGTTGGATCTCCCTAGTCCAGCCCCCTTGGGACCTGATCAGTACCAAGGGAGGGAGTTTCAGACCAAGGGAGGTCGGCTCCTCTGCTGACAGACTTTAGGCTCTCCCTGGTTCTGTCAGCAAATCACCAGGCTCCCTTGCCCCGTGCATGCATGTGTGGGGTCATGTTTCAATCAGAAGTCAAGAAAGTAGAAGGGGAAACCCCAAAAAAGGGTGTGTCTAGACTACATGCCTCTGTCAACGGAGCCATGTAAAGTAGTTTACTCAACATAGTCAATGAAGCAGGGATTTAAATAATGCCCACTTCATTAAAATAAAAATGGCCACAGCGCTGTGCTGACAATCAGCCGATCCGGCACAGCGCGGCAGTCTAGACGCGGTGCGGTAGACAAATGGAGCAAGTAATTAAGGAAATCATCTGTAAACACTTGGAAAGTGGCAAGGTGATAGGGAACAGCCAGCATAGATTTGTAAAGAACAAATCATGTCAAACCAATCTGATAGCTTTCTTTAATAGGATAACGAGTCTTGTGGATAAGGGAGAAGCGGTGGATGTTGTATACCTAGACTTTAGTAAGGCGTTTGATACGGTCTCGCATGATATTCTTATCAATAAACTAGGTAAATACAACTTAGATGGGGCTACTATAAGGTGGGTACATAACTGGCTGGAAAACGGTACTCAGAGAGTAGTTATTAATGGTTCACAGTCCTGCTGGAAAGGCATAACAAGTGGGGTTCCGCAGGGGTCTGTTTTGAGACCGGCTCTGTTCAATATCTTCATCAATGATTTAGATATTGGTATAGAAAGTACGCTTATTAAGTTTGCAGATGATACCAAGCTGGGGGGGGGGGTTGCGACTAATCTGGAGGATAGGGTCATAATTCAAAATGACCTGGAAAATAGGAGAAATGGTCTGAGGTAAATAGGATGAAGTTTAATAAAGACAAATACAAAGTGCTCCACTTAGGAAGGAATGATCAGTTTCATACATACAGAATGGGAAGCGACTGTCTGGGAAGGAGTACGGCAGAGAGGGATCTAGGAGTTATAGTGGACCACAAGTTGAATATGAGTCAGCAGTGTGATGCTGTTGCTAAGAAAGCAAACATGATTCTGGGATGCATTAACAGGTGTTTGTAAGCAGGACATGAGAACTCATTCTTCCGCTCTACTCTGCGCTGGTTAGGCCTCAATTGGAATATTGTGTTCAGTTCTGGGCACCGCATTTCAAGAAAGATGTGGAGAAATTGGAGAGGGTCCAGAGAAGAGCAACAAGAATGATTAAAGGTCAAGAGTACATGACCTATGAGGGAAGGCTGAAGGAATTGGGTTTGTTTAGTTTAGAAAAGAGAAGATTGAAGGGGGACATGATAGCAGTTTTCAGACCTCTAAAAGGGTGTCATAAGGAAGAGGGAGACAACTTGTTCATCTTGGCCTCTGGGGATAGAACAAGAAGCAATGGGCTTAAACTGCAGCAAGGGAGTATTAGTATTTGGTCCTGCCATGAGGGCAGGGGACTGGATTCGATGACCTCTTGAGGTCCCTTCCAGTCCTAGTATTCTATGATTCTATGAAAGGCTCAGCCGATTGTCGGCACAGCACGGCAGCCATTTTTATTTTAATGAAGTGGGAATTATTTAAATCCCCGCTTCATTGACTATGTCGAGTAAACTACTTTACATGGCTCCGTCGACGGAGCCATGTAGTCTAGATGCACCTTTGTGTCAGAGAAAAGAAAGGCTGCAAAAGAGTGGAGTGGTGGGTGAGCTAAGTAGCATTTCATCTGAAAACATGGATTCATGCATTTGGAAGTTTTTTCTGTGACTTATCAGAATCACCGAATCACCACACAATTTTTTTTCAAGGTTATCAGTATTCATCTGAACATGTTGTCCTTCTGTACTGAAAGGCATAGACAGATGTGACTAGAAGCATGGATTAGCACCTACCTATGATGTAACAGGTTCTAGCAATTGTTTCTGACTCCTTATTTTCATGAGCTTAAAAATTTGCTATATTTCCTATACTTTATGGACAAAGTTTTTAGGCAACTTTGACATAACATTTAACTGACTGGCCCCCAGCACAGCGTCTACTTGCATTTTAACCAGCAGCACCGGACGCAGGCTTGCCAGGTCCAATGCCAATGGGCCGCTCCTGGGCTGAGAACTCCCCGTTCACTGCAGTTTGGTCTCAGCCAAATTCAAGCCCATGATTGGGAAGGGGGAAAAAAAAAGAAAAATCAAAGACTAAAACAGCCACTCCCCACTGGATGCTGTGTGCCCGGCAGTGCATGGTAGAGCCCAGCTGTGGTGCAGAATTGCTCAGCAGTGTGTCAAAGACCCTATATTGCTAATAGCTAAAGGTGACTCTGCATAGCCCAAACGAAGGGGGCCTGTGCTCTGGAGCAGGAGGATCTCAGTTCTAACCACTCCCCATCCCCCACCGGTCTCCCTCTCTCCGGTGCCTGCCTGGCAGTTTCACAGCTGAGTATGTTTAAAGCACCACTTCCACCATTAGCCCCTGGCGTGCTGACAGGTCCCAGCTTGCCAGCCACACGGCTGCCCCAGCATTAGCGCTGTGGTTCCCTTGATTCCTCTGCCAGGCCCTGCCCCAAGACCGTTTCCTCCCACCTGCCAGCCAGGAGCAAAATCATCCCCAGAAACTGCTCCGCTCACCTCTCTTCCCAAGGAAGCTGAATGTTCTCTCAGCTGTGACCCCAACCCCCAGGGTCCCCCTCACCCCAAGAAGGTATCACAAGCTCCCAACCACCTGGCACAGGGGTTCTCACCCTTTTTCTTTCCGAGCCTGCTCCCCTGCGGAAAAGGGGTTCCGCAGGGGTCTGTTTTGAGACAGGCTCTGTTCAATATCTTCATCAATGATTTAGATATTGGTATAGAAAGTACGCTTATTAAGTTTGCAGATGATACCAAGCTGGGGGGGGGGGGGGTTGCGACTAATCTGGAGGATAGGGTCATAATTCAAAATGACCTGGAAAATAGGAGAAATGGTCTGAGGTAAATAGGGTGAAGTTTAATAAAGACAAATACAAAGTGCTCCACTTAGGAAGGAATGATCAGTTTCATACATACAGAATGGGAAGCGACTGTCTGGGAAGGAGTACAGCAGAAAGGGATCTAGGAGTTATAGTGGACCACAAGTTGAATATGAGTCAGCAGTGTGATGCTGTTGCTAAGAAAGCAAACATGATTCTGGGATGCATTAACAGGTGTTTGTAAGCAGGACATGAGAACTCATTCTTCCGCTCTACTCTGCGCTGGTTAGGCCTCAATTGGAATATTGTGTTCAGTTCTGGGCACCGCATTTCAAGAAAGATGTGGAGAAATTGGAGAGGGTCCAGAGAAGAGCAACAAGAATGATTAAAGGTCAAGAGTACATGACCTATGAGGGAAGGCTGAAGGAATTGGGTTTGTTTAGTTTAGAAAAGAGAAGATTGAAGGGGGACATGATAGCAGTTTTCAGATATCTAAAAGGGTGTCATAAGGAAGAGGGAGACAACTTGTTCATCTTGGCCTCTGGGGATAGAACAAGAAGCAATGGGCTTAAACTGCAGCAAGGGAGTATTAGTATTTGGTCCTGCCATGAGGGCAGGGGACTGGACTCGATGACCTCTCGAGGTCCCTTCCAGTCCTAGTATTCTATGATTCTATGAAAGGCTCAGCCGATTGTCGGCACAGCACGGCAGCCATTTTTATTTTAATGAAGTGGGGATTATTTAAATCCCCGCTTCATTGACTATGTCGAGTAAACTACTTTACATGGCTCCGTCGACAGAGCCATGTAGTCTAGATGCACCTTTGTGTCAGAGAAAAGAAAGGCTGCAAAAGAGTGGAGTGGTGGGTTAGCTAACTAGCATTTCATCTGAAAATATGGATTCATGCATTTGGAAGTTTTTTCTGTGACTTATCAGAATCACCGAATCACCACACAATTTTTTTTCAAGGTTATCAGTATTCATCTGAACATGTTGTCCTTCTGTACTGAGAGGCATAGACAGATGTGACTAGAAGCATGGATTAGCACCTACCTATGATGTAACAGGTTCTAGCAATTGTTTCTGACTCCTTATTTTCATGAGCTTAAAAATTTGCTATATTTCCTATACTTTATGGACAAAGTTTTTAGGCAACTTTGACATAACATTTAACTGATACTTTCAACAAATTTTTTCTGAGTCCCTTCTCCATCTAGATCTAGACAGAAGTCAGTGAAAATTATAGTACTCTCTCCTATGACTTCCTCTGTACTGACATCCACCACAAGAGTCAGCAGACTCTGCACGGGAAAAAACATTTTTTTTCCACACACTGGAAGAAGGGGGTCTCTTTTGTCACTTATCAGGAGAAGGCAGAGAGTGGGAGAGGGAAATATAGGTCACAAGGAGTTTACACGTCATCTCTCAGTTTAGAGAGTTTTAAATTGGATAGATGAAAGTGTTTCAAAATTAAAACTGACAAGCCTTAATGAAGACTAATTGCACTGAATATTTTGTATATTTAAATATTCAATTTTATGCAAATATGGGCCAAGGTTTTTCAAAAATCTATTAATGATTTTGGGTGTCCTATGAAGACACATTTTTAAAGGAGACTGATTTCCTGAGGCAGGATGACCAGTGCAGATCAGGGCTGTCAAAGAACTTATCACCACCTCTTTTCATTTTTTAGTTTTTTATATCAATTAATGGCCTTCAGATACTATAACTGTGTGACACACAGGCCATAAATAGTGATTCTTTAGTCTGGCAGCAACTCCTGCCAAGGCCTGACACTCTCACTATACCAAAAACATTGCTGTCGTGGGATTTGTAAAGAAGGTGGTGTAATGTGGCAAATTAAAATGATCGTTCTTTCCTTCATAAACATTGAGAGATATATGCATGGGTATTTTTCAGAAAACTTGTTACATAGTTGAATCAGGTTTTGAACATTTTAACCGGGTGGAACAAGTTTTCCCCAAGGGAGTGTTAATATACCTGTCTGCCTAGATCTCTGATGTAAATTTGGCAAGTTGAGCAACATACAATGGGGCTACGTCTACACTGGCCCCTTCTCCGGAAGAGGCATGCTAATTTCTAACTTTGGAATAGGGAAATCCGCGGGGGATTTAAATATCCCCCGCGGGATTTAAATAAACATGGCCGCCGCTTTTTTTCCGGCTTGGGGAAAAGCCGGAAAAGAGCGTCCAGACTGGCGCGATCCTCCGGAATAAAGCCTTTTTCCGGAGGAAAAGTAGGAATAAGAGATCCTCCGGAAAAGGGCTTTATTCCGGAGGATCGCACCAGTCTGGACGCTCTTTTCCGGCTTTTCCCCAAGCCGGAAAAAAAGCGGCGGCCATGTTTATTTAAATCCCGCGGGGGATATTTAAATCCCCCGCGGATTTCCCTATTCCAAAGTTAGAAATTAGCATGCCTCTTCCGGAGAAGGGGCCAGTGTAGACGTAGCCTGGGAGTTCATTTGCATTTGAGGTTAACAGGAAGAACAAGTCAGCAGGAGGATGAGAAAGCAGCATGATGTAAGCATACTTGAGCACAAACAGTGGGGAAGAAGGGTCTTATGTGAAGAAACCCTTCAAAGGGATATATTTCAAGGGTTATTAGAGTATAAAAAGAAAAAAGAACCCTTTGGTTAGCCCAGTGAGGGAGCAAAAGTGGTAGGCTACGTCTACACTGGCATGATTTTCCAGAAATGCTTTTAATGGAAAAGTTTTCCGTTAAAAGCATTTTCGGAAAAGAACGTCTAGATTGGCAGGACGCTTTTCCGCAAAAGCACTTTTTGCGGAAAAGCGTCCGTGGCCAATCTAGACGCGCTTTTCTGCAAAAAAGCCCTGATCGCCATTTTCGCGATTGGGGCTTTTTTGCGGAAAACAAATCTCTGCTGTCTACACTGGCCCTTTTGCGCAAAAGTTTTTCGGAAAAAGACTTTTTCCCGAACGGGAGCAGCATAGTATTTCCGCAAAAGCACTGACAATCTTACATGAGATCGTCAGTGCTTTTGCGGAAATTCAAGTGGCCAGTGTAGACAGCTGGCAAGTTTTTCCGCAAAAGCAGCTGCTTTTCCAGAAAAAGTGGCCAGTCTAGACACAGCCGTAGTGTTTTTTGCATCCATGAAAGTTGGATCCTAGCTGGGAGCTGGCAATGACAAGAGGTGCTTTAAGTGAGAAACTTGTCTTAGCTACAGGTCTTAGCCAGTTAAAAATTGTGATTAGTGTTTTGGAAGCATACTGTACTTTTGCCTTATTTGTAAACATTGTTTCCATTATTCTTCCTCAGTACTCATTTCAATCAGTGAATCTCAGCTCATTGTTAATAAACTTATTCTCATTTTGCTATAAAGTTATCTCAGTGCTGTGATATTAAGGAAAAGGTGCATTCTCAGCTGAATCAATTAAGCTGGTCTCTTGGGAGACAGCAAATTTGGTAATTATTGTGAATTTCCAATGATAGGGGCTAGACATATCAGTACTCCTGAGGGAATTTTGTGCAAAAAATTAAACATTCTGCACCAAAAAAATTAAAACATCTGTACACAATATTTTCAAGTTCTGTACAGTTCTGAATATTTTGTGTTAAAATAACACAATATACTAACACCAGTTTCAATTATTCCCATAATTTATTTCAGCATATCAGCAAGTAGGTCTGTAACAACACATACAACAAAAAAGAATCAGGAAATGGTTTATGACAAATAAAGTCCCTACTAGGCATATTAACACTTTTCTATGCTTACACAGTGACCTAGAAAGATTGAATCTCACATTCATGTCCAGTACTGCCCCCCGAACCAGGCTTCACCCAGCCACATGCAAGTGTGGAGGGCTTAGTGTGGTGGGATCCAGCTGTGGGGTGACAGGATTCTGTGTGGGGCAATCTAGGTGCAAGTAGTCAGTGGGAGATCTGAGTGCAGGGAGGATGTGGATACACAGGCTCATTGGTATGTTCTGGAGGTGGAGGAAATGTAAATGAGGATCCAGGCAAAGGTAGTTGGTCAGCAGGGAGGCCTGGATGCAGATGTTTCAGTGAGGGGGTTGGCCCAGATGCTGAGAGAATAGGGATTGGTGGGCTATGGGTCTGGGTGCTTTTAGTTGGGTCCCAGTGGGGTGGAGGTGCAGATGTGAGAGGCTTAGTGGGGTGGTCAAGATCCTGGGGGGAGACTACATGAGGTGGGAGTTCAAATATTAGGGACTCAGCAGTGAGTGGTTTGGGTGTGGCTGGGAATGCTGGGGTGGGGAGAGGGAGGAGAGCAGGAAGGCGAGACTGAAGGGAAATCAGGGAGAAGTCTGGATGCGCTGGGGTTGGGCAGATAGGTGGGCAGCTGCTATACAATGACCTCTTCCCTGAAGCTGAGGAGCAATGAAGTCAACAGACACATGGAGGGGAAAGGTATGGAGCTTCCTGCAGATGAGGGAGATTCCCAGCAGTGGGTCTGACCTGTTTTTGGCCCTACCTCTAGCCTCAGTCCCAGCTCCAGCTCTGGGAGCGATTTATGCAGAGGAAGACTGCCCCAGCCTAGCCAATATGAGCCACCAACAGGACATCTTCAGACCTTCCCCTTCCTGTTCCAGGTGCACCACAATAATGAGTGAGGGGAACAGAGAGAGCCCAGCCTTGCTTCAAGGCAGTGATTTACATCTTCTCCAGCTGCTCCTGATTCCCCAGACAGATTAAAAAAATTAATGGAGGTTGCCTATCTCCTAAAACTAGAAGGGACCCTGAATGGTCATTGAGTCCAGTCCCTTGCTATCACAGCAGGACCAAGTACCATCCCTGGCAAATTTTTGCCCCAAAGGGCCTCTGCAAGGATTGAACTCATAACCCTGCATGTAGCAGGCCAATGATCAAACCACTGAACTATTCCTCCCTCCCTTACATATATGTACATGCACACACCCTGACTGCAGCCCAGGAAGAATGTGTTAATTCATTTTTTTCTGGGAAAAGGGTAACATTTGCATGAGACATTAATTCTGTTCTTCTACTGTGATACAGAATTCCCCCAGGAATATATAAAGGGGTCACTCTTGGGAAGTTCAGGAGCTGGAATACAGCAGGTTTTAACCTGCAAGGCAAAGTAAGGGCTGGTATAGTCTTGAGACATCTCTCTAGGATAGCTAAGAGTCTGGTGGGCAGGCAGCTCCCACCCAGTTTAGCACCAGCAAGTCTTTCTCACTGAGATGGGGGGGGGAAACATGGTGAGCACAGTGCTGGATGCCCTGATAAAACATCACAAACTAGAAGTAGTTTCCCTTGGAGTAGTCATTTCTGCTTATTGCATTTATTGGGAAGTTTGTGATCATAGCTATAATTTAAAAGGCACTGGACTTTTTAAATCCCTAACATGTAATTGGGCCCCAATGGCCAGATCCTCTCTCTGTACAGGGTCTGCAAAGCCACTCTTCTACACATTGATTCTTTGCCTGACTGGGGGCCAAATCAACCCACAGCATTACCTGGAACAGCTAGAAGACTGCTGTAATTTATGTTGGATAGAGAGTTCCCCAGAGACCTTAGGGTACCTCTAGACTACAGGGTTTTGTCAACAGAAGTTTTGTTGACAGTATCTGTCGACAAAACTTCTGTCGACAAAGAGTGTCTAGACACATTCAGTTCTGTCGACAAAGCAAGCTGCTTTGTCGACAAAACCCTGTAGTCTAGACACAACCCTACATACAATAACACCTTCTGTCGACAGAACTCTGTCGACAGAAGGCGTTATGCCTCGTAAAATGAGGTTTACCAGCATCGACAAAACTGCTGAGTTCTGTCGACGTTATGTCGACAGAACTCAGCGGTAGTGTAGACGCAGGTATAGTTTTGTCGACAAAAGTCCACTTTTGTCGACAAAACTCTGTAGTCTAGACACACCCTTAATGCTAAATTGCTGTGGCTCAGAGTCTTGACACCAGTAGCCATCCTTCAAACATAAAAAGCCTCACTGTGGCTTTTACCAGCCTAATTATTCCTTGCAGGGTGATCCCAACAGCCCTTCTAGTCCTGAATCTCCAAATCCATCTATGAGACACTCTGACTTTTCCCCTCCGTTCTCTCAACCACAAAGCGGTGAAACCTGCCAGCAGTTATCAGTTCACTTTGGCACATCCACTCCACACAGTCTGCACACCAGAAACTTGCATAGGATAAAAATAAACAAAAAGGCTTATTTAATAGAAAAATCACAGACTCGGAGATGAAATAGCCAGAGAAGCAAACTTACACAGAAAATAAACCTGACGACACAACTTCATGACACCATTAGGGTAAATAGTTTGTCAGCATGCCCTATGTCAAACAGAGGATCCAGCATTTCGTGGACAGCATCCAGCCTAGATGCTGACCCTCCGTTTCTGGACAAAAATTCCTCACACACAAGCCTCCTTTTGAAAGTGGTTTCTCTTCATTTTCTCTTTCCTCTGGCATAAGGACTCATGATTCTTTAAAGTGAGAGAAACTCCCCCCTTTTTAGTTTTTTTTCTAAGACTGGGGTTTTCTGTTTAGTTTCAATCTCTTTCCTTTAATTTAATGGTCCACCATTATCTCTTCCTTGTTAGGCACTGGATGGTTAAGTAGAGCCAGTTTTTGTGTTCAGATGGGGACTGGAAGGAGTCTTTTTCCTGTTGTGAGATGTATTTGAAATTACAGAACAGATCATAAGCACTGTGTTCTATATAAATAAATAAATTCTTAGCCACAGTCAGTATATATAGCTAATAATTACCCTACAGTCTGGAAGACGACAAGCTTCCCTAAGTCTTTACTTGACATGTTTTTATAACACCTTAATATCGTGTACAACCAGTTTAATTAACTGCTTATTTTGGAGGTTGAAACCTCCTCTATCCCATTCTCCCCCTACAGTATCTGGACACTGAGGGTACATCTGCACTGCTGCTTATTTCGAAATACGCTATTCTGGAATAGTTATTCTGAAATAGCTTATTTCAAAATAGCACATCTACACTGCAGGGAAGCCTCAAATTTAGTCAAGGCAGCTTTCCCTAATGTAAATGTGCTGTCTCAATTTAGAGCCCCAGGAGGCACTGGGGAGAAATAACTTAGCCTCCAGTATCCTGGAAAAGCAACGCTGCGTCAAAAGAACATGTCCACTTTTTCAAAAAAAATTTCAAAAAGTGGACGTGCTCTTTCACCATCCCTGTAAACTTCATTCTATGAGGTATAAGGGATGTATTGAAAGAGCACCTTTTTCCAAAATTTGGCGTCATGTAAACACGCCAAATTTCAGAAAAGCCTCTTTTGAAAGTAAATCGGAAAAAGATATTAAATTTGCTTACCGCAAATTGCGTTTCTTTTTCGAGTTTAACACTGGAGTCTAGACATAGCCTTAGAATAGCCTTGGAGAGAGGATATTTCAAAATAGCAGCAGTAGAGCACCTACACGTGCCTTATTTCGAAATAGCTATTTTGAAACAGGCCTTATTCCCCGTGGAATGAGATTTACAAATTTCAGAATAAGCCATCTGTTATGTCAAAATTATTTCAAAATAATGGAATGCTGTGTAGACACTCGCATTGTTATTTCAAAATAACACTAGTTATCTCAAAATAACAGTGCCGCGTAGATGCACCCTGAGGGTACATCTACATTGTCTACACAGCACCAAATTTCAAAATAAATTGCTATTCCAAAATGTCCCTTACTCCTCATAGAATGAGGTTTACAGGGACGTCAGAATAGTGAGCCCAAAATTATGGGCTTGCTGTGAAGGCGCAGAAAAGCTATTTTGGGGTACTTCGGTATTCCAAAATAGCGGTGCAGTGTAGACATAGCCTGATTGTCCTATAGCCACAACCCTGGATGCTCATCCAAACTTCTGAGCTAAAGTATGAAACCAAAGGATAAATGAGCAATTAACTTAGAACTGATGGTAAATCGGGCATAGCATTGAAAGGGGAGCTCTTCCTTAGTTTATCCACTGTGGAATAAGAAACCTTGTGTTAGGTTTAAAATGTTGGGCTGATGTTGGCATTTAGCCAGTGCTATTTCTGGCACCTCAGAGACTCCTCATTTTATCAGGTTGCCTCTGTTACATGAGTGTTTCATTATTTGTGGGATATTTTTAGAACGCTGAAATGAGAGCTCTTTGTGGCATTCCAAATTAATTCATTTGATTTATTTGTTCTCTCTAAGAGTACAAAAAGGTTTAGGCTTAATATATATTTGGAAGGACCAAATATCCGGAGAAATGTTAAGATATCTTTTTTTTTGTTTTGTTTCATTTGAGTTATTGGGCTGTATTGGATATAACCAATACATGACCCTATTCAGATACAACTGTGAAGCCAGTATAAATGTTTTCTTTACAGTGCTCAATAAGATCTGTTTGGGGCATAATATATTTCTGGGAAAACACTGTTCATTTTCTAATTTCAGTGTTATCCATATGGTTTCTACTATTTTCCAAAATGGATGTACTATTCGTATGTCTATGGCAGTAATGCTTAGAGTAATATGACAGCTGAGATCAGGGTCTCATTCTTTTGTGTGCTGTATGTGGACCTAGTAAGAGACAGCCTTTGCCCTGGTGATCTTACAGCCTGAACAGGAAAGACAGAGGGTGGGAGAAAAGAAGCATTATCTCCATTTTACAGAGGGAATTTAGGAAAAGAGGGAGAAAATGAATTGTCCAGGCTACACATAATCAAGTGCCTAGCAGCCACACACATTTCCTGCCAATTGCCTGAAGTCCAGAGCAGTGCTTTAATTACATGACTATATTTCTTCTCAACATAATAGTCTCATGGGGTATGTCTACACTACCCCGCTAGTTCGAACTAGCGGGGTAATGTATGCATACCGCACTTGCTAATGAAGCCCGGGATTTGAATTTCCCGGGCTTCATTAGCATAAGCGGGGAGCCGCCATTTTTAAATCCCCGCTGCTTCGAACCCCGTGTAGCGCGGCTACACGGGGCTCGAACTAGGTAGTTCGGACTAGGGTGCCTATTCCGAACTACCGGTACACCTCGTTTCACGAGGAGTAACGGTAGTTCGGAATAGGACCCTAGTCCGAACTACCTAGTTCGAGCCCCGTGTAGCCGCGCTACACGGGGTTCGAAGCAGCGGGGATTTAAAAATGGCGGCTCCCCGCTTATGCTAATGAAGCCCGGGAAATTCAAATCCCGGGCTTCATTAGCAAGTGCGGTATGCATACATTACCCCGCTAGTTCGAACTAGCGGGGTAGTGTAGACATACCCATGTAGAGCTGGAGGAATAGTTCAAAAACAGGGCATATTGTTGTCAACTCCAGATTTTATTGAAACTCTTGCAAGTTGGGTGACGGGGGGGGGGGGGGGGAGGAGGTGGTTGATTGTTTTCAAAGTCCCGAATCATGTGATTTTGTGGGAATCCGTTTTCTTTCTTTCTTTCTTTCTTTCTTTCTTTCTTTCTTTCTTTCTTTCTTTCTTTCTTTCTTTCTTTCTTTCAATAGAACTGTCTGAATTTTTTTGAGAACAGTTTGCCATCAGAAAATGTCTTTAGTTGCAATTGAAATGTTTTGCAGAAATGTGTCAATTTTGACAGACTTTCTGTCAGAAAAATGTAAAAATAAATTCCTTCAGGTTTCTTGTTTATATAATGTTGAAATTTTTCAGTTTGACTTTATAGTTAATGTGAATATCTTACATTTATATTTAGTACTATTTTGATGTTATAGAAACAAACTCCATAGATGTTTTCAAATCCAAACATTTCAGAATTTCTATTCCATGAATAGCTCAAAAATTTGCCATTGTATTTTTTCTTATTTGGAGCAAAACCAGAATTTGAAATGTCAATATTTCCCGTGGAAAGGAAATTCCATTTTTTGACCAGCTCTAGTTGTAGAGAAATACTGGAAAACATGAAGACTATAGGCTGAAGAACCATAAGACAAATAAAAAGAGTCTCACATTTATTATTTCTTAATTTTATTATTTAAAAAAATCCAAACTCATACATTTTGGTGGCCTCATTCGCTATTTTATAAACACCAGTTATTAATAATTTTGCATTCATTCAAATTTTGAACAATTTTTCCATTCAGCTATTTTTGTGTTTCTATTCACAGATAATTGTGCAAATGCTTTTTGTTAACATGCAAGGTGGAAGAATGGGTTCTCTCCATATGAATAATTAATTTGCCTGAGAAAAAGGCATTTGTGAAAAAGGAGCATATCTGTTCTTATTCTTAGCTATTCACACTTGTTTATATGTTTTTTTCCTGCTCAAATAATATATCATTTCATGAAGAGAAAATTATATCAGGTGTCTTCGGTGATACCAATCACACAATGAATCAAGAGGGGTTACATTGAGCACTTTGAATATCCCCTATATTTTATTCTCCAAGCTATTCAAATATTTATGAATAACATATAAATTTGCAGACACCTGGATCCACTTACGAAAGTTCTGTGAACAGAAGAAACGCCTAAAATCATAAGGTACTTTATTCTCAATTAATAACTTAGCCTGTCCCAGGCCTGACTGAATTATTTTATTATAGTTATATCAATCTTTACCCATATATCTGGAAGGGCTTTCCAAAGGAAAGTAGCATTACTTCCAGTATAAAAATGAGGAAACTGAGGTACAGCAACATGAAGTGATCTGCTAGGCATCTGACAGAACATCAGTTTCAGAAATGAGCATAGAACTCAGCCTGATTCCCCAGGGCATGCCCTTTCCATGAGACCATGCAGTCTGTCTTAAGAGTTAAGGTTGTTTTCTGTTCTTGTGGGTTTTGCCACTCTGAAAGCACTGAGGACAGCAATTGATGGGGCTTCCCTCAGTCAGTACCTTTAGAAAGGCCTAGCCATCTTATTTATACAGGTAGGTTCATGTGGGGCTATGTCTACACTACAGGGGGGGGGAGGGGTTTCAGAAAAAATGGCTGTTTTTCCAAAAATACTTAAGTCCATTCTGAAATCATGTTCTTTCGAAAAAAAATAAAAAGAACAGAGGGGGTTTTCTGACATTGGTAAATCTCTTTCTATGAGAAAGAAGCCTTTTTCTGAAAGAGCTCTTTCAGAAAAAGGCATGTGTGGACAGAGAAGAGGAAGTTCTTTTGAAATAAGAGGAAAGAGGAAAAAGCACAGGTGCCCTGGTCACCACTCTGTCCATAGTAATCACAGCTTAAATACAAGATAGCATCCATTCAGTCTGGATGCTTCCTTACAAAAAAGCAGATGGCTTTTTTGATGTGCTTTGCAGTATGGATGCACTCTTTCAGAAGAAGTTTTTTTGAAAGATCTCTTCTGGAAAGCTTCTTCCGAAAGAAGCCTGAAGTCTAGACATAGCCTGAGTTAGTCCAGAATGAACACTACTCACTTTCCCAAACCTCCAAGATTGGTGGAGATTAACTTCTTCCTGAAGTTGTGATTTCAAAAACACAAAGTAAATGATAGTGTAGATGTCAGTACAGTATGTATATATCAACTGTAGGAGAATATGTTTTCATTGGTTTAGGGCTATTAGGCACTCCGACTATTATAAAATCTCCCTATTTTGGTCCCATGTTTCTGTTGGTCTCTGTTCTAGTTGATTTTAGGGTTTAAGTGATACCACATTTTCCTCTCAATCAATAATCAAATAAACACTTGCCAAAATATTAGAATATATAGAGAGATTGCCTTTAAAAGAGTCAATATTTGCCAAGAGTAACAACATAACATTATTTGTGATTAGAGGACAAATAGTAATATCTTTAGAACATGAGACATCTGAAGTTCTGTAGTTCTTATTGGCTTCTTCTGCATACCTTTTATCTCCTTGATACTAAAAAGCCAATTCTTCCAGAGGCAAGCCCTTGTTTTGTTAGTGAATGTGCTCTTGCTAAAATTATTGCACCGATATTTTAGAATTCAAATTAGTATTATTATATCATGCAAAACTGTTAAGGGTGTGTCTAGACTACATCCCTCTGTCAGCAGAGGGATGTAAATGAAGCACTTCAGAAGTGCAAATGAAGCCGGGATTTAAATATCCCATGCTTCATTTGCATAATCACGTAATGGCGCTTTTTAGAAAAAATGCTATTTCAAAATTGAAACCGCATTCTAGATGCGGTTCTTTAGAAAATGGGGCACTTTTTCAAAAGATCCTGTTAACCTCATTTTTACGGGGCACCCCATTTTTTAAAGAACTGCATCTAGACTGTGGTTTCAATTTCAAAATAGCACTTTTTCGAAAGAGTACCATTACGTGATTATGCAAATGAAGCATGGGATATTTAAATCCTGGCTTCATATGCACTTTTGAAGTACTTCATTGACATCCCTCTGCTGACAGAGGGATGTAGTCTAG
Organism: Pelodiscus sinensis; assembly: GCF_052426305.1. Lineage (NCBI taxonomy): Eukaryota > Metazoa > Chordata > Testudines > Trionychidae > Pelodiscus > Pelodiscus sinensis. Next base: position 66,828,695 of record NC_143052.1, on the reverse strand, counting down.
ACGTAGCCTTACTTGTTGACCATGTGTCATCATAAAGCATAGCTAAAATAAAACTAAGTTTCATGGACCTCAAATGGAGCAAATTTGGCTATTGCTCCTTCAGATCAGAGCTTCTATATTAGCAACTACTTGCAGTTTTGATGAGACAGCTGCTGAAAATCATTTGCGAAGGGATTCTGCATGCTGTCATTTCTACATTAGGCCTAATCTTGACTGGTTGTTGTCAAGGTATTTGGCTGAAATTGAGTTTAAAATTTCAAGTTTAAAATTCACATTTATTATATGGCTATCTAATGGCTTCCCTGTTCTTTAAATTTAGTTGAGAGAAGCAAGTAGCCCCTCCTTCCCCGCCCCTCCGAAATCTGGACAGTGTTCATTTCAGTCTTCGGAAAGGCAACTAAGATGAGGATCGGACTTCAAGTGGGATCCGTTGGGATCTGGTTAGGTTTTGGAATTTTACAAAAGCAATTGCCAACTCTCAATTTGTTGCAAATCTGAGAACTTTTCAAACTGTCATTTTAAAAACACTCCTTCCCCTTCCTGGACAGTACTCTGAAATCCATGCACCTGCCAGAAAATGTCAGAACATTTGTTCCAAGAACAAAATTGTGGGCAGAATATTTATTCTGAGAACAAAAATATGGGCACATGTTTGCCTCCCAAAATAAAAAGTACAGTAGATACATTCTGTACCTTCTCCAATACTGTCAGGCTGGAATTAATCATTCTTCCTGTGAGAAGGCGGCATCAGCTTCTTGGCAGAAGGAACCTTGGAAAATGAGCTTCTACTGGGAGCAGTGTTTGGGCCAGCAGTTAAGTTAGTTAGAACCCGGGCATTGATGTCTGTATGGTAAGGTAAAACCTGAAGTACCCATACACCATGAAACCAGTGGTGTTGTACAAGTGCTGTTTCAAAAGAATATGGGACTGGGGGAAGAAAATCACAGTATAGAGAAATTGATTTGACAAACAAATTATCTAACAGTCAGTAATTTCCTCCCTTCTCTCCTGCTTCTACATTGAAGATTCTATAATGAATATTTTCATAATTAAAACCCTTTTTCATTAAATGATCATCTCTTCTAATGGATCATGTCCAGAAACAAGTATATGGAAAAAGGGAAACCTTTGGTCCATTATGCAATTCTTTCAAAGACTGCAAACACACCAAAATACCAGAAGTAATAGTCTCTTCTAACAACGTTGGCTAACTTAGTCTGTCAAAATCTGAAGAAAGAGCTCTGTTGAAAGCTTGTTTCTTTTACCCACAGAAGTTGGTCCAGTAAAAGATATTACCTCAGCTCCCTTGTCTGTCAAACATGGGCATTTCAAAACACATTAGTCTGAGTAAACTAAGCAGCTTTTAATAGCTTCTATTTAAGTTATATGAGATTAAAACAGAACAAGTCATAGAAGCTTTAGAGAAGAATATACGTTCTTGTGGTTAAGACCCAGGACTGGGACTGAGAAGATCTGGAATACATTCTGGCTGTAACATAAATTATATATATATAAACTTGGGTGAGTCATTTACCCAATCCATGCCACAGTATCCCATCTGTAAAATGGGGAATATAATACTTGTCTGTTTTGTTAACTCTTTGGGGTATGCATTACTGTCTGCACAATGCCTAGCATGTTGGAGCCCCTTAGTTCTACTGTAATTCAAAGAAATATTGTCAAATTAAATCAGCATAATAGAAATAGTGAATGGCAATAATGAAGATTCATGTTAGATGAAAAATCCTAGTGGACACAGTGACTATCCAACTGCCATGTATACTGCTATAAGTCTCAGAGGGGAAGCCATGTTAATCTGTATCCGCATAAACAACGAGGAGTCCTGTGGCATCTTAGAGCACATCTATAGGGCTAAATCCAAAATAAACTAGGTAACTTGAGCTACATCAATTGCGTAGCTTAAGTAAAAAATTCAGCTTTTGGCACTGTCTACACAGAAGGAAGTCCAAGATAGAGCACTCTTCCTCTGACTTCCCTTACTCCTCATAAAATGAGGGTTACAGGAGTCAGAGTAAGAAGTCCTCCAGCTCCACATTATTTTGACATTATGTTGAAATAACTGCTGGTAGTGTAGATGTGGACTGTGTTATTTCAAAAATAACACTGCTGTGCAGACATGTTCTCAAAAACTAACAGATTTATTTGGGCATAAGATTTCATGGGAAAATCCCACATCATCAGATACTAATACATTTATTTGGGTATAAACTTTTGTGATGAAGTGGTTTTTATCCACGAAAGTTTGTGCCAAAATAAATCTGTTAGGGTATGTCTACACTGCCACCCTAGTTCGAACTAGAGTGGCTAATGTAGGCAATCGACGTTGCAAATGAAGCCCGCCATTTTTAAATCCCCGTTAGTGCGGACTCCGTGCCCGTGGCTACACGCGGCACAGAGTAGGTAGTTCGAATTAGGCTTTCTAACCGTTACTCCTCGAGGCACTGCAGCATCATTTCTATATTGAAATGTAAAACTCAGTTTCTTCCACTAGAAAGAACCTCATTTTCTGACCAGCTTAATAAATATATCTGAAAGTACTAAAGTAACCATTTACTTTCTTTCTCCTCCCCTCTTCCCATTTCTATGGAAGCATCTACTGCCAACGTGAAAGATATTCATAAAGTTTTAGATCCCAATCCATCAACTCCTACTCACACAATTTATTTTCATTAAAACCAATGGATTATTCATGAAAGTCAGGATTATTCACATGAATAATCATTGCAAGACTGGGCTCGTAGTGAATCCATGTTTACTTAAGGTTCTGTTGTTATAGCTCATGAACATTTGAGCAAGTAATAATTAAAATAATTTCAGAAATTCATAGAAAATGTGTGAACATGATGAAATTTGATAAACAAGATGAATAAGTCTCAACAGATCAAGTATGCTAATGGCCTGAAAATCCCTTTAATGGCCTCTCAAAGGATTGAAATCAGAAGTGTGGAAACAACTATTTTTCCCACAATCCTGTGTGTACAGATATCATGAAGCAAGGAGTTAGTGGTTTTGGCATAGTAGGAAATTTTGTCTTGTGATCTTTTGATCAAAGCAGTGTCAGTAACAATCTCTGAACTTCCTGAGCAGCACAAGATATGACAAGTTGGGAGGGAAAACCACTTTTGCTGCTGAACTATAGCTGCTGAACAGCCAGTCATTACATCTGCTCATCTTCTGAAAGAATGTTTTCATGTGTATTCAACAAGACAGAGAATGGTCTGAAAAAATGGCAGGGATGCAGGTACTGATGGGGTGCCATAACATGGCACAAAAGGAACTTCTTCATGCTTTACTGTTACCTTTACCTTATATTTCTGTTGCATTCTTTTTTGAAATGAAATTTTGAATTATTATTAATCATTCTAGCTATCAAAAAGCTTTATACTGGCCTCATATGAACATATTGTTAATACAAGGAGTCCTGTGGCACCTAAAAGACTAACAGATTTATTTGGGAATAAGCTTTTGTGGGTAAAAACCACTTCATCAGATGCCCTAGGGGAGTGTGGAGCCTGCCCCAGGTGTGGAGCCCAGGGCAACCCCCTGCAGGCTCTTCCCTGCCTTTACTCTACATCCATCTGCCACTTCATCCCCACCATGCCTCTACTCTGTCCCCTTTCCTCCGTATGACACAGTCTGGGGGATTATACATGTCCCCCGTCTCTCACACTCACCACAGCGGCAAAAGCCAGAGCGGCCTAGCACCCTGCTCTGCTCTGCTCTGGACCCCACCAATGTTATGAGTGCCTGCTATGCCTGTCCAGAGGATGGTTGAGGCAATACTGTGAGGCCTCCAAAGATCAGGGCCTGGGACGACTGCTGTGAACCATCCTATGGACAGGACAGCTCTGGACACAGGACTCCTCATTATTTTTGCAGATATAGACTAACACAACTACCCCTCTGAGACATTAATTGTTAGCAATAAGATCATTCCTGAGAAGTTGAAACAATGAAACTTTACCCAGAGTTTAGTAGTCTCTTTTTTTTTCTTCAAGAATCCTTTAATATTTGCAGCAAAAGACATAAATCTGGTTTCTTAGAGGAGAGCAAGATCTGATTCTTTCTCAACTCAGGAGTCAGAAACCAAATCAAGAGGCCAGTCTGGAATCATAAGATATGTATTAGTGACTGAATTCATCTCTAGTGCTGCAGTTGCATATTAAAACTTCAAAGAACAGGAAGAATCCATATTGGGCAGTAAATGGTTACTGTGATATGAAGCATCGTCGGACCATGAGTGGGGGGGAACAAACATGAAAGCTTATAACTTTGTAACTTCATGTTGAAATATGTATGACATGAAAGGCTTCCTGAAAGAGTTTTGACAGACTGCACCTGACAGGGCTCAAGAAGAAGCCCAGCACAGCTCATAGGATGATGGAAAACATGAATGCCTGGAAGGAATAGTAAATTATTTGGCCCCATCAACCAATAAGGTCATGACTACATGGCTCTTGTTAAAGAGAGAGAGAAAGACCTTGGAAAATTATAGAAAGCAAATAAAATATTTTCAGTCCAAAAGAGCAAAATGATTTTTCTAAGTCCTTATTTGGACCCCATCACTTGCTTCTGAGTATTTTTTAGAAGTGTATAACTTCTAGCAAAAAAAAAAAGTGATATGTTTCCCTAAGTGCATCTCAGTTATCCACATGTCTCTGCTGAAGAGACAAGGGTGGTGAATGAAATGAGGTAGATTTGCACCTAGTAAGAGAAAGCAAGTTTTAAGTTTTTCATTTAACTCAGGACCTACTAATTTTCTGGGCCTGGTATTTTATACACTATATAAAAGAAGCATAAGGTAATCCGTATAAACCTAAACATTGTAAGATTTTCCTTAATAATAAAACAGAGTCTGGATTGTGTAACAAGCAAGGTAACTAGGAGAAACTGTTGTAAATCATCAGAAGTTTCACAAAACAGTTTTAAATGTCAGTGTACAAATCTTTAGAAATGTTGTGTCATTGGCACTGAGCAAGACTGGATTCTAAAAGATTCTCTAATTCAAGTAGAAGCTATTGGATTTGATGTAGGAATTCTATGGTCTAAGGTCAAATTAGATAATAATGGTTCCCACTGCCCTTAAAATCTAGGAGAACAGGATTTTTTGTAACTTGTTTGTAAATCCTTTATTGGATTTGGAGTGTGTTCTAAATCAAGGACTCTCAGTTTCTTCCCAATGTAGAATGAACTTTGAGATGTCAGATGGACCTCTACTCCTTCCATTCACGGATATATGGACTGCTTTCCTTTTCTCTGGTAATGGAACAATATCTGAATGGTGAATACAGCAATCGCATACATGGAAAAAGTAGCCGAAATGCAATTTAGCAGGTGGGAACAAGCAACTGAATTAGTATCATGTGACCAGACAGCCCTCCACAAACAATTGACAAGTGCTCCAGGGAAAACAACTTGAGAATTGCTGTTCTGAATAAACTTGTACCTATCTTAACATCTAATACAACCAAGCCTATTCCAATGGGATAATACATTTAAAATAATACAGAAATGTGGACAGAATATAGTGCCGAGCATATAAAAAATATGGATCCATTTGCTAGCGTTAGTGATTTTTGTATATGTGTGCCTGAATCCAAGATAACAGATATCTTGCAAAATCAAACCAAGGGAAAGTCAATCTTGCCTTGTCAGCCTAGGCAGATATTTAAAGACAGAAATGTTAGCTTCATCCTCAATAACTTCAATGAAATCTTTGGATCTTTAGAAGAAATTCTATATGACAGAAGTTTCAGTTCACATAAGACTTCAAATGCCATAGGCTTGATAAAATACATGATTTTTGTCTTTCTCCTAGTTGCCTTCAGTTTCAGTGTTACGAATGAATTTGCCATATTATCTGGCACTTTGTATTGCAAAAGACCATCTATGAAACATTCTGATGCGGTGTTAGCAGAAACATAGTTTCTGGACAAAATTAGACAATTAGTAAATACTAATTATTCTAATTATAGCTAACACAGATGGCAATCTCTCACCAAAATAACAAAGCCATTTGTTAACAAATTTAAATTTGATAGTTTAAACATGAGTTTGATATTTTTAATTTCACTCATATAACTGGAAAATAGATTGAGCTCTTAAAAATTAAATTGGTCAAGCTGTTAATGAAGATAAATTGCTTTGCCTGATTTAAAAATGACAGGGCCAGATCACTGATGCTGTTAAGAGGTACTTGGATGGGATAAAGAGTGAAAATGTAGCTGATCTAAACCACCTTTCTGATGCCATAATCCATAGCTTGACAGTGAGCCAAACTGCCTCAAGTGTAATTTAGAGCAACCTAAAAGCATAATTTAGAGCAGAGCATTGCACTCTAGGTTCTATCCTTTCCTGCACTCCAACCGTGTTCTCAGGCCACCCAGAAACACCACCAGTCTCTGTGGTGTGGGGATTGTAAATGAATGGCATGGGGTCAGCTATGTCTGCTTTGTACCACCCCACTATTCTCCTTGGCACCACCTCAGTATTCTCTGTTGCACTGGGTGAATCCCAGTTTGCACTGTTAGGTCAGATCTCCTTCCAGTTTGAACCATAAAAGCTGGTAGCCATGATCTAAGCTGCATTTTGTACATGTAGGAGGCTATTACTGTTAACAAATAATACTGGACATATAGGGTTTGATTATTTTTATACCATTTATTGATTTGATAGTCACAACGACTATGGTGATAAATGTGGCAGTTAAGTCTACGTAGTAGCTTTTTTTATATGCATTGTTCCTGTAGCCATATCAGTAGCTGGTTAGATGACTTAAACTCCACCACTTCAACACCCTCTGTTCACCCGTTAAACTCTCTCCAGAACACTCCCACATTAGCATCACCTTTCTGGACACCATGGTCAGCTTCAGCAATGGACCCCCATAGATAATTATATACAAGAAAACTATGGATCACAACATCTACTTTAATAAATTCAGTAACTACCTCAAAAAAAAGTTTTTAAAGCCAGGCACTCAGATTCCACACAATATGTTCTCGGAAAAAAAGACCAGGTTACACATCTTGGCACACTCAAAACTGCCTTCCACCAAATAAGGCACTCTACCAACAAAATAACTCATATCCTGAAACTGGCCACCTCGATACTATAGAAGAACCTGTTTAATACAGAACTCCCTCTAACTGTATATTCCTAGTTATCAGTAACCACCCCAGACTGGAACCCATCTGGGGTATCATCAAACTACAACCCATACTTGGTGGGGACCCTATCCTGAAGGAAATCTTTCTTAAACTCTTACTTCTCACCTTCAAGCAACCTCTCAATCTCTCCAAGCTCATCACAACACAGGCAAACATCCCACAGACCTGGACACATCCAACTCGAAGGGGCACCAGACACTCGTAAAACAGCAGATGCAATAACTGCAGATGTATCTCCACTGCTACAATCACAGGCAGCATGTGACTCTTGCATTTGCCAGAAGCTCCCTAAAAGTGGGGGCACAACTGGTGCCTGCATGGTGGCCTTACTCCCTGCTCCACCACACTGAGCCTGCTCCACCCCAAGGCACCACTACCACTCGACTTCTCCCCCCGCCCCGCAAGATCCTGCCCCCATTCTGCCTATTTCTGCCTCTTCCACCAAGGTTCCCATCACCGACCACTAGCTCCTCTCTGCCCTCTCTCCTGAGAATCCATCTGCCCATTGCTCATGTTTCTATGCCTCCTCCCCTACACAACCCGACTTGCCACTCACTCATCTCTGCCCCTCTCCTAAGACTCCCCTACCTACCACTTTCTCCTCTCTGTCCCATAAAACTCATTAAAGTAAGAACCAGTGGCTCTCAGAGCTTCTAGCAGTGGCACTCCAAAGGTAATGGGGCCAGTGCACCTCCAAGGGGAGGTGCACTATATCCAGCATTTCTTACCTAATTTGGGGGTGACTTAGAGCCTCTTATACCTGCTGTCCATTGCTAAAATAATCAACACCCTCTGCAATACATCTTTCAAGAGCTATGAGGCCTACATATGTCTCCCTCAATGTGTTCTGTATCTCATCCAATACACTGACTGCCCAGTAAAAACCATATGGATAAAACCAGGTAATTGCTATGCTGTTGAATGAACTCACACAGGAAAATAACAGACAAAATCACATTATCACCGGTCACTGAACTCTTTTCACAAAGCAATCACTATAACTGACCTATCACTCCTCGTCCTCAAAGGAAACCTGCACAACACTTTTGAAAGATGAGCCCAAGAGCTTAAATTCATAACTTTGCTAGATACTAACAATCATGATTTCATAAAGACATTGGACTTATCATATAATCACAGAAGTGTAGGAGTAAAAGGGACCTCAATAGGTCATCTAGTCCATTCCCCTACACTCAAGTCAGTATGACAAAATAACTAGACCATTACTGACAGGTGTCTGTCTAATCTGTTCTTAAAACCTCCAGCTGCACAACCTTCCTAGGCAATTTGTTCCAGTGCTTAACCACCCTGACAAGAAGATTTTCCTGATGTCCAACTTAAACATCCCTTGTTGCAGTTTAAGCCCATTACTTCTTGTACTATCCTCAGAGGTTAAGGAGAATATTTTTCATTCTTCTTGTAACAACCTTTTATGTATTTGAAAACTGTTATCATGTCCCCTCTCAGACTTTTCTCCAGACTAAAACCCATCTTTTCCAAACTTGTATCATAGGTCATGTTTTCAAGACCTTCAATCAATTTTGTTTCTCTCCTCTGGACTGTCTTCAGTTTGTCGACATCTTTCCTGAAATGTGGTGCCCAGAACTAGACAAAATACTCCAGAAGAGGCCTCATCAGTACAGAGGAGAATGGAAGAATTATTTCTTGTGTCTTGCTTACACTTCTCATAAAACATCTCAGAATGATGTTTCCTTCTTTTGTAACATATGTTGCTGCTGATCCACTAATTCCACCCTTCTCCCCCATCCCTTTCTGCAGTGCTCCTTCCTGGACATTTTATATGTGTACAACTGAGGGTGTCTACACTGCAGAGTTTTTCTGGAAAAAATGACACTTATGTCCACAGTGCTATTGCATTCTTTCAACAGAAAGTCAAAAGAACGGATGAGTTTTTTTCTAACAGTGGTAAACTTCTTTCTGTGACCACAGAGCCCAGGAAGAGAGAGGTCTGGCGGAAGTGCAGGAGCACCATAAGGGGCACCAGCAACTCAGCTTGGAGCCCAGTGTGTATGGGGGGGGAGAGGGAGGACAGACAGCATGGCGGGGAGTACTGGCCCCAGTGGGGCTCCCTGACCGCAGGGCCTGGGGAGCTGTAGCTTGGCCATGGTCGTGGACCTTTGGCCCTGGCCAGGGAGCTCTGACCCCAGCAACAGCCAGGGAGCTCTGGTTCTGTCCCTTGCCGCAGAGCTCTGGCCATGTTCTAGCTCCAGCGGCCAGGGAACTCCAGCCCCAGCGACAGTCAGGGAGCTCTGGCCAGGCCAAGGAGTTCCAGCCCCATCCCTCCACCCAAGCCACAGAGCTCCAGCCCCATCCACAGAGCCAGGCAGCTGTGAAGCTCTGCCCCAGTTGAACGGCTCTAGCAGTGGAGCTTTGGCTCTGGCAGTAGCGGGGCCAAGGAGAGACCCGGGGTGGGGGGGGGGGGGCTGAGGCAGCAGCAGAGGCAGGCTGGATCCCTAGTCAGGTGGCAGCAGTGTCACAAGAGGAGGGACCTTCCCTGGTCCAGCAAATCCCTTTGGGACCAGTCAGGTCCCAAGAGTGCTGGACGAGCGAGGTCCATTCTGTACAGGGGTGTTAATGGGACACTTCACTTTAAATAATCCCTTAGAGTATAATAAATTACTCATTTGATCTTGTATGTAACTGTGATGCTCTTAGTGTGTGTCTATACTGGACTTTAAAATCTGAGGCTGGCCCATGCCATCTGACTTGGACTTGCCAGGCATAAGTTTATGGGATTGTTTAATAGTAGGGCAGACATATGGGCTCAGGCTGGAGATGGGAAAATCAGAGAGTTCTAGCTGCAGCTCAAGCCTAAATGTCTGCAGCACAATTAAACATCCTAGAGCCCTAGCCCCATGAGCTCAAGTCAATGAGCACAGGCCAGCTACTGGTGTCTAATTCAGTGTGGACATACTCTTAGCACCTTTCCAAGACCTGAAGAACGCTCTTTAATTTGAAAGCTTATTTTTCTCCTCAGCAGAAGCTTGTCCCATAAACAATATTATCTCTAGCCTTTTATAAACATTTAAATTGATGTATGTATTTTTAAATAAAGCCTAGTTAAGCCTAGATAAAACTTAAATGGAGCATTTCAAGGAGAAGTAGAGATGAAATATTTACAACCAACAACAGAGATTAGATAACTGTCCCTATGACAAACCCCACATTTTACTTGTTTACAACTAGCTTCCAAGTTACAACTGGACACAATTTTTATCTGCAATTTTTTTTACCTATACCTGTAATTTTTCATCTGCAAAATGAAGGGGTGAAGTATTGCCAAGCATAATGGTGTGTTACATTGATCATTTTGATGTAACCCTATAATTAAAGACCCTCTCATACATGTATGCATGCAAGAAGAAAGAGTAAAGATTGTGCTTTTGCATGTGAGTATATGACTCGATTAATTCTTTACCATATATTAGAATCACTCTGCTGCCTTCAGTGGTAAGTAAGACAAGAATCAAGCAATCAGACTTAATTGTATAGGAAAGTAAATTATTTAGAGTGAATCACATTTTATGATGAACTACATGAAACTTACACATGAGTTCAGCCCTGGAATATCTGAGTTTCTCAGCTATTGTTTTAAAGACCATTATATTCACAGCCAGAAAAAACGACGAGGAGTCCTGTGGCACCTTATATACTAACTGAAGTGTAGGAGCATAAGGTGCCAAAGGACTCCTCGTCGCTTTTGCAGATTCAGACTAAAACGGCTACCTACCCCTCTGATACTTGACAGCCAGAAAAAAATTAGCACACTTTTATTTCTGTAGAACAGTGACATCTAGTGATCACTCAGGCAAATAATGAATATTCTTTAGGGATTTCCTTAAACTTTGCTGCCTACACTTGCATCTCAACTGTTCATGCTTCTGATTTCTGACAGTGTCTACTGAATATAGGTGGAAATGTAGATACGATACTGAGTTAAAATACCCATGGTTGGGGGAAGCAATGTGAATTGGGGAGAGATATTTAAAATGTACTAAATAAGATGTAGAAACAAAGTAATATACAGATTCACTCTGGCATCTATTCCAGTTTTGATTTATATAGTCTGAAGCATAGGCCCTGCAGTGACAGAAAGTTTTCCTAGGAGGCACAAGACAGCAGGCACATGCCAAGCATGCCAACAAGGGTACATCTACATAGCAGCTGGGAGCACAGACATGCAGACACACACTCACTCTGCTTGGGCTAGCATGCTAACAATAGCAATGTGGCACAGATAACAGCAAGGTCTAAGCACCTGAGTTTGAACCCAGGGAGTCAAACAGGGCTGTACATGCTGTGGTTGCCCACATAGCTATTCAACATGCTACCTCAAACACAGCTAGCACATACATGTCTAACTGGTCTCAGAGGTACGATCCCAATTGTACAGTAGGCATACCCCAAGTGCCTGAAGGCAACACTGTCCAGGAATTTACAGATGCCAAGGGATGCACAGATGCAATACATTTCTGATACAGCTTCTGCTGCTGGGCTTCTGTGGTGTTCCTTTCAGAATTTATAGTAGAACTTGTCAAGAATTTTTCAACCAAACATTTTTGGTTGAAAAATAATAATTAATCAAAACAGAAACAGTTTGTCGGAACATATCAGGTTTGCTTAAATTTTTATTAGAAAAGGTTTGTCAGGTTCAGGGTAGAATTTCTGGTTAGAGAAAAACCCACCCCAGAATAGCAAATAGCCCAACAGTTAGAGCACTCCCCCGGGATATGAGAGAATAGCAGAGCAAAAGCTTGACACTGGATCTCCCAAATCCCCACTGTGTGCCCTAAGCACTAGCCTATTGGACCACTGTCAATTTGATGAAAAATCTCATCCTGGACCTGAGAACTCTTTCCTGATTAAAAATATCTGTTGTAACTGGTATGTTCCCATGAGAAGTTTTGACAAACTGGCATTTCCAATTGAAAAAAAATTCCCAACCAGCTCCAGTGAGACTAGAATGCCATGTAATAGATGAAATTTGGAGAAATGATATGGTGCACAAAAGCATGAATTCTCTAGGACCTGTTGTCATCTGAATGATGGGCATGGGCTTCAGAAAAGCTTCTGAGGAATCAAAGCCCAGATTTCAACTTGGAAATCTTCAGTAGCCCAGCAAAGTTCACTTGCAACACACTACAGTTAGGATTAGCGTGTTGCAAGTTGGTTAGCAGTTGGGAATTTTTTAAATTTGAAAGCAGTGTTTACACACACTACTTATTTTTATCCTCATCCATCCAGGATTTAACAATGTATGTGTTATTACAAACGAAATAGATATAGATATAGATATAGATATAGATATAGATATAGATATTACGAATGCATTTATGAATGCAGGTACAAAATACTACAATTGAATAAAGTGATGTATGTCTGGAGTCAATGGTTGTGTATTGTATTTACAGCAGTATAACTGATCAGAAGACTTTGATAGAAGAAAATCTGTCTTCTAGCCCCTCCTTTCCTTGTGATAGTTAAAATGCAGATTCAGAAGACCTTCGGCTCTTTCTCTAATAGTAATGTGAGCTAACAAACGAGGGTACAGTTCAAGATAGATTCATTAAATATGGGCACCAACACAATTTAAATCTGAAAAATAGGACTTCAGCAGATCTTATGTGGTACACAGTGGCCCTTGTGCTAGTCCTTTGAGGATGCATCTGCACAGCGCCCTAAACTTGAAATAAGATACGTAATTTGCACTATGCAAATTGCATAGCTTATTTCAGTTGAATTTGGAAATAAGCTATTTCAAAATTTGGTGCATCTATACAGAGCCAAATTTTGAAATAACATGCTATTTTGAGATATCCCTTAACCCTCGTGGAATGAGGGTTACCGGGATGCTAAAATAGCACACCTGTTATTTCAAAAAATATTTCCAAATAACAGATGGTTTGTGAAGACACAGGGTAGCTCTTTCAGGATCCTGCAGTATCCCAAAATAGCCATGCAGTGTAGACGTACCCTGAGTGGGATCAGTGCTGTTTCCAATCAAATCAATGGCAAAATTCCTCAGTGGTCCTGATTAGATTGCAGCTTCTGAAAATGGCTCGTGGCTCACAGTTGTGAGGGCCAGAGATGCGAGCCCTTTAAATTGCCGCAGCAACCCCAGGCGGCTGCCAGGCAACTTTGTGTTTTTAATTCAAAGCCTCCAGCTCCAGACAACTCTGAAGGGAGGCTAGTCATCAGCCCCTCCCCTTCTGTCCCAGGCCCCTCCTCTTCCGGGGGTGGAGCTAGCCTGTGACCATGTACCAAAATTCATTAAGTAGCCCCCCTGCAAAAATGATTGCCCACTCCTTTTATACTACCGGGGGGGGGGGGGGGGGATAGGGAGGGGTGGACTAGGCCCAGAGGCCTGTGCTAGTGTTACCTTTCATTGTTAATTTTTTAAATAATAAAATGCTCAAAATCTGGAATAAAATGTTTTGTTTCTGGTCAAAGTAAGTTTTTTGTTTGATCCAAAATGATTTAACTTTTTAATTTGACAAAATTATTTTTATTGAAAACAATTTTAAACCAAAAAATCCATTATTTACCCAGCTCTATTATCCCTCAAGTAATGCTTAAGGTAGATGTGGAAATATATGTTTGTCTACACATACAGCTAACAATGTGAAATGAAAAGCAACAATATGAAGACTGTAATGCTCATTGGAGTAGTTGGGTTTCAGAAATTAATTAATGGCTTTTGTTGCCCATCTGTGACAGTGTAAAATGGACATTCTCTGTTTTAATAACATATGAATAGCCTATTCTGGGTCAGACCAAAGTCCAGCTTGTCCAGTACCAATGGAAGCAGGACATTCCAGATGGGAATGGGATTCCTGTTTCCAGCCTATTTCCACCAACACAAATGATTAAGAACATAAGAATAACCATACTGGGTCAAACCAAAGGTCCATCTAGCCCACTATCCTGTCTGCCAACAGTGGCCAATGCCAGAGGGAGTGATCAGAACAAGAAATCACCACATGATCCATCTTCTCCTCCAAGTCTTTGCTTAGCAACAGAACAGTAGGAAGATTTGGGCTTATTTCTCTCCAGATACTTTGTCTTTTTACTGCAACTCTTTATAAAATGCATTATCAGTGTAACTCATAAATTCATCATTGCATTATACTACAATTACTTCGATTAACTATTTTAAGCTAAGGGGTGAGAGAAAGCCAACAAGTGCAGAGGATCACATGAATCAGACAAATACATCCCTTAAGGAAGGGCCTATTAAAAGAGATTCTCTATGTCATAGTAAAGAGGAGTGGATGAAAAATGACAAAATATGTGTGAGATCTGATGAGAAACAGTTAAATGAAAATGAGTGCCATTCGATCACATAATGTAATAGACAGTTAATAGTGACAAGTATTTAAAGTGCTTGTATGCAAAATCTAGAAGTCTAAATAATAAGATGGGTGAACTAAAGTGCCTTGTATTGAATGAGGATATTGATATGGTAGGCATCACAGTGACTTGTGATATGAGGATAATCAATGGGACACAGTTAATACCAGAGTACAAAATATATCAGGAGGACAGAACAAGAGGTGTTGTTGGGGAAGTGACACTATATGTGAAAGAAAGTAGAATTAAATGAACCAAACTGTTCCACAGAATCTTTATGGATAGTACTAATTCCATGCTCTCATAATACAAATGTAGCAGTAAGGATACATTGCCAACAATCAGCCGTGAAAGTAACTAAAATTTATTACAGGTACAGTCCTCTTGCAAGCCAGGTGACTGACAGCTCTTTAAATAGCCCAGCCAGCTCTTGCTGGACCTGTATTCTAGGGCACTCCCACTTACTTTCACTTCTACCAACAACCTGACCAGGATAGTGATACTGACTATGAAATGCTAAAGGAGATTACTGGAAATAAGGGTGAATTGTCTCCAATTGATTTTAGCTGAGTCAGTAATTGGCAATGACATTGCTTGTTTGTCAAAGGATACAAAAAGTAACCTCTAGAAGGGTTCATTGCAAATACCTTGCTGACCTTGCTGGAGCCCATAAATATCAGTCTAAGCACCCCTAGATTTAGCCCTGTTGTAAGTATCTTGATGAAGTGCTTATAAATATTTTGTTACTGTTTGGATGTAGTAAATTGCTATTATTTAGGGGTTTTAGGCATGTTTTAGCACAATTGTATACCTATCATTTGGCATTTGGGTATAATAAATGGATTTGTTATTAAATTGAAATTTGGTGGTTTCCAATATTAATATTCATAGTTTCAAATAGTATTAATAATTCAAATGTATATAAAGACCAGGTTCTGCCCTGGATCTTTTTACATATCTCCCACTGAAATCATTGCTGTGCATTGAGGGAAATATGGAACCCTGTGGATTATGGGGAAAATGGGTTAGCCCATGGACCACAATTAAAAATAAAATTTGGCTGTCTCTACAGGGTGATGATTTTATATAGAAATATAAAATATTGACACTCTTTGGATGAGATATTCCATTTATTTCAATGAAGTGGAATTGTTTAATAAAGTTGTAAGCACATTTGTGTGAGTCTGATTTGTTTATAGACTTTGGGTGCCACCTGTTAAAAAGGGGAAATGGACCAATGGACCCATGGTGTACTCAAGATAATAATACATGTGCTGCTGTTTGTTTTTACATTGAATGTACCTGAATAGGATGCTAAGAGTAATACCTTAATCCAGGGGTGAGCAATAAAACAGCGGCAGGTTGCCAGGATTAGCATTTGGCACCACCACTATATTTACCAGCACCTCCATGATTTACCTGCTACTGCAGCTCCCGTTGGCTGCAGATTGCCGTTCCTAGCCAACGGGAATTGCGGGAAGCAGCATGGATCGGGACACTGCTTCCCACAGCTCCTCTTGGCTGAGAATGATGATCTGCAGCCAATGAGATCTACAATTGCCTGTACCCATGGAAGTGCAGGTAAATTCAGCGGCAGCATCCTGGATCCAGCCCGTGGACCGGTATTTGCCCACCCCCGCCTTAATTTCTACCCTGAAAGACATAATCTGTGGCCTCTTTTTACTAACTTTGTTCTTTATTTTCAAATAATTTTAGATGGAAGTTTACTGGATAAGAAGTTTGTGTGGATATACTTGAAATCATCTTGGATAATGCCATGAAAACCAGTGAGCTCCCTGCTCCAGCCTCCACACCAAAATCTACTAGACCCCAGCTATTGAATGCATGCACAGAAAGATAGGATGTTATGCCTGATCTAAATACCCTCTCCTTACATTAATGTGTGGGTTTGGATCATTTTCATTTGATCATTATCCTTACCATAATTCCACCCTCATACACTCTTCCAAATTATAATCTACCACCAATCTGCAGACTTTTTACCCTTTTGGTATAAAGTTTATATTTAGTTTATGTTGATATAGTTGTAACTTCAGCCAGAGAAGAAGTATATTCTGGGAGCAAGAGAGAATACAGGCTCAATAATTGTCTAAATTTTCTATCTAGGGCATTATTTTATGATAAATGTGAAGGTCTCTACCTTCTTCAGTGTTTCACATGACTAATCGAAGACTTCTCAAATGAAGGAAGAATAATAAAAGAAAGAACAATATCTCTGTTCCTTGAGCCTCTGAATAGTGTCAGGGTGAATTTTGAGTACGCAAGTTTGTTCTTCCTTATATGCTAGAAGTTTCCACTGCCTGATTTTGACAATTTAGGCTTTCCTGTCCTTGTTGGCCTTTCATGCACACCAGAACACTGCAATTTTTAAATGGGAACTCAGTGTCTGTGGAACTGTGATTGTTTGTCTCACATGTATATTAAATAAATTATTCAAAAGACGAATAAAACATCTCTTTAGAGTGATTTCTTTCAGTAAAATCAAGAAAATTATCATTAAAAGCAAGCTTTGTGATTATATAGTACAAAAATTAATGAATGATAAACTAATCTCAGAGGTGGTCTTTTAAAAATGTCATTTGTTCTTGTCTCTTTGGTGAAAAAAGAAAAGAAAAAAGTCTACTTTAGAATACATTATATCCTCTATTATTAAGATCCTGGCCATTTTGATTCATATTTCTAGTTATTTATAACATTATGCTAGACATTCTTCAATATATTTTAAGTGTTTCATAGAAGGCTGATGCACATATTAGACATTGGCTTGAGTCACAAAATTTGTATCTGCAATTTGATCTGAATCTAAACTTTCCTAAATACTTGTTCTAGAATATCAGAGATGTTGCTTGAATTTGATTTGACTCATTGTAGGCAGAATCCCACATAATGAATTTTGGATCCAAAAGTAAAATTATCCTTACTATGGGAGGATAGCATCCAGAGTTATGTATGTATTGTACCTATTTATTTTAAATCTTAACTTTAGTACTTTATTTAGAGAAATGCTGCATAGTTAGAATGTAACCTTTAAACTCATATTTTTATGTTTTTCTTATGAAAATCCCGTAAAATGGCCTACCACATTAAATTATCCTGATGTAACAATAGATGAACAAACATATATGGCTGCATCTAGACTGGCATGATTTTGTGCAAAAGCGGCAAAATATTGCCGCCTGTCTACACTGGCCGCGAATATTTGCGCAAGAACACTGACTTTGTAATGTACAAAATCAGTGGCTCTTGCGCAAATACTCTGACGCTCCCTCTCAGGGATAAGCCCTCTTGAGCAAGTATTCTTTTGCGCCAGTGTAGACAATAACATTAATTTCTTGCACAAGAAAGCCCGATGGCTAAAATGGCTATCGGAGCTTTCTTGCGCAAGAGAGCGTCTACACTGGCACGGATGCTTTTGCGCAAAAGCAAATCTTTTGCCCAAAGGCACATGCCAGTATAGACGCTCTCTTGCACAAATACTTTTAACGGAAAAACTTTTCCGTTAAAAGTATTCGTGCAAAATCATGCCAGTCTAGACCCAGCTGTATAGTTTTAAATATTTGTTCTTTGCTATACTGAATAGAGGTCTTTTAAGTACATTCTGAATCTTCTAATTTTCCTGGCTATATTACAATTCCAACAAGCTAATCTGACTTTATGAATCTTACTGCCTCTGGTGGAATATTTCAGAAGAGGAGTTTTTCACTTGGTGCTCATCTGAACAGCTTGAGGCAGAGAAGAGATTGATCTAAAAAAAAAAACCAATAAACAACAGGCTTATTCTAGACGATGAAATGGTAAGTAGACTGAAGAAAATCTAAACCATTACCTATAATTCTGACCCAGGCCCATCCTGGGGAGGGTCTACAGAGCCTAGAATACCAAGTGATTACAGGGGACAAAAAAAGAGAAAAACAAGGACGGGGGTGAAGGTCAAAGGGCTAAAACAAAGGAGCTGGACAGGGACACTAAGCAAAGAACCCTGGACAGCACCCACTGCCCCTTGAAGGCCTAGAGAGAGCCAGCGGATGCTGCCCAGTGGGACTCTGCTTGGATGCGTGAACGGATGGAGCGGAAATAGGCCCCATAGTTGCAGGCCCCTCCTTCAGCCAATCTCTGCTCTCTGAGGGTATGTCTACACTACCCCGCTAGTTCGAACTAGCGGGGTAATGTATGCATACCGCACTTGCTAATGAAGCCCGGGATTTGAATTTCCCGGGCTTCATTAGCATAAGCGGGGAGCCGCCATTTTTAAATCCCCGCTGCTTCGAACCCCGTGTAGCGCGGCTACACGGGGCTCGAACTAGGTAGTTCGGACTAGGGTGCCTATTCCGAACTACCGGTACACCTCGTTTCACAAGGAGTAACGGTAGTTCGGAATAGGCACCTAGTCCGAACTACCTAGTTCGAGCCCCGTGTAGCCGCGCTACACGGGGTTCGAAGCAGCGGGGATTTAAAAATGGCGGCTCCCCGCTTATGCTAATGAAGCCCGGGAAATTCAAATCCCGGGCTTCATTAGCAAGTGCGGTATGCATACATTACCCCGCTAGTTCGAACTAGCGGGGTAGTGTAGACATACCCAGACTTTGTAAATGGCCATCTTGACCATAGCCAGGAGGAGGTTGACAAGTAGGTCCCACGACTTTGTGGGGCCATGGATGGGTTTTGCATAAATTAATAGATAATTGGAGAATTGCAGCCAGAACTGCAACAAGAGGTTCTTGAGGAACCAAAAGAGAGGCTGTAACCTGGCACACTCAAGATAGACGTGCGCTAGGGCCTCCCTCCTGCCACAGAAGAGTCAAGTGTTGGGAACAGGGTTGAACCGCGTCAAGTACACTCCCGTGCTCACAGCACCATAGAGGATTCTCCAGCTGATGTCCCCCAGCAGGCCACGGAATTAAGGTGTAGTAAAGTTTGGCCCAACGGGGTTTCCCACCCTCTATTGGAGGTAAGAGGTCCCACTACTTGTTATCTGTGTGGAACAAGAGGGTGGGGAAGTGAAGAATGTGAAGCATGGGTATGTATAGATGACATTTTGACGGTTTGAAAGGTGATTGTCTGTAATACATGCAGCCAGCTTAGGTGATGAGGAGGCAGTTGGGAAGACATGCGGGACCAGACGCCAATGGAGAGATCCGGAGGGCCAGGGGTGCGAGGTGGGTGGGGTGCGTCCTCTCACAGGACCTAGTCGAGGTAAACCCAAGCAGTGGGCAGCAAAACATCCCTCACCTGAAGAACACGCCAGAGAGTATAAACAGTGGAGTGCCCCATGCACTGGGTGATCACAGGAGGTTCCACCCAGTTTCCTGGGTCATAGTCCTGGAGGTCTCTGATCCTGGTGACTTCTGCCAGGACCAACCTCTGGCACAGAAAGGGGGAGTCTGCTGCCAGTACACGGAGATGGGGATTGCATAGCAGAGGCTCCGTGAGGAGGTCTGCCCCCATGATGGCTCCGAGGGACCTGGTTGCCGAGAGCAGCTTCCAAGTATGGAGGAGGTCTGGTAAAAGACCAATAGCTTGGAAAAGACTCACAGAAGACCTCTCAAGTAAAGGAAATGCCGGTCATATCGGAGCCCTTAGAAGCAGTGAAGAAAAGAGTGCACAAGTGTGCTCCATGCCAGACTACCTGCTTCATATAGGAGCCTCTGCAGGGTCTGGAGGTGGAGGACATGAACCCTCATGTGCAAACATATCAGGCTCTGCCTTCCATCCTCCAGAAGAAGATGAAGAACCTCTGCAGAGACCCAATGCAGTCCTGGCCAGAAGAACTGCAGCATCAGCTGCTGGATCTGATCCAGGAAATCCGAGGTTGGGACCATGATATTGAGATGGTGCCAGAGCAGGACCAGCTGGTTAAGCAACAGAGTCCTTCCACGCAGGGAGAGGCACTGGTGCAGTCCTGTCCATCTCTGCAACCGCTCAGGCACCCTGGACTTTAAACCTTCCCATTTCTTTGGCAGAGAGAAATATATGACAGAAAGAAAAATGCCAAGATAGAGCAGTGGACCCACATTCCACCGGACCCACACTCCACTGGATGGCCTGAAGCACAGGTGGGAGGGAGCTTACCTGCCACCCGGTCCCAACTACCAGGCCAAAGCTTGACAGGCCTTCACCCACGCTAGGTCACCTGGGTCCTGGACTAAGAAGAGCATGTCATCAGCATACGTCGACAGGGCAAGATGCATCTCTGGCTCATGGAGCAGCAACCCTGTCAACCTCTTGCAAAGAAGATAGAAGAAGGACTCGATGGTCAGAGTATACAGATGACCTGACAGTGGACAGCCTTGACACACTCCCTGTCCAAAGCTGACCAGTGCAGTCAGGATCCAGTTGAGCTTTACTAAGCACTCAGCAGAAGCAGAAAGCACCAGGAGAAACCCCACAAAGTGGGCCTGAAGCCAAAAGCCCACAGAGTACCCAGGAGATACCTGTGGTCCATCTGGTCAAATGCCTTCTCCTTATCCAAAGACAGCAGAGCGAACAAGAGACCATCCCTATACCTGAGCTCTATGAAATCCTGAACTGATAGAGGTTATCGAAGATAGTACAGCCCGGGATGGTGTAGGTCTGGTCTGGATGGATTATGTTGGCCAGCATGGACTACAGTTTCAGTGAGATGGCCTTGGCAATGATTTTGTAGTCCGTGCTGAGGAGTGAGACAGGACACCAATTCCTCACATTGTGAAGGTCCCTATTCTTAGACAGCAAGGCGAGCATGGCTCACCTGCATGATAAAGGGAGGACCCCACTCTCCAAGGACTTGGCCCAGATGCTAGCAAGGTCTCAGCCAAGGACATCCCAGAACATGTGGTAGAACTCCATGGTCAGCCTGTCCATTCCCGGGGATTTGTTAGTGGGCATGAGATAGAGGGCATCCAAGAACTCAGCTAGAGTGAGACTCAGCTCCAGCCATTCCTGGTTGCCGATGCTGATCATCGGGAGTTCCTCCCAGAGAACTCTGCAGGTGTCGGCATCGGTTGGATCTGGCGAGAAAAGGGAAAAATAGAAGGCTTGAATTAAGTGGTGGTCCGAGAACAGGGTCAGCCAAATGCTGGAGAAGTGGGCCTGGGAAAGATGACAACGAGAAATGTAAATGCAGCCCAACCAGGAGTGAAACGACTATTGACCCTACACCTGGATAAAGGTGAATGGTGATGGTTGCACCAGAAATCCACCAGGGAGTGTTGATCTATTATCTCCCTGAAGACATCCACGGTGGCCTGGTACTGCTTGATCCCTATGCGATCCCATTCCTCATGGGTTCAGTTGAAATCCCTGCCCAGGATCAGGCACTCGTGTGGATCCAGACAGCCAAGGAAGGCAGATGCCCACTGGTAGAAATGGAGCCTCTCTGGACCGGACACTGAGGTATAGGTATTCTGGTTTCATGTTAACCCAAAACCAGAGGTGCAGCAGGTGACCCTGCACAACCTCAGCAGTCTCCAGAACCTTGGGCTGTAGGTTCAGGGAGAATAGGGTCACCACCCCATCTTGACAGGCTGATGGGTGGCTAAAAAAGATCATGTGCTCCCATTCCAGCCACTGGCTAGCCTCGGCGGCTAGAGCAGTATTGGTCTCCTGCAGGAAAATGATGCAGTACCCCTCCTCCTGAAGGAAGGAGAGCACCTGATTCCTTTGGAGACCCAGCCTACAGCTCCAGGTGTTCAGAGTGACAAGGATAAACGGCGGCATTGAAAGGGCTGGGGAAGATCCTCACTGGCAGGAGTGCTGGCAGCCCCCATTGGGTCCCACACCAAAGCATGACCATACCCATTGTCAGGGCTCGACAGACAATACAATCTACTCGCCCGTGGTGAGTAGATTTCAGCCGCGCACCCCGTTCATTCGTGGCACGCACATGCGCAATGTGGCTCTTGTGCATGCGCAGTACGGGGCTGGCAAGCGATTTTCGCTGCCGTTCGTCAAGCCCTGCCCATTGCGAGCAGGGCATGATGGAAGCAGCAGGTCCTCTGGTAGGCCACAGTCTCCCGCTGCCTGGTCCCTTTGCCCTCACCTAAAATGGCCCTTACGCTCTGGAGGATGAGATTAAAGTCTCCCCAGTATTGAAGGGCAAGAGCCACTTTGTTCTTGGAGCCACGCATGTCCTTCAAGAAACTGCGCATCTGGTCCTTCAGCGCGTTGGGGCCTATCCCCCTACAGGCCCCGCAGCCAACCAACATAGGCAAGCAGGGACTTTGGAGTACCTGCTGCACTCATGGTAGGGGCAGTGGCAGAGGAAAAACAGACCCAGACATGCTGGGAGTGGGAGAAATGAAAACTGCCTCTCCAGGACAAATATCTGAGGTAAATGTGGCAACCCCAGGGATTGGCAGCAATAGGAGAAGGGGAAGGATCGGAGAGAGGAGGAAGGGGAGGAGAAAGAAAAGGAGGGTTAGGAAATGGGGAACAGGAGAAAGAATGGGAAATGCAAAACTGGGAGAAGGATTGGGCAGGGAATAGTCATAGGACAGGGGTTGGGAGTGAAAACTGGGTCAGCAGCCTCAGTGGAGGAGGCACCAGAACGTGGTGCCTTTCCCCAGGGCAGGGGATCAGCAATGATTCTAGGGGAAGTTAGTGTCTCCCCAGTGCCAGGCCTCAGCGTCACAGAGAGTGCAGTACCAGAGGCCACAACGCTGGGGTGATGGGGAACAATGGGAACTCCCACCTGCTAGAAGTACCCTGGGGCTCAGTGGCCATGGCAGAAGCATTGCTGATGGCTGGGCAGATGGTAGCATCCTGAGGAAACTTGGAGGCAGGGAAAGGGGAGGATGGCAGATCAGGATAAGGAGAAGGCAGCTGTCATTCTTCAAGGACAAGATGATCATCCCTCTCTGAGCTAGGGACAAGCCTAGGGCCTCAAACTCCTGCGAAAGGAAGGCAAGTCCACTGCCTGCCACCACATGGTTACTCTCATTGGTAGCAGGGTCAGCAGCTGCCTCCACACAACCAAAAGGCAAGGATGAAGAGGGGGCAAAGGGAATATCCTCTATGGCCTCTCCATCCAGGGACTTCAAGAGGGAGACATTTACCTCCTCCACAACTGCTGCGGTCACCTCAGCCACCCCATGATGCTGTGAAACATCTGGGGGCTCAGGAAGGGCCGGTTCTGACATCCACCCTTAAAGGAATGAGGAGAGTGTTAGAGAAGAAACGGGAGACCCAGGAGTGGATGAGGTAAATGGAACTGCTTTATTGCCTATGCACGATTATCTTGGACATTCAACACAATGTATGAGTAGCCTGTTTCTTCTCTAACATTTGGCATCATGAACAAGAACCCAGGGGAGAGTGCCTGATCATCATGTCTTGATGGATTGCATAGGTAAGTCTGATGAGCTCTTTACTGCAACAACTGTTAGGGATTTTATTAACAAGTTGGTGGGAAAAGGAGAGTGCGTCCTTATGTGGATCCCTCCGGGGGTCATCAGAATTGATATGTCATCCAGGGGTGAGTGGAGGCCTCCCTGGAGTTCAGGGGTTCCCAGAGTTGTGCTGGTGCAGGCTCTGTGTAAGGGTCTGTCACTCTTTTGGGAGGAAGTTACTAATCTTAGAAGTAAAGTAGAAACTCTGCAGCAGATTGCTGAGAAGCAGCACACTGTTAATCATTAGTGTGCGTTGGCAGACAGGATGGCTGAAAACTGCATGGATGAATTTAATCGCCTTAAGTCGAAGAACCTGGCCCTGAAGGGTCAAGCAGACACCGTAAAGCAAACATCTCACCCCTCTCCTATTCCTCCTACTTCTTTTAGCCACTCAGTTATCTCTCATTCCTCTCCCAGGTGTATATCAGCCATTATGTGGTTCACCCACCACTATGGCCAGCTGTGGCCTCCAAGCCCTTCATCTCAGAGGCAAAGCCACAGTTTGTATGGGCCATGCCTTAGTGACAAGATGTAATGCAAGCGGGGGGAGGAGATAACTGTAGTGAGCACTGCTGGAGGGCTGTGTCCCGAAGAGGACACTGTAGTTCGGGAGTGACACAGGTCCAAAGTCCAACTGTGGACAGAGAGGAGTAACTGGGGACACACCAGCCAGCAGAAGGCTATCTGTTTATGAGAGCTAATTCCCAGTGCTACTGGTAGGAGTGGTGTGTCACTCTCCATGACACCCCCAAAGAGTAGTCTGTACGGGTATGTCTGCACTACAAAGTTAATTCGAACTAACGGACGTTAGTTTGAATTAAATTTCATAGGCGCTACACTAGTGCTCCGCTAGTTCCGCTTTCCCTGGTGGCCACTCTGGGCACCACCAGGAAAACTCATATGCCCCCCTCCTGGACCCGGAGCCCTTAAAGGGGCACGGGCTGGCTACGGTGCCCGTGCCAGGTGCAAGCCTGCCAGCACCCAGCCAGCAGACCCTGCACCTGGCACGCCATGAGCCAGCCACCCAATGCCGCCCAGCCCTCTGCCTCTTCCCGGGACCAGGCTGGTGGCTCTCGGGAGCCTGGCCAGGACCGCAAGAGGCGGGCACCCGCCTGGTCTAGTGCAGACATCGTGGACCTTGTCCACGAACTCCGCACTAGGCGCAGGAAAGTGGCCATCTAAGGCAGGAGAGCTGCCAGCCTGGCCACTCAGGAACAGGTTTGCATGAAAATCAAGGTGGTCCACTGAGACCCCCGACCCTGAGCCCTGAGCTTAGAATGGCCGTACTGGGTCAGACCAAAGGTCCATCTAGTCCAGTAGCCTGTCTGCCGACAGCAGCCAACCCTAGGTACCCTGGAGGGGATGGACCAAAGACAGTGACCAAGCCATTTGTCTTGTGCCATCCATCTCCAGCCTTCCACAAACTTTGGGCAGGGACACCATTTCTACCCCCTGGCTAATACCACTCCATGGACCCAACCTCCATGCCTTGATCTAACTTCTCTTTAAACTCTGTTCTAGTTCTAGCCTTCACAGCCTCCTGCAGCAAGGAGTTCCACAGGTTGACTCTTTGCTTTGTCAAGAACAACTTTCTGTTACTAGTTTGAAGCCTGCTACCCATTCCTTTCCTTTGGTGTCCTCTAGTCCTTCTATTATGGGAACTAATGGAGAACTTTTCTTTATGCACCCTCTCCACACCACTCTTGCTTTTAAAGACCTCTATCATATCCCCTCTCCGTCTCCTCTTCTCTAAGCTGAAAAGTTCCAGTCTCTTTAGCCTCTCTTCATATGGGACCTGTTCCAAACCCCTGATCATTTTAGTTGCCCTCCCCTCTCCCAGCCTCTCTCTTCCCCTCTCCCACCTCTTTTTCCAAGTCTCCCCGAGTTTTGTTCAATAAAGAGAGATTCTATTTTTGAACACACGTTTTCTTTATTTTGTACAACAGGAAGGGGGGCTAGGGAAGGGTAAGTGGAAGGAGGTGAGGGAGGAATGGGGTATGCGCCCCCGATGGGGAGGACTGGGCTGGCTCTTCAGGCTTCTCGGGGTGGAATTTCTCCTGCAGCCCCCCGATTGCCCCCTCCCCCCGGATGGCAGCCTGTGGCAAGTGCAGCCGCGGTGATGGCCGAGTGCTGTGATGTTCCGCGTGTGGGCACTCAGGGCACTCCAAGCCAGGACTGCTTTGCAAGCGGGGAACCCTGAGAACTGTCTGTCCGGGGTGGGGGTCGGGTCCCTTTAAGCACAGCCCTCGGCTAGCCTGAGGCAGCAGCTCCACGCTCTAAGTCCTCATCTGATGCCCTGCCAGCACTGCTTCCGGCCATCCTTAACCTCTGTTCAGGGTCCACTCTGTGGGTGTGTCCAGACTCAGGGGTTTTTTCGGGAAAAGTAGCCTTTTCCCGAAAAAACTTCCCCTGCATCCAGACTCAAGCCGCGTTCTTTCGAAATTATTTCGAAAGAACGCGGCTTTTCTTTCGATGGCGGTAAACCTCGTTTCACGAGGAAGAACGCCTTCCTTCGAAAGTTCCTCTTTCGAAGGAAGGCGTTCTTCAATGTAAAGAGGCCGTCTTCGAAAGAGAGCATCCAGACTCGCTGGGTGCTCTCTTTCAAAAAAGCGGATTTTTCTTTCGAAAGATCCGCCTGCAGTCTAGACGCGATCTTTCGAAAGATGCTCTTTCGAAAGATGCTTTCGAAAGAGCATCTTTC
The DNA here is from genome assembly GCF_052426305.1 of Pelodiscus sinensis. Taxonomy (NCBI): domain Eukaryota; kingdom Metazoa; phylum Chordata; order Testudines; family Trionychidae; genus Pelodiscus; species Pelodiscus sinensis. Next base: position 66,802,047 of record NC_143052.1, on the reverse strand, counting down.
GAAAGAAGCCTGCAGTCTAGACATAGCCTGTGTGGACATGCTAGTTCGAATTAGCAAAACGCTAATTCGAACTAGTTTTTAAGTCTAGCTGCGCTAGTTCAAATTAGCTTAGTTCGAATTAGTGCTGTAGTGTAGACATACCCTACACTAGTTACCAGGTTAGCTATAAGGGGTTTGGTGATGTTTCACAGAGTTAAAATGCCATTCCATAAATGATCAGTGGAACCAATCCTTTCAACAATCCTCACATATCCAATAACCCCAGACCATGTTCCAGGCATTGGATTCAAGTGGAGGAATCAGCTTCTTGAAGGGAGCTCCATCTCTCCCATGCATAGTTGGAAAGATCTCGCCACCTCCGGGTACTTCCGTCAACCAAATTCTTAACGGCCCCCAGCAGCATCTTTCCTCCTGCTTTGGCAAACTGGAAACAATTAGCAAATGTATTATTAAGATACCAAAGTGGGGAACAGGGTGATACATTAAGGACCACAGGTCTTTGAGTGAGGGTGGACCTCTATGGAGATAGGTGTGTAACTAACAATTTGGCCTGAGGTGGAGGGTTAGGGAGAGGAAGAGGTTTAATTAAAAAAAATTTCCCTTTATTCCAAAAGGGAGTGGCATGACATGCCCAATAAAAAAGGGGGTACCATGCCTGTAGAATTCAGGGGAATCCAAAGGGTGGGTGAAATTCCCATCCAATGCTCCTTCTGCAGAAAAGCATCCGTGCCAATCTAGACGCGGTTTTGCACAAGAAAGCCCCGATCGCCATTTTTGCCATCGGGGCTTTTTTGCTCAAAACAGTTTTTTGCTGTCTACCCTGGCCGTCTTGCACAAAAACATTTCTGGAAAAGGGCTTTTGCCCGAACGGGAATGTCAAAGCATTTGTGCAAGAAACACTGATTTCAGACAGTAGAACGTCAGTGCTTTTGCGCAAAATCAAGCAGCCAGTGTAGACAGCTGGCAAGTTTTTGCGCAAAAGCACTTGCTTTTGCGGAAAAACTTGCCAGTCTAGATGCAGCCTGAATGTCAAGAGTTCTGATTATTGAGAAATTCCTATTTGTGACACCAGGGCTACGTCTAGACTGGTATGATTTTCCGGAAATGCTTTTAACGGAAAAAGCACTTTTTGCGGAAAAGCATCTATGCCAATCTAGACATGCTTTTCCGCAAAAAAGCCCTGATCGCCATTTTCGCGATCGGGGCTTTTTTGCGGAAAACAAATCTGAGCTGTCTACACTGGCCCTTTTGCACAAAAGTTTTGTGCAAAAGGACTTTTGCCCAAAGGGAGCAGCATAATATTTCCGCAAGAACACTGACAATCTTACATGAGATTGTCAGTGCTTTTGCGGAAATTCAAGCGGCCGGTGTAGACAGCTGGCAAGTTTTTCCGGAAAAGCGGCTGATTTTCTGGAAAAACTGGTCAGTCTAGACACAGCCCAGATGTTAGAGAATAAAAAAGCGACCCAGGAGCAGATGGGGTAAATGGAACTGCTTTATTGCCACTGGGACATTGTGTTGAACGTCCGAGGTAAATGTGCGAGGGCAATAAAGCAGTTCTGTTTACCCCATACGCTCCTGTTTCTTCTCTAAGGGTGTGTCTAGACTACATGGCTCCATCGATGGAGCCATGCAGATTAGACAGATCGGCAAAGGGAAATGAAGCTGCGATTTAAATAATCGCAGCTTCATTTAAATTTACATGGCTGCCGCGCTGAGCCGACAAATAGCTGATCAGCTGTTTGTCGGCTCAGCGCGCTAGTCTGGATGCTCTGCACCGACCTGAAAGCCTTTTATCAACATCCCCATTATGCCTCGTAGGATGAGGTTTACCGGGGATGTCGATAAAAGGCTTTCATTTCGACAGGGGACCCCCCACCCACCAACACATACCCAGTAGATCCTACTGCCGGCTGAGGTGGGGGTGGGGGGAGGAAGGAAACTGCCTGCAAACAAAGCAAGTGGAGAGAAGAGAGGGGTGTATGGGGGAGCAGAACAGAGACTGTGACAGGGTCAGGTTAGAGACAGACAAGGTGAGGAATAGAAAGGTGAAACATTAGCCTCAGACTGAGGAGATCTCTGCTCCCAGAGTAACAGGGAGAGTTAGAACCAGCAGAGGCAATCGGGGCAGTAGAACACCTGGGGCTAATTGACCAGGCCTGCAGAGTCAGGCAGCCTAAGTTAATTAGGACATCTGGGGGTAATAAAGAAAACTAATTCAGACTGGCTATAGAAGAAGCTTTGCCAAAAGTTGGGCTGTGTGTGTAGCTGAAAGGATGGATGACAGTGCTGCTGGGAGTAGAAGGAAAGGCTATGACAGCTGAGCACTAGGAGGATGAACCAGAGAGAAGGAAGGTATGGGGAAGAGCCTGGGGTCTTGTAGCAGGTGTTGGGGATTCATACAGCAGTTAATTTTACAGGGTGCTGGGATGGATCCCAAAGTAGAGGGTGGGCCCAGGTTCCCCCCAACACCCACCTACCCATTTCCACTTGGGGGAGAAGGACTGTGGAGTTTATTCTCTGTTTTACTATATGCTGGCTAATGACAAAAAAAGCTCAACAAACAGCAAACTCAACAAAAAGCAGACTATGAAGAGCTTCAAAAAGATCTCACCAAACTAAGTGACTGGACAACAAAATGGCAAATGAAATTTAATGCTGATAAATGTAAAGTAATGCACATTGGAAAAAATAATCCCAACTATATATATAATGTGATGAGGACTAATTTAGCTACAACTACTCAAGAGAGAGATCTTGGAATCATTGTGGCTCGTTCTCTGAAAACATCCACTCAGTGTGCAGCAGCAGTCAAAAAAGGAAAATAGAACATTAGGAATCATTAAAAAAGGAATAGAGACTAAGACAGAGACTATCTTATTGCCTCTATATAAAACCATGGTATGCCCACATCTGGAATACTGCATACAGATGTGGTTGCCTCATTGGAAAAAGATATATTGGCATTGGAAAAGGGCAACAATAATTATTAGGGGTTTGGAACGGGTCCCATATAAAGAGAGAGTAAAAAGACTTGGACTTTTCAGCTTAGAACAGAGGAGACTAATGGGGGATATGATAGAAGTCTATAAAAACATGAGTGGTGTGGAAAAAAGTGAATAAGGAAAAGTTATTTACTTGTTCCCATAATATAAGAACTAGAGGTCACCAAATGAAATTAATAGGCAGCAGGTGTAAAAACAAACAAAAAGAAGCTTTTCTTCACACCCTGCAGTGTCATCCTGTGGAGCTCCTTGCCAGTGAAGGTTGTGAAGACTAGGACTTTAACAGGGTTCAAAATAGCCAGATAAATTCATAGAGGTTAGGTCCATCAATGGCTATTAACCAGGATGGGTAGTAGTGGTATTCCTAGCCTCTGTTTGTCTGGAAATGAATGACAGGAGAAGGCTCACGTGAGGATTCTGTTGTGCTCATGTGCTCTGGGGCATCTGGCATTGGCCTCTCTTGGCAGACAGGATACTGGGCTCGTTGGACCTTGGTCTGACTCTGTCTTGCTGTTCTTATGTTCTACATTCTTATGTTCTAAGCTAAAATCCTAGGTGTCATACTTAAAACTGTGGGCTGCTGTGAGCCTCTTAGGCAAACAAAATCCACCAGGAAGCACAGGACCCACTCAGTTTTCATAGGAGCTTTGTCACAATACTTATAGATGTAGGTGAATAATTCAGAGAATAAAAGATTGTTACATTCATTCTCTCTACAAGACTACTGGAGTCTTTGTGTGTGTCTTAACACTGCAGCATTTCACAGGCTCTTGGACACAGTAGTGATCGCTAAGTGTTGTTCCCACCCACTCCTGTCTTTGGTAGTCCTGTCAAATATACATATAAAAATAACTTAGAAATGTTGTAGAATGCATTTGCAGTTATTATTCAGCCTCCAGCTATGGAGTCATACTATTGCGGTAGCTGCTCAGCTCTGAGAGGCAATATATTCGTCTCAGTGCAATCTCTGGTACACAAATTAATCCCTGTTCCTTTTCCTAGAATGGTTGCCTTTCTATGCCATGTTTATTAAAAACAATCCCATCTCACAGATATAGCTATATCTTCCGTTCTCTTTAAACTCTCCTAGTTTCTCAAATGATCCTTGGCCTTTGCATGCACATTCACCTGATTATTTTTCTCTTTACAAGCCCTCCCGCAATGTTCCCACACAGTGTTTCTGTAGCCTATTGAATCTAGTGCATGTAAATATCCCTTGTTCTAGTCAGAAGTGTGATGTTCTCATCTCTGGTTGTTAATCTTTTCCATTCATAATCTTGCTCTGGACTCTCCTTCTAAGTCAAGGATGCTTGTTATCAATAGAAACTTCATTTCCATACAAAATGGTTCCTAGAAAAGAAAAGACAATTTGCTGGGGTGCCAAGTTATAAAAATAAAACCTCTTCAACACTAGGGGTCTGTCTAGACTACATCCCTGTATCAGCAGAGGGATGCAGATTAGGCAGGTCGACATTGCAAATAAGGCAGGGATTTAAATATCCTGTGCCTAATTTGCATAAAAATGTCCACCACATTTTGCTGACTCGGCACTTTGTCAGCAAAAAGCGGCAGTCTAGAGGGGGATCTGTCGAGAAAGAAAGTGTTTTTTGACAGATCCTGTAATCGTCCTTGCAGGAGGCATAAGGGAACTGTGAGAAAAGGCTTTCTTTCTCGACAGATTACCCCTCTATACAGCCGCTTTTTGCTGACAAAGTGCTGAGTTGGGAAAACATGGCAGCCATTTTTATGCAAATTAGGCACAGGATGTTTAAATCTCTGCCTTATTTGCAATGTCGACCTGTCTAATCTGCATCCCTCTGCCGACAGAAGGATGCAGTCTAGACATACCCTAGGAGTATACTACTTTTATTTTCATCAATATCAAATACCACTTCTCAGCAGAAGACAACAAATTAGACACAGAAGGTGATATTAGTAGGTAGGAGGAATTACTGTGAAGCTTTAGCTAATACCTTAGGGTATGTCTACATTACACCATCAGTTATTTCAAAATAATGTATCTACACACAAAATGCATTTTGAAATAGCGTTTTGCTATTTTGAAATAATGCGTCCACACTGAGTGGAGGCTGAATCGCATTTAAGGCTGGCCGGAACCAGTTCTGGCAGGGCACCAGATCAGGGCTTACTGTGTGGGACTGCTGCCTGAGGCTATCTGAAGTCTGTGCTTAAAGGGACACCCCTGGACAGCCAGTTCTCAGGTTTCCCTGCTTGCTTGTCTACCTCGATGAGGGACAGCAAAGCATTATGTCTCTGCGTGCTCTGATTGACTTCACTCGGGATACCATAGCACTCTGCAACATGGAGCTGGAGTTGCCCCTGGGATCCCTGGTGCTTCTCTTGGACATGTTGCTGTGAGCCTGCACTTTCTGCAGGCTGCCATCCAGGAGGTCCATCGGGGGGCTGTCAGTATCCAGGAGGCCCTGCGGGAGAGCTTCCACCTTGAGGAGCACTAAGAGCCTCCCTGGTCTGCCCCTCTGGGGGCTTGTGCCTTGTTCCTCCCTCACGTCCTTCCACTTACCCTTCCCTACCCCCCCTTCCTGATGTCAAATAATACACGTATTTTCATAAATACAAACTCTCTTTAATTAACAAACCTGGGGGGAGGGAATGAAATTCTGGTGAGACTGGGGAAAGGAGGTGAGAGAAGGTGGGAGAGGGGAGGGGGAAACCTGGGAGGGAGGAGCTGGAAGCCAGAAGCAACGGGAAGAAGGGGGAGGGAAAGCTCAGGGTTGGGGGTCTCGCCGGACCAACTTGATTTTCATGCAAATCTGCTCCTGGGTTCACATATGGTCTTTGGTGGCCAGGCTGGCAGCTATCCTGCCATAGACAGCTGTGTTCCTCCATCTAGTGTGAAGATCATGGACATTGGGGGCATTCCCCCCAAACCTGAATAAGGTCCATGATCTCCACCCTGGACCAGGAAGGCGCCCGCCTTCTCTGGGCCCTTGCAGGCTACTGGTAGCCAGCAGACTGCTTCTGGGGAGCAGCGGAGGGCTGGCTGCCAGTGGCTTGCTGGCTCATGTTTTGGGGCCACTGGGTCAGGGGCAGTGACTGCTGGCTGTGAACTGGCAGGCTTGAAGCTGGCACAGGCACTGTGGCCAGAGTCAATCCCTTTATGGGCTCCAGGCAGAGGGGGAGGGAGAGGAGTGTTCTTGGTTGAGGCTGGAGGCCCTCTATTTCGATCTAAGTGTCTACAAAGCAGTTATTTCAAAATAGCTATTTCGAATTTGGTGTTATTCCTCATGGAATGAGGTTTACCAAATTCAAAATAAGTGCTCCACTATTTCGAATTAATGTTGAAATAGCGGTTTGGCTGTGTAGACATACCCACATGCTGTACATCAGTAGAGAGCATTTATCAAAATAGTATTCAGTGAATAAATTTTCTAGAACTCCAAATAGTAGAAACAAACAAACCAAGAAAACAATCATGCATAGTCTCATCTTAAACTGGTCAAGAAGCTATCTAATGTCGTCTCGCACTTTTCCAGAGCTGTTTAGTGTGCTATATTTGGACAGAAAAGTAGAGACACTCAAGCTAATTAAACATACAGGGGCTCATCTTCTTGCCAATAAAGACCAATAAGAGCCCAATATTCCATTCTTATTGAACTTCAGATCAGGTTTGCCATCCTGAGTTAAGCTGGGCTCATTTAATAAATACTTTGAAAATTATTGTGGAGATTTTCTTTCTTTGTCTGTCCCATACAATCTGCAACAGCTGCAATCCTTATGAATATTAAAACTCTTAATGCTATGGTCAATACTAATAATAGAATCATAGAGCTAGAAGAGACCTCAGAAGGTCATCAAGTCCAGCCTCCTGCCCAAAGCAGGACCAACCCCAACTAAATCATCCCAGCCAGGGCTTTGTCAAGCCAAGACTTAAAAACCTCTAGAGATGGAGATTCCACCACCTCCCTAGGTAACCCATTCCAGTACTTCACCAGCCTTCTATTGAAATAGTTTTTCCTAATATCCAACCTAGACCTCCCCCACTGTAATTGGAAACCATTGCTACTTGTTCTGCTGTCTGTCACTACTGAGAACAGCCTCTCTCCATCCTCTTTGGAACCTCCCTTCAGGAAGTTGAAGGCTGCTATCAAATCCTGCCTCACTCTTCTCTTCTGCAGACTAAACAAGCCCAAATCCTTCAGCCTCTCCTCGTAGGTCAAGTGCTCCAACACCCTAATCATTTTGTTGCCATCCGCTGGACCCTCTCCAATGTGTCCACGTCTTTTCTGTAGTGGGGGGGCCCAGAATTGGAAGCAATACTCCAGATGTGGCCTCACTAGTGCCAAATAAAGGGGAATAATCTTCTCTAGATCAGCTGGCAATGCTCCTCCTAATACATTCTAATGTGCCATTAGATTTCTTGGCTACAACAGCACACTATTGTCTCATATCCAGCTTCTCATCCACTGTAATCCCCAGGTCCTTTTCTGCAGAACTGCTACTTAGCCAGTCAGTCCCCAGCCTGTAACAATGCTTGGGATTCTTCTGCCCCAAGTGCAGGACTCTTCACTTGTCCTTGTTCAACCTCATCAGATTTCTTTGGCCCAATCCTCTAATCTGTCCAGGTCACTCTGGACCCTATCCCTGTCCTCCACCATATCTACCTCTCCCCCTAGCTTAGTGTCATCCGCAAACTTACTGAAGGTGCAATCCATCCCCTCATCCAGGACATTAATGAAAAGGATGAATAAAACCAGCCCTAGAACCGATCCCTGGGGCACTCCACTTGAAACTGACCGCCAACCTGACATCAAGCCATTGATCACTACCCGTTGGGCCCAACAATCTAGCCAGCCTTCTATCCACCTTATAGTCCATTTATCAAATCCTATTTCCTTAACTTACTGGCAAGAATATTGTGGGAGACCATATCACAAGCTTTGTTAATGTCAAGGTATATCACATCCCCTGACTTCCCCATGTCCACAGAGCCAATTACCTCATCCTAGAAGCTATCAGATTGGTCAGGCATGACTTGCCTTGGTGAATCCATGTTGATTATTCCTGATCACATTCCCTTCTTCCAAGTGATTCAAAATGGATTCCTTGAGGATCCACTCCATGATTTTTCAAGGGACTGAGGTAAGGCTGACTGGATTATAGTTCTCTGGATTGTCCTTCTTTCCTTTTTTGAAGATTGTCACTACATTTGCCTTTTTCCAATCATCCGGGATATCTCCCGATCTCCACAATTTTTCAAAGATAATGGCCAAAGGCTCTGCAATGACATTTGCCAACTCCCTCAGTACCCTCAGATGCATTAAATCCAGACCCATGAATTTGTGAATGTCTAGCTTTTCTAAATAGTTCTTTACCTGTTCTTTCTCCACCAAGGGCTGCCCACCTCCTTCCTATACTGCGTTGCCTAGTGTAGTAGTCTGGGAGTTGACCTTGTCTCTGAAGACAGAAGCAAAAAAGCACTGAGTACTTCAGCTTTTCTCACATCATCTGTCTCTAGGTTACTTCACTCATCCAGTAAGGGATCCACACGCTCCCAGATCACACTTTTATTGCTAACTTACCTGTAGAAACCTTTCTTGTTGCCCTTCACATCTTCCTGCTAGCTGCAATTCCAATTGTGCTTTCACCTTCGTATACTCCCTGCATTCTTAAGCAATATATTTATACTCCTCCCTAGTCATCTGTCCAAGTTTCCACTTCTTATAAGCTTCCTTTTTGTGTTTAAGCTCACCAAGGATTTCACTGTTAAGCCAAGTTGGTCACCTACCATATTTGCTTTTCTTACTGTGTGTGAGGATGGTTTGTTCCTGTGCTTTCAATAAGGCTTCTTTAAAATACATCCAGCTCTCCTGGTCTCCTTTCTTCTTCATGTTAGCATCCCAGGCGACCCTGCCCATCAGTTTTCTGAGGAAGTCAAAGTCTGTCTTTCTGAAGTCCAGAGTGTGTATTTTGCTGCTCTCCTTTCTTCCTTTGGTCAGGATCCTGAAATCTACCATCTCATGATCACTGCTTCCCAGGTTGCCACCCACATCTATTTCCCCTACTAGTTCCTCCCTGTTTGTGAGCAGCAGGTCAAGCTGCGCATGGCCCTTGGTCGGTTCCTTTAGCACTTGTACCAGGAAGTTATCCCCAACATTCTCCAAAAACTTCTTGGATTGTTTGTGTACTACTGTATTGATCTCCCAATAGATGTCAGGGTGATTAAAGTCCCCCATGAAAACCAGAGCCTGTGATCTGGAAGCTTCTCTTAGTTGTCTGAAGAAAGCCTCATCTACCTCATCCACCTGATCTGGTGGTCTATAGGAGACACAACCACAGCATCACCCCTGTTGCTCCTGCCTCTAAACTTAACACATAGACTCTCAACAGGCTTTTCTCCCTCCATATACTGGAGTTCTGAGCAATCATACAGCTCTCTTACACACAGTGCAACTCCTCCTCCTTTTCTCCCCTGTCTGTTCTTCCTGAACAGTTGATATCTTTCCATGACAGTGCTCCAGTCATGTGAGTCACCCCACCAAGTCTCCATTATTTCAATCAAATCATAGTTCTTTGACTGTGCCAGAGCTTTTAATTCTTCCTGTTTGTTTCCCAGGCTTCTTGCATTCATGTAAAAACACCTTAGATAACTAGTTGATTGCCCTACCTTCTCCATTTAAATCAGGGGTCCTCCTTTGTTGCTTCTTCCTCCTTGTGTTTCTTCCTGGTATCCCACTTCCCCACTTACCTCAGGGCTTAGATCACCATCACCCAATAAAGCTCTCCTCAAGATGCTTTTTCCTCTCTTGGTTAGGTGGATCCCATCTCTTCCAAGCAATACTTGTGCCCAGAAGAGAATCCCATGGTCGAAGCTCTCTCTCCGACACCACTTGCGCAACTACAGGTTTATTTCCACAATTCAACGATCCCTACCTGGACCTTTTCCTTCAACAAGGAGGATGGATGAAAACACCACTTGTACTTCAAATTCCTTGATCCTTCTTTCCAGTGCTACATAATCTGCAGTGACCTGCTCAGTTATTCTTGGCCATATCATTAGTTCCCACATGGAGAAGCACTAAGGGGTAAGCAATCCAAAGGTTTGATCAGTTTTGGAAGACTCTCAATCACATCCTGAATTCTAGCTTCTGGTAAACAGCACACTTTTCAAGATTCCAAGTCTGGTCTGCAGATGGATGACTCTGTCCCTCTTAGGAGGAAGTCCCCGACCACCACCACCTGTCTTCTTCTCTTGGGGGTGGTGGCTGTGGAACCCCCATCCCTAGGATTACAGATCCCATGACTTCTGTTAGATGGTGTCTCCTTCTGATCTGTTCCCTGAGAGGTCCTTGCTAAAGCATTCTCCACAGTAGTGCCTGGGCAGAGAGCCTGAAAGCAGGTACTTACATCTACTAGAATTGGGGATACCTGAGCTGGCTTCCTTTTCCTGGAGGTTACATGCTGCCAGTTTTCTTCCTTGTTTTGTACTGCCCTCACTGGTTCTTCAGGCTGCTGTGCCTGCAGCATTAAATGCTGCCTTCTATCGAAGAAGTCTTCATCTTTTCTGATGGAATGTAGGGTTGATACTTGGGCCTCAAGTCCTCTCATTTTTTCTTCCAAAATGGCAACCAGCTTGCACTTAGTACAGATGAAATCCCTTCTATCTTCTGGGAGGAAGACAAACATGGCACATGCTGTGCAGGTAACAACAGCAGACCTATCACTCTCTATACCTGCCTTCCTACTGAGAGATTCCTCAGATGGTTTTAAATGTCTCCTTGAAGGGCAGGAGAGAAACAAAATTTAAGAAAAAGGCAACCAAACACTATGGGGCTCCCCCCGAGCAAATTCCCAGGCAAACTCCCCTGTTGACTGCTGCCCTGTTGGCTGCTCACTGAGTTGTCTCTGGCTGCCTTTTTATAAGACTGCTGGCTAGGCCCATCTCAAAGCCTTGCCTCTAATCCAATCAGCCCCTGAAGGCCCACCTGGAACAAAGCACTCCCAATTCACACTTTTCAAACTAATGTGAGGTACAGAGAAACCCTTCTTGAACACTGTCTGGGTGACTGTCGAATTGCCTTCCATTCAAACTCTAAAAGGCTATGTCTACACTCCAGAGGTATCCCAAAATAACTATTCTGCATCTTTTTAGCATGCCTCTTATTTCAAAATATAATGGGCTCATTATTCTGACGTCCCTGTAGACCTCATTCCACAAGGAGTAAGGGACGTTTTGGAATAGCAATTTATTTTGAAATAAGTGCTGTGTAGTTAGCGCCAATTTTGAAATAAGCTATTTTGAAATAATATCGAAATAAGATACGCTGTGTAGCTCTAATTGTGAATCTTATTTTGACCTACAATGCAGTGTAGACATACCCATAGTGACCTCTGTCCTTATTACCTAGTTCTCTAAGGTTTAGTCTACACTGCAGGGTTTTTGCACAAGAAACCTTTTGAGCAAGAGTTTTTGCGCAAAAACTTCTTGTACAAAAACGCGTCCACACCTCAAAGCGCATCGCAAAGGCGATGTGCTTTTGCACAAGAGAGCATCCACATTGCATGGACACTCTTGCACAAGAAAGCTCTGATGGCCATTCACAGAATGGCCATCAGAGCCCCTCTACTTTTTCCAATAGGGGTTTCTTGTGCAAAACCCCCTCCTGAGCATCCATACCTGTCTTTCTGCACAAGAGCTGTAGCTCCAAAAGGAGTTATTCCTCGTGGGGAGAGGAATAACTCTACCGGCAAAAGCCCTCTGTTCTGTTGATTTTTCTTGTGCAAGAATGCACTTGAGGTGTGGATGCTCTGCTATTTTTTGCACAGAAATGGCTGGTTTGCATAAAAACCTTGTAATGTAGACATAGACTAATTGTCTATAGCTTTATTTGGATATATAAAGTATATAAAATGGGGAACAATATGAGTAAACAAAATAGATCTCTGGTATTCTTTATTAGTTAAAAAGAAACAAAGAAGGAGGTGCAAAACCATTTAGTGGGGTTTTTTTAGATTACCGTTAACATTTCAGACTTTTTCTACCATATACAATGATATCAAGAAAATGAGTAAACTGCATGATATACGTGTGGACAGCAGTGTGGAGATTGGTAAGGAAGCTAAATTAGCAGATCCACAAAAACAAGAACATTCAGGGTGTTCTTCAGTTCCTCCCCCTGTTATGTGAGGAAAATCATTACAAAAATTGTTGATTCTCAGTTTAAACCAAGCAAGGAAAAGGAACACCCGCAGCCCTCTTTCAGCCTCCCACTTTTCCCTAAGTCCCCCACTGTCAAAACTCTGCTTTATACCTTCCTTATATCAAACAGTAGTCTGTGGAAAAACCATTTGCAGGGATGAAACATTTTCCATTTTTCATCAGGTTTAGAAGTTTCATGGTTTCCAGCTGCTTTTTTGATCGTATAAACTGAACTTTTAAATGGGGCTGTTTTATCTTGAGTCCAATTACCGTTTGGAAACTAAACTTTTTTTCGTGTCATCAAATTATATGGCTTCTGCTAGGAGGGTTTGATATCAAGATTGGCAGGTTGAGATGGCCAGAGAACCTTATCTTAGTAGGCTCTGGTAGCAATATGAATATGTGTGAATCAGCACATTACACAGAGCTGATTAGCTCCCAGACAAACATTGTTTTATTTCCCGTCAGTCCTAACCTCTCTCTCATTCTTTCAGCCCTTTATTTTGGCGGGGTTTTGCAAGGGGATGTTTGTTGTAACTGTATTCCTAAAACCACACGTTGTTCACAGAGCCTGCAGACATGCTAAGTCAGGTGAAGTAGTAAAGGTGCCCATCTGAGCGCTCTGGTACTGGGTCTGCAGAATTAGAGGCAAACACCGCGCGGGCGGGAGCGGAGAGAGTCCTCAGTGCTGTTAGATTTTGAAATCAAAAAGGAAAATGCCCCCTTCTCTTACTCTGCTGTGACTATGCTCAATGGGCGGCATTTTAAGAGCGGTCTCCTGCTTCCTTCATCTCTTCACTTCCCCCATTGCCTCTCCTGGGGAGCCATCCATCCCTCCATCCCTCCATCCCCCTCCCCCCGCGCTTCATTGCCCTCTTGTGCTCCCCTTCACTCCCCGCGCCACCCCGGTTTTGCTCCCCATCTTCCTTCCCCCCGCCGGGGTTTTGCGCCTCTGTCCCTTCTCCCCGCCCCTTTCCAGTGTTGCCCCGCCCCCTGCGCGCGCGCCCCTCGCGCGGTTTCTGCGCCCCCCCGCCACTGGTGCTCCGGGAGCAGGTGAGGGCAGCCGCGTGCGCATGCGCGGTTCCGCTCCCAGGCATGCTCAAAACCTGCTGGGGCGGAGAATGTGACAGAGCGGCCGCCGGATCGCGGCTGCCTCCAGCTCCTGGCCAGCACCATGCGGCGGACAGCAGCCTGCTTCCCCGTCGCGTGCCTGCTGCTCCACCTCCAGGCTGCAGGTAAGCCGCCACGCCGCGGTTGCTGCCGCCTGGGACCCAGGCACACAGGCAGGCGCCGAGCCACCCAGGGGACGGAGCTGTGCGGAGCATCTCCCTAACCTGAGCTTGGGGAGACCCGCATGTTTCAAAGAGCCCCCGCGAATGGAGCTGACACAGCACCTGTTGTTGCAGGGCAGTGACAAGGGTCGGGGCTAAATGCGCCCCTGCCAAAGACAGTGCAAGATGCTGGCTGCGGGTAGCAGTGAGGCTTGCGTGAGTCTAAACAGGGAGTTTTTCCCCCTTCCCCCCGACCCCATGCGTTAACATGGATGTAGCTTTGCACATACTAAAGCACGTGGGGAGAGCAATGGTTAGACTAACGCCTGCTGCAACCATTAGCTACAGCGTCTTCCCTCTTTGGCGCTAGTGAGGGCTGTTGAAGTGGAAGCGCCACAGATGCCTTTGTTTTGTCTCTGCCTCTTCCCCCCCGCTCCATGAACGGGATGCAAAGGGCCGAACTAATGGCTCTAATCAGGTACCTGGAGAGATCCCCGCCTCTTTGGCTATTTCTCTTGCCGTTGCTCCGCCAATAGAGCAGGGTTTGGGAGAAAGGGAGAGCGCGAGGAGTGTTTCAGTACCGTGTGTTTATTCCGGTGGTTGCTGACCATGGTACTGAAACACACATCTGGGCAAAACTGTGTGCGAGGCCAAATGTCACCGAGCGGGATTAGGTCGTAATAGTAGCTATCCTCAACAGGGTTGCAAATAATTAAAAATAAAAACCCAGTTAAACGGCACCTCAGCTGTTGTCCCTAAAGATATTCTAACAGGTACGGATACTGCCTGTTATTTTCCGTCACTATTGCTTTGGGATTTGGAGCACTAGCCACATAGGTTTCTAAATATTTTGGAACGATGGAAGTTTAAAAACATTTCTCATCTTTTGAAATTGACACTTGAATTCAAGCGTGGAAACTGGATTCTAGACAGAGAAATTTCAGCTGCGACAGCAGTCATTTGTGCAGAAGTCCTGTAGCTACGTTAATAAATCCTCTCCTGCTTAGCTGGCAAAATATGGGCATCTTTAACCACCTTTCTAAATGAAGAACTATATTACACAGTTTTTCAGCTCAAGTGTCATTTTCATTTGATAATCATTTGCTGTATTTTTTCAGTAAAATTATATGTCTTAATTTTTAAGGGTAAAACCTACCCTTTCTCCAGAGTCTTTTTCCTCACTTTCCATCATTTAAACTGAATTGTCACTACTTTAGAAGGAAAGGAAAGATATGCTGAAGGTATAATTAAATGTTGTTTGTAATTAATATAATTACGTAATACTGCTATATCTCTACTTCTAACATAGAAAATGGCTATTGTGCTCTGCTTATAACGTCACTTAACATCATTGCAGCCTACACACACACACACACACACACACACACACACACACACACACATATATATATATATATATATATATATATATATATATATATATATAATATAAAATCAAATATAATGGCTGCAAGTTACAACTAGACAAATTCGGCCTGCAAATAAGGCATATATTTTTAAGTGAGAGTGATAACCATTGGGGCAATTTATCATGGGTTGTGGTGGTTTCTCCATATTTAAATTTTTAAAATCAAGATTGTATGTTTTCCTAAAAGATCTGCTCTGGGACAGTTCTGTGACCTGTGATGTACAGAATGTCAGACTAGATGAACACAATGGTCTCCTTTGGCTATAGCAATCTATGAATGACTCTATGAATATGAGAGTACATATACAGTCTTTTGCTGCCACAAACCATCTTTTTTAGGACAGCGATTCAGTGTGCCATTAACATGAAATGTTTTATTATGGGATGAAAGGTTTTAGAAACACATCAGGGTAAAGTAATACCACTAGAAATGTAACATAGTTATAAATAATTCATGGTTATCTATTACGATAATAGTTGTATACATTATTTAATATGCTAGATAAATGGGCATGGCATCATCTTGTTTAATCTAGCCTCAAGAAATTGTTATCCTCGGGTTTTAGTACTTTACTCTTACAGTAAATCAGACTATCTTTGACAAGATTTCAATCATGTTATTCCTTTGTATTTGAGTGGTTTGGAGAGTCATATATTGCTGTTTTACACTATGTGTGTGGTAGAGATTATTGTTTAAAGGATAAGGAGTATTTTAAAATCCATTTTATGAAAATCCTTAATCTGCTTTTAGATTGTTTTTGTAAAATGACATATACAGATTATCAATTTAATATAACATTAATGTAACATTAGTGGTGTAATATGCCTTCTAAATTTGTATTTATCCACTATTAATTCTAAACTGCACAGACTGCCTCACTTAGACCAGTTTCTGTTAGTATGATGAAAAAGCTAACTAAAATTTATAACTGACTTACTAAGTTTAACTTGTTTTATTAAGTTAACTAGAGGATTTACCCAGTGTTGCTCAGCTCTTTAATTCAAATTATCTTTGTTTTTCTTCATATAAATCATTGCTCTTGGGTAGGATGAGGGATGAGGGGTTCAGTATTCAGGTGACTCCAAGGAGAGAACAACCCCAGACCTCTCCCACCACAGCAGCTTGGGGCCAGGTGAGAAGCACCTGTCCATGGCCACTGCAACTATAGCAGGCACAGCCAGAAGGGGAGGGGGTGCATATCCCCTGGGTGAGGGACACACAAACAGAAAATTCTCTCAAATATATAATAAATAGTTGTCCTTTTCTCCATCCGTGCCCCCTGCTGCCCGAATGGGGTTATAATTGACCTGGTTCCCATCTTTGACCCCTTGCTGCTCTCACAATCATACATTATAACTGTTCCTTTCTACCAGAGTACCAGAACCCTCCCTTTCTGTTGTATGAGAAACAGTTGTATTTCAGATGCATCCTTTTGTCCTCGCACAATCGAACCCTAATCTTGCTTTAAGTTATGATAAGAGGAAGCTGCATATCAAATTTGGTTGTCCTAGCTCTTACTGTTTAAGAGGAGTTCTTGAACAAATAGACAAACGGACGGACAGACTCTCTCAAATATGTAGTACATTGGAATGCTTGTTCATGAACATTAGCATTTAAATAAAATACTCCAATGATCACAACAATGGAGAAAACAGCAGAGACCCATATATTAGTCCTATCTTGTTTCCCATACCATTCTGGTAAATAATTGCTTAGGAAAAAGCATGAAAATCTTTGATAAGCCATAATCAGTCTTGGCATAATGCGCACAGTGTCCATCAGTGATGAGAGTTCTGCCTGCTCCACCCAGGACTACATATATATTCTTGTATCATTTAAGATGCTATATTACTGAGCCTCCTGACTTTTACTATCATAGTAAACTTTAAGCAATTAAGAGCTCTCTCATTTTCACTTGAAGTGAAAGATGAGTAAGTCATTTGGCTCATGTCATTCTGGAGCATAGTGTACAGTTGTGAATTATGAATGATGATTCTGTGATAAGGGTTCATCTGGTATCATAAACATATATTTCATTTACCATTACTGATTGGTGGTAATCCATATGTTTGTCATTTTGCTTTGCTCTGTGGTGGAAACTACTTAGTTTTTCATATATGATTTAGTTCCAAAGTTCAAAATGCATGAAGCCGACTTCTGTGTATGAAGATGCTAAGATATTCATCAGCAGATACACTAACAATATTGTCCTTAATATCAGGATGTTAATAGTTTTTAGAAGAAAATGTTTTTGTATTGAATTGAGATATTACTACAACAAAAAGGTACTGATTCTGTAACGTATTTCAGTTCTTTGTAACTGAAAGGTATTGCATTGCATACTTGAGAAATGGATTTGCCATGGGAAAGCTGTTCTATTACTATTGTGCTCCAATATCAGGATATATATTTGCAAAGAAGCTGAAAATTTGTCACCATAAGAGGATCTCAAATTTCTACATTTTAAAAAAAAAGTGAATTGAATTGAGTTTAGATCTGTTGTCAATAAAACATTAAAAGCACGTGGAAAACAAATTAAATCCAGTTACACTCTTAGATACACCACTGCAATTTTCACTGAAGTCAAGATAGAAGTAGGCCCTTTATGGTCCCAGTGATGCATTGGGCAATGTTCAGGAGAAGAAATCTGCTTGCACAGAGCTCTCACAACTGGAGTAAGGCCTGTATTTATTCTAACTGATTACAAGTCACTATGAACCTTTAACTGCTATTATGCTTTGAAGAAAAGTACAAAACAGAGTAATGGTATAGTGTATAATTTACTAGTAGGTATGATATAGTGCACGTTTTTTTTCAACAAAAATTAGTATCTCTCAAGACAACCAGAAACTATTGTCATCTTGGTGCAAGAGCTTATATGTTGTGAGACTATATAATGATGCACCGACATAATCTTATAATTAGAACTAGTGCACAGTGGATCTGGAACAGAGAGTTGTGCTATTGAAAGCCATTGAAACACACTATAATCCTGTATGTGATGGAAACCACTTCCAGCCAGGGGGTATATTCATCTCCCCCCCCCCCCCCCGCCCAGCACCTCTAATTCTAGAATATGTGTTAGTGAACCATTTATGTCATCTAGGTTATTCAGCTAATTAACTATTTAGCCTCATTTTCTTTTCATGAATTCCATGAACAGGCTTAAAATAAACAAAGAATAACATATATAATTACCGTACATGGCCCAAGCAAAACCAACTATACTGAAATAAACCCCATCCAAATAATAGCTTCCATATGCCTTTTATCAAAATCTTGAGAGAGTGATTTTTGCAGAATATCTTAAAGTTATCCAATTCTGGTGTTGGAGGCCCAAGGAGTCAAACAGTTCTACTCATTACTTGGTAAGATTGTCATCATTAAGGCATGGTTTCTTGAGCAAAGATCTTCTCGGACACTATTATTATCCCCCCCTCCTCTTGAAGCAACACATTAATAATCTCAAACATGGACTAGTACTTCTCTGTTGGCCCTTAGCAACCAGGAAAGACAATTCCCAGTCTTTTGCCACGAGTGTTTCCAGCACTTCCAAAAGCTTGTCTGAAATGCTGATAGAAAAGATGGTGTGACAATGTGTCAGGGAGCTCATGACCCTGCACCCCCATTAGCAGTAAGATGTGACTTTCAGCCACCTAATAGAGTAGAAGGGTTTTTATTGCTTCTCAGAGATACAGCGTAGTGTAGGATCAATGCTAACACAGGAGCCAGGGCAGACAGCTTTATTTCTCGTGGGGGAAAGGGGCTTCACCCACTTCCTTGGTCCAAAACATCCTCACTCCCCCTAGCCCAGCGGAGACTAACTCAACTCCCTGGCCCTATCCACAGCCTGGCGACAACCCTCGCCTACCTTCTTTTGTCTTTCTCTCTCTGAGGCTGGGACTTGGATGTCTATGGCTAATACACAAGTGAAGTGAGTCATTGGGAATCACACAATGCAGCCGGCAGGACCACTGGGTTTCAAAGTAGTCAGCACCCCCACTATGTCACAGATGGACATAGGTTATCTTGAGATGCTGCTCAGTCCTGATCCAAATAACAGCAAACTACCATGAAAATCTCTCACAGTGGAATTTTGCACGTGTGGAAAAACTTAAAAGAAGTATGCTAGATTATGTTCAATGCATATGAAAATAGACATGGAGTGAACATCTACCTCTCCCTGCTAGTTTGTAATGGGAACTGTCATTCAAAATGGAAGTTTCTGTGCAACATATCCAGTAACAATATTGACACGTATACTTCCTTAGAATGCCTTCATAACTCCACACACCTGTGTGTCACATTGAGGGGAAACCTAGAACAACACATCGTGTTTAATGTTAAATTTGGAAAACCAGTTCCTGCCAACTGTAATCAACTGTCTGTACTTCAGTGCTTACCATCCCTCCTGCAAATGACTGCGTGTATTACACTAAGCTTATGGGACTGTAAATATACCAGACACAACATGAGGACTGGTGAAAATTATTGTAGTTTCAATGGGAGTTTTGGCCAATAGTGTTTTTTTTTTTGTTTTTTTTGTTTTTTTTTTAAAGATTCAAGTTAGAACTCTCAAATTAAAAACGGATAAATTAGAATGTTCTTTTCAAGATGAAATGAGTAAATGTTATAACTTACTCTCATGTCTGGGAACATGATTTGAGGAAGGAAATTGGAATGTAAAAACAGTAATTATAGGCTTACTCTAGATCTAAGATCAGAGCTAGCCAATTTAAGAATTCATGAGAACCAGATTGTAAGCATATTTTTATGGGTGTGCTGGGGCAGAAGGACATGCAAGAATCCCTCTCCCATCCCACTACATCATGCTTGCTAGGCTTTAAAAGACCTTTCTACAATAAAAGTCCCATGCTTAGGGGAAAATAGAGACTCTGCAGTCAGGGAGCAGTATACTAAAACCAGGGATGGGGAAGAGGTGGTGACATGGAGTAGGTCTGGTAAATAAAAGTGGGGAACAATCTGTTCCATCCTAATCACTGAGGAAAAGGGCTAAGCCCTAATGTGCACAGAGAAGCCCCCAGAAAGACACTGACTCAGACAGGCCCAGTTTTACATTGTTGCTCCTGGTCAGGGTTGCTCCACATTGCCTTCCTCTCAGGGTTGTGGCATAAATGCCACAATCTAGCACTGACTATACCTATCATCGACAAAGCTAAAAGTTGCTGGAAGTATTGTGGCATCAAAGACAATCATGCATAAATGCTGTGGCAGTGGGCCAATGTCCATCTTTTATGGAAGGAAGTTTATACTGTGAATCAATGTAGTTGTTCTGTCAGGCTTCCAATACAACTCTGAATCAAATACTTGGTAAGACCAGCTGTTTATGTGCCCTAAGAACTCATGACAAATAGTGATCTCTGAGAGCCACCTTAGCTGGATCAGAACTCCATAGGGTCAAATTCTGCTTTCCATTACAACGATTACTGATTTCTCTAGTGTTACTATGGATTTGTGTAACACAGGAGTTATTTCAAAATAATAACCCCGGAAATAACTATTTCAAAATAGCACATCCACACTACAAGGCACCATCAAAATAGTGCGTCCACACTCACTGGAGCCTGAATTACATTTAAAGCATCAGGAGAGCAATCGCTTCCTGTAGCTGCTTCATGAGGCTAGCTGAGACTTGTGCTTAAAGGGGCTCCTCTCTACAGCACATTTCACACTCCTCTTCTCCACTGACTACCTCTTCAAGGGACAGCAAACACATGCCTATGTCTACACTGTGCAAGAACCCACAGAGCGTCCACACTGCCCGCCCACTTTTGCACAAGAAGATTTAGAGTTCGGCATTGGAAGACAGGGCTTCTTGCGCAAGAGTTACACTCTTTTCTAACAAGTGTAAGCCTTCTTGCACAAGAGCTCTTGTGCAAAAGGGCAGTGTGGACGCGCGGCAGAGGTTTCTTGTGCAAGAAAGCTCTGATGGCCATTTTAGCCATAGGGCTTTCTTGCACAAGAGAGTGTCCACACTGCCATGGATGCTCTTGCATAAAAGCACATGGCAGTGTGAACATGCTCTTGTGCAAGAACCTGCCAGTGTAGACATAGCCATGTTGTATGCTCTGGTTGCCCTTGCAGATGCCACAGCACTCTCATCATGCAGCCAGAGCTGCTGCAGAGAAGTCACCAGCTCTTGGGCCTCCTGCTGTGCCTCATGGTGCAGTTCATGAAGACTGCCCACGTGGTGCTGCAGGAGGACAATGACCAGCACAGACTGGGGGACCTCT